>NC_072397.2:15247833-15566500 GCF_028885625.2 Pongo pygmaeus | reverse complement strand
AAAGGGAGTTCCAAACATCTGTGGGGAGCCCCCGTTAAATACCACAAGGAAATTATGGAGTTATTGAATGCAGTGCAAAAAACCAATGAGGTGGCAGTCTTACACTGTCAAAGCCATCAGAAAGTGAAGGAGAAAAGGCAGAAGGAAACCATCAGACATGCTGAGACAAAAACTGCTGCCAGGTGGAACCTCCCATTAGAAATACCTAAGGAAGGACACTTGGTATGGAACAACCCCCTGCGAGAGATTAAGTCCCAGTATTCCCCAACTGAAACAGAATGGGGGCTTTCACAGGGCATAGTTTCCTCCCCTTGGGGTGATTAATGATAAAAGAACTAAAGGTACTTATACCCAAAGCCAGCCAGTGGGAAATGCTTAAAACCCTCCACCAAAGTTTTTGCATGGGTATTGAAAACATTCATCAAATTGCCAAATCCCTATTTACAGGGCCAAATCTCCTCTGGACTATCCGACCAGTAGTCAAGGCCTGTAAGGTGTGCCAAAGGAATAAACCCTTGGTCCATCATAAGACCCCTTTTGGGGAACAAAGAATAAATGACTATCCTGGAAAGGACTGACAGTTAGACTTCACCCACATGCCTAAGTCAAAGGGATTTCAATACTTGTTGCTCTCTGTTGATACCTTTACAAATTGGATAGAAGCTTTCCCCTGCAAACAGAGAAGGCTCACGAAGTAATTAAAGCCCTAATTCATGAAATAATTCCTAGAGTTGGGCTTCCCTCAAGCTTAGAGAGCAACGGTGGTCCAGCTTTTAAAGCCATCATAACTAGGGAATTTCCAGGGCACTAGGGATACAATATAACCTTCACTGTGCCTGAAGGCCACAATCCTCAGAGAAGGTCGAGAAGGCAAATGAAACATGCAAGAGGCATTTAAAGAAACTAACACAAGAAACTCATCTCCCATGGTCTACTGTTTTGCCCATGGCCTTGTTGAGAATCTGAATTCTCCTCACAAAATGGGGCTCAGTCCGTATGAAATGCTGTATGGATGACCTTTTCTCACAAAGGACCTCCTACTTGATGAGGAAACAGCCAACCTGGTCAAAGATATAACTTGTTAGGCAAAATATCAACAAAACCTTAACAAGCTACCTGAAGAATGTCACAGAGAAAAGGGAACAGCATTGTTTCAACCAGGAAATCTAGTATTGGTCAAATCTCTCCCCTCTACATACCCATCTATGAACTCTTTGTGGGAAGGACCATACTCAGTAATCCTGTCGACCCCCACTGCAGTTAAGGTTGCAGGAGTGGAATCTTGGATTCACCACACCCGAGCTAAATTTTGGACACCCCCTGAGGAACCTGCAGGACCATCAACTCAGGAGTCCCAAGATCAGCCAGACCAGCCTCCATACACCTGTGAACCATTGGAGAACTTGCATCTCCTACTTTGGTAGGAAACATCCCAGACTAAAAAGGTTACTGCCACTGATCCTGAAGAAAAACCCCTTCCTCCTTAAAAAAGATAAGTGAAAACCTACATAATCTTTATCTGTAACACCTCTCCTTACACCTTTAATGGAATCCTTTTATTATTTCATCATATTATTAAGCAGCATGGTAACCATACTCTTTGGGGTAGGACTGTATAGTGTAGCTCCTGCCAGGATGAAAATCCTAATCACATCAACCTTCTTTCTATCTTCCTTCTTTCTGACAGCAACTTACTCCTATCTTTAACTCAGACTGGATAAAATGATCTCATCCTCCAGAGCACCCTCTTTACCTTCCTAGTTACTCTTTGCCTAACTATCACTCCTTCTTCCTTGGATACCTCATACAATCATGCCTCCCCTTCCAGTAGCTCCTAATTACCTCTAGAAGACTCTCAACTTAACCCACTCTCTGTTAAATGAGTCCAATCCTTCCCTGGCAAATGAGTATTGGTTTTATATCTCTCTATAAACCTCTGCTTATGTTGCCACTCCCATTCCCGCAAAAAAAAAAACAAACAAAACAAAACTAGGTCGTTACCAACTTAACCTACCTCCCCATTATGAAGGAAAAAACCCTTTCTGACTTCTAAATATGCAATCATTAGCTGACTTCCCCATCTCTGGTACGACTAAGAATATCCTAACATGATGTGCAATCCAATTTTTACATTCTTACATTTCCAACCTCATGCTTTGCACAAGCAATGAAAAGCCCATACACAGCCCTGTAACTATGAATATCATCTTAACTTTCCAAGCCCCTTTATGCACCCAACTCAACCTGTAATCCGGCCTGCCCCTGGGGCACCTATTACCCCATCAGTGTAATTCCACCCTACAACTTCAAACCCCATCTGATTATAGTAACTTCTGAGTCACTCAAACAGTTCCATTCAGAGCTGTCTTGTCTGCTTCTAAGGACCTCCCAAAATCATCACCTCCTCCCTGCTTAATGAACAGTTCAGGTGTTGTAAAGGCAAACATATTCCCTGTATGACCCTTCACCACTGGAACCCCTGCAGCAGTGCCCCCACCACTTGTGAATGCCTTCTCATCCCCTCCTTCAATCACTCTCTCAAATGGTTCCTAGTAGATACAAAATGGTTTTTTCTCCAATGGAAAAATAGAACACAGGGAGCCACTCAGTTTGCTCCAAACACCCCTTTCCAGCTACTCATCGGATCTACCTTGGCAAGTACTCTAGGAGTATGGCAAAATGAAAACAACAAACTCACACACCTTTTTAACATACACAACAAGTTCTGTCTACCCAGCCAAAGTATATTCTTCTTATGTGGAACATCGACCTATATCTGCCTTCCCACAAACTGGACAGGCAACTGCACTTTAGTATTTCTAAGTTCCAGCATTAACATTGCCCCAGGAAATCAGATCCTATCAGTACCCCTCAAAGCTCTAGTCCATCAGCACAGAGCCATACAACTGATACCCCTATTTATAGGTTTAGAAACGGCTACTGCTACAGGAACTGGAATAGCCAGTTTATCTGCTTCATTATCCTACTACCACACATTCTCAAAGGATTTCTCAGACAGTTTGCAAGAAATAACGAAATCTATCCTTACTCTGCAATCCTAAATAGACTCTTTGGCAACAGTGACTCTCTGAAATCACTGAGGCCTAGACCTCCTTACTGCTGAGAAAGGAGGACTCCTCACCTTCTTAGGGCAAGAGTGTTGTTTTTACACTAACCAGTCAGGGATAGTATGAGATGCCACCTGGCATTCATAGAAAAAGCCTTCTGAAATCAGACAATGCCTTTCAAAAGCTTATACCAACCTCTGGACTTGGGCAACATGG
This sequence comes from Pongo pygmaeus, assembly GCF_028885625.2. Taxonomy (NCBI): domain Eukaryota; kingdom Metazoa; phylum Chordata; class Mammalia; order Primates; family Hominidae; genus Pongo; species Pongo pygmaeus. The sequence goes on along the minus strand of NC_072397.2, from coordinate 15,563,216 downwards.
CTTCTCCCCTTCATAGGTACTGTGGCAGCCACCTTGCTATTACTTACCTTTTGACCCTGCATTTTTAACCTCCTTGTCAAATTGGTTTCTTCTAGGATAGAAGCCATCAAGCTACAGATGGTCTTACAAATGGAACCCCAAATGAGCTCAAGTAACAGGTTCTCCCAAGGACCGTGGGACTGACCCACTGATACTTTCACTGGCCTAGAGAGTTCCCCTCTGGGGGACACTACAACTGCAGAGCCCCTTGTTTGCCCCTACCCAGCAGGAAGTAGCTAGGATGGTCATTGCCCAATTCCCAACAGCAGTTGGGGTGTCCTGTTTAGAGTGGGGATTGAGAGGAGAAGCCAGCTGGGCTTCTGGGTTGGGTGGGGACTTGGGGAAGTTTTGTGTCTAGCTAAAGGATTGTAAACACACCAATCAACACTCTGTAAAAAGGACCAGTTTGCACTCTATAAAATGGACCAATCGGCTATCTGTAAAATTAAGAAATCAGCAAGATGTGAATGGGGCCAAATAAAGGAATAAAAGCTGGCCACTTGAGCCAGCAGGGGCAACCCGCTTGGGCCCTCTTCCACTCAGGAGAAGCTTTGTTCTTTTGGTGTTTACAATAAATCTTGCTGCTGCTCACTTATAGGGTCTGCACTATCTTTGTGAGCTGTAACACTCACTGCAAAGGTCTGCAGCTTTACTCCTGAAGCCCAGCCAGTGAGACCACAAACCCACAGGGAGAAACAAACAACTCCGGGTATGCCACCTTTAAGAGCTGCAACACTCACTGCCAAGGTCTGCAGCTTCACTCCTGAAGCCAGTGAGATCATGAACCCCTGGGATAAATGAACAACTCCAGACTTGCCACCTTCAAGAGCTGTAACACTCACTGTGAAGGTCTGTGGCTTCACTCCTGCAGTCAGCAAGACCACAAACCCACCAAAAGGAAGAAACTCCAGATACATCTGAACATCTGAAGGAAAAAACTCCAGACACACCATCTTTAAGAACTGTAACACTCACCATGAGGGTCCGCAGCTGCATTCTTGAAGTCAGTGAGACCAAGAACCCACCAGAAGGAAACAATTCTGAACACAATGGCCTCATTCATCATTAATTAATGATGATTAATTAATGATTAATTAATGATGAATGGTGATCATTAATGACTAATCATGAGGAAGATGGATGGTTGTTTGACAAGCTCAAGGCAGCCTGGAGCAGCCTGGGGTGGCAGCTCTGTGAGTGACACATGGGAGAGAGAGGTTAAGTTCCATGGAGTGTCTGGGGGGCTTCCAGCAGTTGCCTGAGTTACCTTCTTCTTCCTACTGCCCTGCATTGGGACAGAATAAAAAAGGGAACCACATTGGAAGGGGCTGCCCTTGAAGGGAAGAGGAGGATGAAGAGCCACTGCATCCCAGCCCTGGACAGACCAGTGACTCCCCTGGCCAGTGGCGGGAAGTCAGGGGTCTTTGGGCCCAGAAGAGGCACTGTGGAAGGCAGAGGCTGTAGTGATGACAGTGGCTTTTGGAGGGCTCAGGGGTACTGGATGTCCAGGTCCCATGGTGAGCATGAGAGAAGCAGAGAGACAGGACCCAGAGCCTGACCCATCCCTGCAAGTCCCTCAGGACCCTGTGGCCACACATTGGGGAAAAGACAAGGCCCCTGTCAGAGAGCTGTTTTCAGAGGGTCACTCAGAAGCCACCCATGGGATGGAACTGATGTAGGGCTGCTGGGAGTAAAGCTGACTGTTGGGAGAGAAGCTGAGGTAGGGGTTGCCTGTCTGCTAGACTTGCTGGCCTCTTGTTTCTAGCACTCCCATTATCTCAAGTAGCCATATGTTTCAAAGAAAATGCTACACCATAACAGCTGTAGCTCATTCACTTGATACACCATTTCCTTTCAACCCCCACATCCTCACCACGTTTCTTTGTTTGATTGCCAATTAATAGCATGGGCTTCCCTAGCTCAGGGATTTCATACTTCATACAGTCTCCATACTAGCGTTGGCCCCCTTGTCCCACTTTCTCTCTCGACTTGTCTTTTCTCATTCCTTTGACTCCACTGGAGTTCGTAGCCCCCACGGCCTGGTGTCAGGTCTGATCACCCCAACATAGGGCTGCCAAGGGACACATGGTATGCACAGTCCAGACCCCTGCCCATGTGTAACCGTTGTATCTACAGCAGGAAGTAGAAAGAAAATGCCTGTTACACTTACCCTCCACCTGTTCACTGTGGGGTAGGGAGAGGGAGAGAAAGAGAGAGAGAGAGAGTTGGTGAGGCTCTGATTCGCTTGGAGTTGTGCAAGTTAGTGCATGCTCAAGCCCTGTAAAAGCCAAGAGGCCAGGGTCCTGAGCTAGGCAGAGGGCAGCCACCAGCTGGGAACTCACACTTCCTCATCAGACATGGTGAAGGTGGGTGGTTTCTGCTGACAGGTCGAAGCAGAGACAAAGAGAGACAGAGAGAGAGAGAGAGAGAGAGAGAAAGAGAGAGAGAGAGATCTGTCCCTATGTAGGGGAAGCTCTGTGTCCAGGACCCACTGTGCTGTCCATGTGTGCAGCGGTGGTGCCAGGCCAGTGTGCTTGGGAATGTCTCTCTGTGAGCTGACCACCATGCACACCAGGGAGGCCGGTCATGGGGAGGCTGCAAAGAGCTGCACCAGCATGATGGCCGGGGTTTTAGAAAACAAAGTTCATTACAACACAGTACAGATCACTGGAAGACAATAGTTATGGCCCCCCGGGTTTGTTGTATAAGAAAAACACATGTTCATCAGCAAAAAATGCATCTACATTGCATCCCTGAGGTGGGAACCATTTTCCAAACCCTCTGTCGAGAATGATAATTTTCCCAGAGCAACTCAAGCTTCATGCAAAATTACCCAGCAGATAGCTATCTTCCAGGCAATGGTGGCAGCTTTTTCCTATCCTGGAATCTCTTCCTGAGACTGCTGCCCTCAGGTTAAGCCTGCTGTAACTGCTGTGGTGGGCAAGCCTTTCCTCAGTCTTCAACCCCACCAGCCAGGCCCCTTGTATGACCTAGCCCTGGGCTGCCCACTGGCCCCTTGGGCTTCTCTTTGCCCTTGGTGCTATACTCACAGCTGGTTCAGGCCCCAAACCACACAGCCTCTTCTAGGACCACCCTCTGTAGAGAGGAGAGTCAGTGAAGAAAGTGAGTGGAGCCTGGCCACTCCCTGCTGTGCCCACCCCTGAACCTAGCTGGGCTGACACCTGTCAGCAGCCCCAAGATGTGAGCTGCACAGTCCTCACCTGGGGTGCGTTATTTATAAGAAGCCAGTGGCAGCTGAGGTGTCCAGAAGTAGGCAAGACATTTCTGCCCAGAAACCCAAGACGGGTGAAGCAGGTGTGACAGTTCAGCCCTCCTTGGCCTGCAACAGTCCCCTCACACTCACGGAATGGCCCTCCCCAGCTGCTTATATTTGCCTCCTGTGCCTGCTGGCCAGAGTCAGATGTTGGGCAAGAGCCCCAACACCCCCAGGCAGGGTGACCTAAAGGCCTCCCGATGTGAGGCAGGTAAGGCCCACTCTCCAAGTGTGGAAACTGAGGCACCTGCTTTTCTGCTGAGCACCTGGAAACAACACAAGGCTGCTCTGTTCTGCATTGTGACCTGTGTCATTGCCCCTGTTGTGAGGAGGGGCTGGGAGCAGGGGATGGCATTTCAACAACTGAAGAGCAAAGCAGGTGTCCAGTAAGTGCCTGTCTCAGAGGGGCTGCATAAAAATAACCTATGCCATCAGGTTCCTTGGGCACATGCAGCACCCTTCCCTCCTTTAGAGGTGATGGGGCCAGGGCACGGTGCAGAGGCAGGAACCACTGTCCCTTGCTTGCTGTGGCATGACCATGACCCTAGACCTGTGTCCACCTAGCCAGCTTTTGCCTTGCCCTATGTCTCCCCATGGACTTAAGGAGGGGTGGCCAAGCCCTGATCAGGTGGCACAAGTCAGGGGGGACCATGTCTAGGGTGGGGAGGGTGGGTGGGGACTCATAGGAGCCCGAGCTCCTCCAGCCTCCAGCCAGTGGGAAGTGATCAAGCCCAGCCCCTCACTCATGCCCCATTCTGCCCCAGTCCAGCTTCTGTCCACTTATGTCCTGCACCTCCAGAAGCTGGCCCCCAAGGCTTCATGGGCTTTAGATGCCCCCACCCCAATGCACTACTCGGCTGGCCATACATGAGTCCCTGCCCTCCTGTCCTTGTTTGTGTCTCTACAAAATGGTTTTGGAGGCCAAGGCTGCGAGAAAAGCCTGGCAAGGCCAGGACTAGCCCGGGCAAATATCTGTATGCATGGCGGGCACAAGCTGGCAACCTAATCCCTGGCAGCCTCCCTGCACAGCCTCTCCCATGCTGCTCACAGCCCACGCCTCTCTGCCTCCTGTCTCAGGCCACTCCCTAGCACTGAGCTTCCCTGAGCACTGACTTCCCCCATCTCGGCCTCCCACACTCCACCTTCTTCTGCATCCTCCTGGTGCTGAGACCATCACATCACTGTGTCTGAATTGCAGACTCTCCAGACCCCCAGCCACCTGGGGGTTCTGAACCATAATGCTTCAAGTTGAGATGCTCGGTACCACAAGGGCCTGGTACCTCAGTGCCCCAGGACCCCAGAGTGTCCCTGGAATGAGAAGCTGTCCACCCGCATGCAGGAGGCCCTGTCATCCCCAACCCTGGGTGGCTGCTCCTGCCCATACCCACATGCGAATTGAGTGTGAGAAGTGCTTGAACTCCCTGTGTGTGGGGGGCTGGGGGCTGTACCCGTGCAGGCCCTTAACAAAGTATAGGAACAGCCAGAGGAGGAGGCTGAAGGAGTCCAGGATGCAGAGGACATGCTTGGAGAAGGCGGCAAGGTCCTCCCTCTGCCTCTAGGAGGTGTCAGCTTCTATTTTTACTCCCAGCATCAGGTACATTCTGCTTGGGCTGAGGAGGGGAAAAGAAAGGTTGGGTGGCCCTGGGGCACAAAGCCAAGGGCTCCCTTTGGGCCAAACTGTTGTGGGAGTCACCAGAACGGGACTGCCAAGTTTCCCGGCATGTTCTGTGGGAGTAAACATTTGCTCCAGGAAAAGGGACTGCACAGCCAGGGTTCCCTCCCGCTACCTGGCACAATGCCCCAGGCCTTTCACTGTCTCCCCATGGGGAGGAAGCAGTCTGAAGCCTGGAAGACTCCCCATAGAAGTGAGGCTAGGCCACAATCCCATCTGAGACCCCATTAGAGGTCAGCTCTGCTTTCCCAGGTGGACATCGCTGGGGCCCACACAATAAGCAGGCAAGAGACACAGCCAGGCTGGCTACAGTCCATATCTACCGTACCTCCCCCGGGACTGGTGCCAGCAGATGTCCCCAGTGGGAAGATAGCTGGTCACAGAGGTCCAGGGGACAGGGCTGTAAGTTACCCCTGAAGCCTTGCCTATCGAGGACATGGACAGGGAGGAGGAGGCGTCTAGTGCAGAGGAAACCATAGACCCAAAGCAGGAGGACAGTGACATTTCCAGGGACTAAAGCTCCAACAGCCTTCCCAGTGCCCAGCACTCAGGGGGAAGACACAGGCAGGGGATGGTCCCTGTCCTTTGAGCTGGCAGCCTAGAGCGAGCCTGCCTTGTCATATGGCCTCAGGCACATTCTTCCTGTCCCTGGGCTCTGCGGCTTTGCTCTTCCATGGAGGGGTTGAATGAGGTGCCAACCATATTTGGTAGCAGGGACAGCACAGAGCAGGCACCAGTGGCCTTGAGGGCCTGCACCAGGTAATCTGTGCCCTGATGCCATGTGCACTGACTGGGGTGATCCAAGGAGAGAAGGCAGGGCAGGGGCCCCCTGGGGGCCATTGTAGACTTGGGTGGGGGCACGGCACAAGAGATTCCCAGCCTGGGTTGTGGAGGCATTTCCATTTCCACCCAGGAGGAATCTGAGTACAGACCATGGGGCCTTGGCTCCAGGGCAGTTGTGCATGGTAAGGCGCTTCTGAAATTGGTGAATGCTGAGCCGAGCCCAGAGTGGGAAGCAGGCTGTGGGAGGGAGGACAGCATCCTGAGTGTCTTGGCTCCAGCTCCCTGTCTGGGTGATACCCAGGTGGTGGCCAGGGCCCCTCAATCTGGTTCCCAGCACCCATTGCACATGGTTGGGAATGGTGCAGACCAAGAGTGTCCTGAGCATCTACTGGTGCCCTGAGCTGTCCTGAGTGCCCAAGATGGATCCAGCCTGGAGTGCGCTTGGCCCAGCTGTGGGCTCACACACTGCCAGGCCCAAGACAGGAGCAGCTGACACAGCACCTGCGGACTGAGCTGCTCCAGCCCCAGGTAACTGCCTCCCCACATGGCTAGTCCTTCTGAATTTTTCAGATTCATTGACTCATTCTGCAGAGATGACAGGCGTCTTCTGTATGGGACTGGTCTAGGGGCCTATAGCAGGAGTCACAGGGTGTCAGGTGGCTGCTTGGGCAGGCAGGACAGAGGCTAGAGACTTCACCTGCTATCCCTGTCCAGGGGCCTCATAGGCTGCAGCACCTTTGAGCCTCCTGCTCTGCATCGGGCATGGCCTGACCTCCAGATTTCCAGAAGCAGGGGCATGGGGTTGCTGTGGCCATGGAAGGGAGGCTGCCTCAGAAACACAGCAGAGCTGTGGCTGGGCAGAGCTCAGAGGGACAAGCCCTGGATCTCAGCCAAGGGGTGCAGAGGATCTGATGAAGGGCCAGGGCTGATCAGGGGCAGGGGGCAGTGGCTGCCTCCTCAGCACTGCTGACCCCAGCTATCCCCTTCCCCTGGTGCTGATCATTCTGCACCCATGTTAAGTGCCTAGCTATGGCCTTTGGGTGTGCCTCTGCCAGCTGTCTTGCTCACTGTCCCATCCAGATCACATGGGAAAGGAAGGGAGTGTTGTCACCTGGGTGGCTCCCCAGCTGGGCAGGGTGGCCTGGATGATCTCTCAGTGGATGGGTCATCTGAGAAAGGAAGGGAATGGATGGTGGCTCTGTTGAGGTTTTGCTATTCTGAACTGTGTGTATTCATGAAGCAAGCAGGGTTTGACATGAATCCTTCAGAAAACAGTGCCTCTACAGAGCCGAGGGAATGGTAAGGTGAAGGCCAGAACATCAGAGGTTGGAGGGTCTACTCCTCAAAGGGGCTTTCCAGACACTGAGGGATGTAGGGCAGAGTGTCAGGCCCCAGTGTTGGGCCTGGGAGAGAAGGGAGAGGAGGGATGATGTTTCCAGGCTGTCTGTGATTTTTACAATTGTCAATTCACCCACAAATCTATTCATTCCCATGGATTGATTCACTCTCACTTTCACTACTTCCATCTTCCCTTCTTCTTTTCCATCATCCATCCCTCTGTCTGTCCATCCCTTCATCCACCCATACAATCACCTAACCATCCAATCTTTTATCCCTCCATTTCATCTATCCCTCCTGCCATCCATCCATCAATCATCTATCCATCATTCATCTATCCATTCATTGATCCCTCCATCCACCCACCTATACATTCCTGTACTCTATCTATCTATCCATCTATCTATCTATCCATCCATCCACCTCTTCATCAAATCATCTACCTATCTATGCATCTATCCATCCCTCCATCCCTCCCTCTCTCTCTCCATCCATCCCTCTGTCCACCCACCATTCATCCGTCTGTCCATCCATCCATCCATCCATCCACATGAGTGGATGTCCACTCATCCATACCTCCACCTACCCACCTACCCATGGACTCATTCATCCCTTCCTCCATCCATCTCTCTCTCCCTTTGTCCATACATTCATCCACTCCCTCACTCATTCATCTACCCACCCATTTACCCATCCACTCATCCATCTCTCCATTCATTCATCCACCTATCCATTCACTCACTCACCTATCTATCCATCCATCCTTTTATCCATCCATTCATCTCCCCATCCACACATCCACCCCCCATTCATCCATCCACCTATTGTTCCATCCACCCAATGTCCATCCACTCACCCATCCATCTACACGTATATTCATCCATCCATCCACTCATCCACCTATCCATCCATCCAACCGTCTACCTGTCCTTCATTTATCCTTCCTTCCTTCTATCCATTAATCCATCAACCTACTCCCCTACGCATCCACTCACTCATCCCATTCCCTATTCCTCCCTCCCTCTCTCTGTCCATTCATCCAGTCATCCCTTCATCCATCCAGTCATCCCTTCATCCATCCAACCATCCTCTCATCTACCCATCCACTCATATATCCCTCCATTCACTCATCCACCTATCCATTCACTAACCCATCAATGCATCCAGCCATCCAGCCAGCCATCCTCCCACCCACTCATCCATTCACCCGCCTATTCACCCACTCATCCATCCATGTATCAATCCATCCAATTACCCTCTTACCCATTCACCCATTCATCCCTCTATCCATTCATCCATCCCCCTATTCATCCATTCACCCATTCCTCCACTCACCCACTCAAACATTCATCCACTCACCCACCTACCCATCCATTTACCCACCTATCCATCCACTCATCCATCCATTCATCTATTCATGCACCCATTTGACCACTCACCTCCACATCCATCTATCCATTCAACCATCCATCCACCCACCCACCCACCTACCCATCCACCCATTTGGCTGTTTATAAAACCTTCACTGAGCACATTCTGGAGGGTGTTGGGGTAGACCCCAAGGTGGATCTTTCTGGCTAGTCATGGTGGGGATTGGATATCACAGACATTCTGGAAAAGGAAGCCTGGACCCCTCCTTTGTGTGTGCCCTGACTTAGGCCACCACAGAGCTCATGTGCTGGAGTCTTACACTGCAAAGGCCATGAGACAGGACAGACTGCCTGAACCCAGAGGTCACAGTATGTTGTGTGGTGTGGGAATGGGCTGTCCACTGGCCCAGCCTTTCCATGCTGGACAGTCCTGCCCCCTTAGTGAGTACAAGACAGCCAGCACACAGGAATACACAGGGAGCTTTATCACACAAAATGGGGGAGTGAGGGGTGGCAAGCAGAGTGCAGGGAGGAGGCAGCATCGAGCATTCTGCATGGCCATTGTCAGCCCTTAACCTGTAGTTTCCCCTCAGATCTGGGGGGTGACCAGCCCTCTCTGCACAGGCTGTGCCTCAACATCCTACCTTCCTAGAAGGCACTTGGCCTCTCCAGGGGTATGTCCTTTTGGCAAATGATCAGGAGTTTCTTTCCTCCCCCAAGTAATGAGAAACAGAGCTGTGGGGGTCAGAGAGTGGAAGGGCAGCGAGGGGAAAGGGTCCAGGAGCAAAAGAATGTGGCAGTGGGGGGTGTCAAAGAGGCTAGGGTAGGCCATATTGGCAACAGGCTAAGGCAGCTCCTTAGCCAGGATAGGGGTGCAGATGTCTGGCCAGAGTTTCCCCTGGATACATGGAGGGTGCCACATGGCTGGACTTGCAGACCCACGAAGCTGGAATATAAGCATGGGGTGCAGGAGGCATTAGGCTGGGGTCCATGGAGGGGTGACAGACCTGCCTCCTGCAAGCCCACAGAGCCTGCTTCCTGTGCCTCTCTCTGCTGGCCTCCCTGCCCTGCCCATACTCCGTCTCCACCATGGCACAAGACACCCTGCCTCAGAGGCCTGCTTCCCAGTGTGAGCACTTGTGCCCTAGGTCTGGGCCTCTGGCTGGAGACCTGACTCCAGGTGGAGGGAAGGTGGCCTGCCTGCCAAGCACCCTTTCCACCCCAGGAGCTATAATGTGTTTTTTGTGGTTCCTGAAGTCCCGGCATCCAGAGGAGGCCTGCAGCTGACATCGAGTCCCAGACAGGCTCCTTGCAACCCCACCCCTCCAGCAGCTCTGTTCTTGCCTTGGCAGAGCCAGCCCCCATCCGCAGCAGCCCCAGGTCTCACCGCTGGCTTGCAGTGGACATAACTGTGGTCAGGCTGGCGATGGTTGAGCAACCCTCACGTGTGTGTGGCCAGCTGCTCTTCCAGCCCTTGGAGCAGCTGGCAGCTGGCCAGGGGCATGCCTTTCACTTCAGGCTCACCTGCATCCCCCAGCCTGGCCCACATGGCATTGAGGCATGACCCAGGCTGTGTACTTGGGACCTGCTTTGTGCCAGGGTGGCATGGAGGACAGAGCCTCGGAGGCAGCTTGTAGACCCATCCCTGGAGGGAATCAGACACTGTGACCTCATTTCTACATGAGGATGGTGGTGGGGTCACCCCAAAGCCCCCGAAGCACAGTCCAGCTCAAGACACCCCAGGCAGGTTCTGGGTGCTCAGGAAGCAGGACAGTCAGGTTTCCACACTCCTGGCCCCAAGTCCTCCCTGGACTAATGGAGACACAGTCTTCCCACCTCGGGAGGGAGGAAGACTGGCCTGACCCCTGTCCCTCCCACCCCAGGACACAGCAATTCTCATCTTGCCCGCAGCCTCCAGGGAACACCTGGACTCCCATCGCCCCAGCTGTCCAAGCTAGGGATGGACAACCTGTGTCTGCATAAGCTCTTGAGGAAGGCAGTCTGGAACAAGATGACGGGGTTGTGCACCTTGCCCCATTCAGGACCTTCTGCGTCTCCCTGTCCCCCATGAGTGAGGCCAGCCTTGACCAGGACTCCAGGAGTTGGCTGGTATGAGAGAAAGGGTCTCAGCACTGGCCATGCCCAGCCTTTGAAAACTGGATGAGGATGGAGCCCTCAATCCCAACCCTGAGAGAACAGGTTGGACAAGTGCAGCTGAGAAGGGACTGTGGGGGGGCCCAGTTGGCAGTCAGCCAGGCTCTGGCTGGGATTGACAACCACAGAAGTGGGACACAGAGGTGCCAGAAAAAGCCTCTGCTGCAGTCATTTGAAAGTCAGGTTTAGCAGGGAAAGACGGTAGGAGGCCACCTGCCCTACCCTGGTGTGTGATGATGGGTGCTGGAAATGGAGCCCCGGGCCCAGGTCACTAATAAATGTGTGTCTAACAATGGCAGGAGTGGCACTGCTCTGTCTGCACCATAAGATGGGGAGGGCATTAGGACCCCAATGGCCCTCGGCTGGGACAGGGAGTAGGACCAAAGTTCCTGCCCCTCTATGGACCACCAACACACAGATGGGCAGGGAACCCGAGCTCCACACCATCCCCTTCCTTCAATGCTAGCCCTTTGGTGGCCAGGCTGCCCCTCACTTCCCTCATGAGCCCTGCTGGGGCTTTTGGGGAGTCCCAGATGGTATCCTTGAGCTTTCCTCCTGGAGCAGTGGCTAAGCCAGGCTGACTCTGGTGAAATGACCAGACTTTGAATCTTGTGTCAGGTGAGGGAGGTGGCATCTGTGCAGGGCTGGGAGACTGAGCTTATCTGGGTTCTGGCCAACTTGGGGCCCACTCTTGCAGCCTGCAACAGTGCTCCATGCCCCCTCCAGCCTGCCAAGTTCTCAGTACGGTGCACGTGTGTGCACCTCATCCTGCTCTGTGGCCTGCCAAGTTCTCAGCATGGTGCATGTGTGTGCACCTTGTCCTGCTCTGTGGGTTGCCGGGGGCTCACTGAGATGGGAGGCCTAGGGTGTTGGGCCCGCTTCTACAAGCATCTTCTCATTCTTCCCATGTCTGGTGGCCACAAACATATACTGTTCCCAGATGGGGTGCTCTGTTGGGGAAGGAGACCAAGAGTGAAGGTGAGAACAGCAGAAAGGGGATGATGCTGCCTCTGCCTCTAGGAAGCCATCCCAGATGCACAGAGGACAGATCCTGTTTGCCTGCCCCTGCTGCACCTACCTTGCTTGCCCCAACCACATTTAGGCTATTCCTTAATTGGTGTTGAGGTCTTGGAGACTCCCTTCTGCTCTCAGAGGCTTTTCTTGCTCATGTCTCTAGCCACAATATCCTGGGGGCAGCAGGAAGATATGTCACAAATGCAGACACTGGCTCTCTAGGAGTAGAAGCCCTGGGCCCTTCTCTCTTGCTTTCCCTTACCTGTCCAGGGGGCCTAGGACCTGCCTACCTAACCTTACTGTGTGATCCCAGTGGAAAAGGCAGGGAAAGGAATAAAGGTGCCAGTCACCTTCACTCGGCCAACACAGCCTTCAACACCAGCAAGGGTGAACCCAACCCTACTGCAATTTCTCAGTGTTCTGTCTACCTGCCTTCATGCTGGACAGTATCATGCTAGCCTTAACAAGGAAACCTGACATGCTGCAAAACTCCCAGGTGCTGGCTCTGAAGCCCAGCCTTGCCCCTGGAGGGCACCTGACATTGCAGGACAGTGTCTTGGCAACAGGCTGAACCTGCACCTCACCCGTCTCCCACTAACTCTTGGTACTGGCCACAGCCATGCTGGACAGCTCTATGGAGGCCTGACAGGCAAACTTGGGGGTCTGGACAGATGAAGAGGAGGTAAAGCAGCAGGGTTACCTTAGTGGATGACCACTGTGGACACATTGGAGGGACATACTGGGCAACCCTCTACCTTATCTTTATATTTTCCCTGGCAGTGCTTTCCTAATGCAGCCCTAGAGTAGGGATCACTGAAAAGATGTGCCTTCCTTCATTGGATAGAATTGTGAGACACTTCCCTGTCCTGAAGAGCACCAGGGAGATGATGCTACACAGGACAGATGTGGGTCTGCCTCCATGATGCTCATGGGGTAAAGCTGGGGGACTATGGTTTTGATGGCAGGACACTGAATGGATGGAGGGACAGTGGTTTAATTGTGAAGTATTGGTTGGATGGGGGAGGATTGATTAGATGGAGGGGTACTGGTTGTATAGAAAGGTGTTGATAGGTGAAAAAGTATTACTTCGATGGAGGGGTACTGATTATATGAGGTAGTATTTGTTAAATGGAGGAGCATTGATTAAATGAAGTAGTATTGGTTGGATGGAGCCATGTTGTTTCAATGAAGGGGCATTGATTGCATGCAACAACATTGATTAGATGAAGGAGTATTGGTTGGATGGAGGCGCACTGGTAGGATGCAAAGGTATTGACTGGATGGAGGAGGAGTGAATGATTCAAGGAGTATTGATTGGATGGGGATGTATTGGTTGGATGGAGGAATACTGATAGTATACAGGAGCTTTGATAGGATGGAGGATTACTGGTTTGGATGGAGAGGCATTAATTGGATGGAGAAACATTGGCTTGAGAGAACGGTGTGGGTTGGACAGAGAAACATTGATTGGATGGAGAAGTATTGGTTGGATGGAGAAATATTGGTTGGTTGAAGGGGGATTAATTGAAGTTGGACATATTGGTTGAATGGAAGGTTGTTGATTGGGTGAAGGAATAATGTATGAATGTATGACCATTAATTGCACAGAAGTGAACTAATTGAATGAAGGAAAACTGGTAAGATAGAGAAGTGCTTATTGGATAACTGAGTACTGGGTGGATGGAGGGGCACTTGGTGGGTGAAGGGGCACTGATTTAGTAGAGGAGTATTTGTTGGATGGAAGGATACTGGTTAGATGCAGATGACCTCATTAGATAAAGAAGTATTGGTTGAATAGAAGAGCACTGATTGGAAGCAGAGGCATTGACTGGCTGAAACTATTTTTTTTTAGATAGAGGCATAATGGCTGGATGGGGGAAAATTGATAGAAGGCCATTGATTGGATGGCAAGGCATTTTTGGATAGAGGGGCATTGATTGGATAAAGTTGTTTTTTTGCCTGGAGGAATAGTGTTTTGGTGGAGGGGAATTGATTGAATGGAGGAGCACTGAATGAATAGGGGTACTGATTGGATGAAGGTGTTTTGGTTGGACTGAAGGGAGTTGATGGATGAAGGAATATTGATTGGCTGCAGGGACATGGTTTGAATGTAGGAGTATTGGTTGAATGAAGGAGCAATGATTGGATAGAGAGGCACTAACTGATTTAATGGAGGGTCGCTGGTTACATGGAGAGTCATTAATTGGATAGTGGAGTATTGGTTGGATGGAGGGGTATTGGTCTGATGGAGAAGCATTGATGGATGGAGGAGAATTGATTGGTTGGGAGGGACATTGATTGGATGAAGGGGCATTGATTGGATGCAGGGGCACTGATTCGATGCAGAGGCATTGATTTTATGGAGTAGTATTCAATGGATGGAGAAATCTTGATTGGATGGAGAGGCATTAATTGGATTAAGGAGCACTGGTTGGATAAAGGAGCATTGGTTGACTGGAGGAATACTGGCTGGATATAGGAACACTGATAAGATGAAAGGGCATTGATTGGATGGAAGATCATTGATTGGATGATGGACTATTGTTCTGATAGGAGGCATTGATTACATGGAGGAACACTGAATAATTGGTGGAGTATTGGTTGCAGGAGCATTGGTTGTATAAAGGAACATTAATTGGGTGTAGCACCATTGATAGGAAGGGAGATTATGGTTTGGATGGAGTAGCCTTGATTAAACAGAGGGGCATTGATGACATGGAGGGACATTGATTAGATGCGGGAGCATTGGTTGGTTAGAGGGGCACTGATTTGATGGAGAAGCATTGGTTGGATATGGTATTGGTTGAATTATGCAGCATTGATTGGACAGGAGGGCAGTGGTTGGATGAGGGAATGGTGTCAGGATGGAGGAGGGACTTGGCAGCAGAGGTGAGCCAGGTCATACCTCGATGGCTGCTGTTCAGTCTTGGAGATGGGCAAGTCTGGCTGGTACTTCTTCACACTGTTACTGGGGGGTAGAAGATGCTTCAGGTCCCATGTCTTCCAATAAGGCTCCTCCCCACCCACCCAAACCTCTCTCAGAGCCCAGTTTGGTCTCCAGATCTCTACCCTGTGACTCCTTTCAGCCTCCACTTGGGGAAACCTAAGATCTGAGCCCAGAAAGCAGGCAGGCAGACAGACAGATAGACCTCTTTTCTATGGAGCAGTTTAGGGATTCTGTCCTGTCAAGAGCAGAGGGTGGACAGACACATGGGCCTGCAGCAGCCGAGGCAAAGCCCACCCTCCATTCCCCCAACACTCAATCCACCAATCCAACCTCCAACCCTTATATCACGGGGGTTTTCTGAGCACCAGGCAATGGCAAGAATAGCAGACAAAAGCCAGGCCTGGGCCTGGTCTTTCTGTGGCTGGCATGTGGCATTGGCCTTTTGGGTACGAGTCTTGGAGAAGGGAGAAGATGGTAGGCTTGGCAGCTTGACCTACTTTGGTGGTGGTGCTGCGGAGAGGTGAGCTCTGTTCGATGGTCCCCTCCAAGACCAAGCGGCTGGATGTCCTGGGCTGCTGACATTTCTGATCCTAGGGAAAAAAGAAAACAATGAAAAAACAACAGCAACAACAACAAAAAAGACATCTCAGATGATCTTCTGCATGTACCTCTCCCGCGCCATCCAGCACCTGTGGGAACAAATGCTGTCCCCTCCATGGGCCTCAGGTTCTCTATGGCCCTGATGTGCTCCAGTTCTGGAGCTGGTGGTGAGGGACTGAGGAGTGTGGGAAAACGTCTCTGGATCTTGCAAGAGGGTAACAGAGCCTCATCCTCTCAGAAAATATGGGCCCAGAACGGGCTGCAACGTCTAGGGATATGGGGTGCTGGCCCATTCTGGGCTAGTCCCACAGAGCTCACAAAGGGCAGAAAGCAAAGGCAGGCTCATCCCTGGAGTGGGGGGTACACCCAGACCCTCTGAGGGAGAGGCATCACCTCCTCCTGTTCCTACTCAGCCTCTGGGACCCCCAGGTTGTCCTAGACAGTGTCCTCTGAGTCTGGCCCCTCCTTGCTCAGACTCAACTCCTCCAGGTGGATTTCATCATGGTCCTCCTTTTCGCAGGCATACAGGCCAGGGCTGTGGGTGGAAAGGGAGGCAAAGCCATTCTAGGGCCATTGGATTGCTTGGCTGACCCCTTCCCATTTCTAAGCCTCAGTTTCCCCATATGTAAAATGAGGGCAGTGAGGCTAGTTGAGTGCCAAGGGATCTGAGACACAAGCCCATTGGGAAAGAAGGTCCAGTGGCCTCAGAGCCAGCACAGTCTGCTTGGGCCCCTGTGTCAGGGCCTGAGGCCCTTGTGGAACTACCCATTCCACACCAGGCAGGGCTTTACAGACTGAGGGTCCCCCAGGGGCTTAAGCTGGGTTCAACCCCAAGCTGGGCCCCAGACTGGAGGTTGCTTGCCCACCTGGTTGGTCTTGGGGTGTCCTCAGGGGGCCGGGCTGCCGGGGCCACCATTCCTGCTCTGCTCCCTGAAGAGGCCATGGGTGTGGTAGCCACACAGAGGGGCTATTCAGGAGCAGGTCCATGTGGACAGGCAGATGCAGGGGGCAGGGTGGCAGTCACAGAGCTAGGCTCCAGGGAAGACTCAAATTGGCCCCTGCTGTTGGGAGCAGCCATGCCCGCCTAAGCCTGAGGCCAGGGAGAAGGGAGCTGCTCATCAGATAAATGCAGGGCCATTGACGCCCAAGCACGTATGGAGAGACTGAGGCTGGGGTTGGGGTGGGGTTGGGGGGCGGTGGGCACCACACCAGGCCAGGACCAGTGGCATTTGGGGAGTGGGAGCCTGGTTGTAGGAGGACAAAGGAGCATCGCCAGTCCCTAGAGCTCTAGGCTGCTTTAGAGCCTCACAGGGGCCAGGAAAGACCCCGACCAGGGAGAACTGTCAGCCAAGCTACTGGCTCTGATACCACTCAGGGCAAGTTGGTCCTGAGCAGGGCTGGGGTCCCAGATGGCCTGGGCCCCACAGGGCAGGTGGGGTCAGTCCCATTGTGGCCACAAGTGACCGAGAGTGGCAAGGACCCTGAGCAGGCGTAGTGAGGTGGGGCTCGGGAGCAGCCCCTGCTGGGCCTGCAGGGGTTGAGATGGGCACACACATCCACACTTCTGGAAAGTGCGTTCTCCCGGCTGACTCTCTGCCATGCACATCTGGAAATACCTGCTCTCCTCCATGAGCATGGAGATCAACGAATCCCGAGGTAAGAAGGGGTGGCAGCGGCGGGCACTTAGCCTCCATTATGGAAGCGGCGTCAGTTGTGTGCTGATGTGGCAGCACCTGGCCTGGCCCCTGCCTGGATGGGGCCCAGGGGCCCTGGAAGACCAAGAATCGGTTTCCTAATGGCCCCTCACGAGCCGCCATGGTGTCTCGCTTTCTTCCTCCCTGCCCTCCTTTCTCCCCATTTCCTGGCCATGGGGGCATTTCAGGGGCTGCTTGGAAGGGGAGCATGTGGTGGCTGCTCAGGTGCAGGTTGGGGTCGTGAGGGGAGAGCCTTGCTCTGCTCAGCGCCCGCCCTCGAGGCCCAGAGGGAGCCCCACTCTGCCCAGGGCCCACCTCTCAGGCCCCCACTCACCTGTCCTTTTGCTCCCCCTCTTCGCGGTGCTGCCACTGCTCTGGCCTCTGGAGCCAGCCACCAAAGCCATCGTCCTCATCCAGTTCAGGGGCCTCCGATGGCTTCATGCTGAGGCTGAGTATAGCACGGGGGAGCTTATGAGTGGATGGCTCCTGCCTCTTCTGCCCGCGGCCCACACTCACCTCAGGGTGCCTGCTCATGCCCTGGGCTCCAAGTGTGAGAAACTCTGTCTGCCACAGAGCTGGCTCTGGGCCGTGTCTCCTGTGATCAGAGAATCCCTGTGGGTAGGTCTGTGCCTTACCTATCAGTCTGGGGCTCCCTGAGATCTGTGCTTCCTCCATCAGTCTAGGACTCCTTGAGGCTCGGCAGGGCTGCGCCTCCTCTATCAGTGTAGGGCTCCTTGAGGGCAGTGTTGTGCCTCCCCTGTCAACCTGTGGCTCCCTGAGCCTAGAGCGGTGCCTCCATCATCTGTCTGGAGCTCTTTGGGGCAGGGCTGGGCCTCCCCCATCAGTCTAAGGCTCCCTAGGACAGAGTGGCCCTCCCCTATCAGTCTGGTGCTACTTCCCATACACCAATCTGTGTTCTGTGTGTGAACTCACCTGTTCTGGGCATTTCCTGTTAATGGGCTCAAACGCTACACAAGTTTTTCTATCTGTCTCATTTCCTTCAGCTGGATGCTCTGAAGGTTCATTTATATCTAGCGCTTCACTCCTTATACAAGCCATTGACCCATTAGTTTGTTTGGGTTGTTGCCACCACAGTACTTCTGGGCACAAATATTTGTTTGAGTACACTTACTCAATTCTGGATACATATGAGTGGAGCTGCTTGATCATATGATAATTATGTTTGTTTTCTTGAGGATGCACCACATGTCTCCATAGTAGCTGCATCATTTTCCATTCCAACAAGCACTGTATCAGGGTTCCAATTTATCTACATCTTCTCAAAGACTTGATGTTTCCAGGTTTTTACAATTTATAGACCTTCCTATGTGTGTGAAGTATGGTGTTTCATTTTGGTTTTTAAGTGCAATTTCTGAATACTTAATTAAGAGTATCTATTGTTCCACATGCTTTTTGGGTGTTTGCATATTGTATTTGGAGAAATATCTGTTTAGAGGTCTGGAACTTTATTTTTTTAAGTTGCAAACAGTTAGGTTTTCAATACTAGAAGCTGTTCATTCAAAATTTGTTGCTTTATATTATGCAAGCAGAAATCATCCAAGTTCCTGAGACACCAGGGATTATGCTACACCAAATAAAGACTTTGCTTGCTGTGATTATGGTTGTTTTCACCGGGATGAACTTTCCTCTAGAGAATACACGTACTATGACATGGTCTGGTTTTGTCCAACAGATCTCTTAAATTGTTCATTGTGACACTAAAAAGTGTGTTTTTTTTTCAATATAGTGATCATGATGGCCGTGGTAGGGATCATTCCGAATGTCCAAGTGGATGTTCTTTCAGAGATGTATATCAGAGTTATAGTAAGAGTCCAGGTATGATTTGTAAACTATGGAATTATGTTTAATAGATCAGATCATTCTTTATTATTAAGGAAAATAACAAAGGAAAATAATAACATGAAAATATTGAGAATTGTTAACAGTATAAAGCACAGGGATTTATATGAAGGTTAGAACTTCAATTCATTTTCAGAAAATGAGACTCAACCTTTATTTTAGAACAAACTTTCTCAGGCTTCAAAATACTACTCTGACACTTCTTTTAAATAAGACATTTTGACTATTGTAGTCATAATTAATATCTTGTCAACACAGGCAGAGGAAAGCCAATATTTCCAAATAGTACTTTAACTGACTCATGGTTTAGTGATACAAGTAAAAAGGTTTAAATGTAGTTCAACATAAGTTCTATTATTTTATCAACCCTGCAGGGACCTCTCGTGGTGCACCACCTGCACCAGGTCTTCAGATGACTTTTGGTGGAAGCAGTCACCATGATTATAACAATACACGAGATAGATATGACAGAAGTTTGGAGAGTTACTCAAGGAGCTGTAGTGATTTCTATTCCACTGGTCGTGAGTAAGGTGGCAGAAAAGAATGAACGTATCCACCTTCAGTGGATAGGGTGCACTGTGCTCCTCATGAAGCATATGGTAGCTCAGGTTACAGGGATTCTAGAAAAGGTTTTGGGGGAAGCCGATCTGAAAAAGGAGACTAAAGCAGATATTTAAAATAACAGTTCTTGCATGTGAAACCTTGCTTGCATATTGAAAATTAAAATGTTGTTTCTGCACAGTTACCTGAGTAACACTATCAGAAATAGGTTGGTTTTATGTGAAGTAGATACTAACTTCCTCCATGAAGTTTTTGAGGTATTCAGATGAAAAGGAATTTTTTTCAAAGTAATTTCATAATTTTTAATGCTATTTGAAAACTTTCAATTTAGATGTAATATCTGTATTAACAGTTTCCGAATAAAATTATACATTAATGCAAAATACCTGATTTTATTGCTACACATGCTCAAAAGCAAATGCAATAGGAGAGTAATTTGTGTTGTTTGCAGAAAATTGCCTTTGTTGGTTTGCACATAAATAGACACAAAATTAGGCATATGTGAATTCTCCCTTGGAAACTGCACAAGTTTCCTAATTAGTTTGCGTTTCTTTTTATAAACTTACCAGATTTGGCTGGGCAAGGTGGCTCATGCCTGTAATCACTCCACTTTGGGGGACCTCAGTGGATGGATCATGAAGTCAAGTTTCAGAAGTCTTCAGAAAGATTGCAAAATGGTCTGTCTCACCCTAAAACGTTTATACTTTAGACGAATAGTAAAGGCCAAAGGAAATAATTAGATATAGTTGATACTAGAGTTTAATATTCTCCTTGAAGTATTCTGTGACTGAATACTCTTCTTGAAGCATTCTGTGACTGAAGCAAGACAGTGGTAAAGAAAACATATTTTCCACCAAAATCAAAACAGAACCAGCTAGGTTTCTTCAGTACATAGCTTAATGAAATTAAATATTCCTAGTTTTAATAGTGGAAAATTAGTGTTTAGTTTTGGGAGGTACATTAAGATTGTCTTGAAATATTTGACAATGGTTGTTGTAACCAACAGACCAGCAATATATTATTAGCAATAGGAATAATCTGCAAGGGTTGAAAATTTATCAGATTTTTTTTTTTTTAAGACAGAGTCTAGCCTTATCCCCTAAGCTGAGGTGCAGTGACTTGATCTTGGCTCACTGCAACCTCCACCAGCATTCCACTTTCTCAGAATTGCAAGTAACTGGCATTACAGGTGTGTGCCACCACAGCTGGCTAAAATTTTGTATTTTTAGTACAGACAGCATTTCACCATGTTGGCCAGGCTTGGCTTAAAACTTTGATCCCCCCTCTTTGGCCTCCCAAAGTGCAAGTATTACAAGCGTGAGCCACCATGCTCAGCCAATCAGATACTGAAGATATGAAATGGAATACTTTAAACATTATGCTTTTTGGAAAGTTATGTGTATAAAACAACAGAATAAAGGTTCAGATATGGGATGGCTTACTGGTTTAGGAAATTATCTAATGATAAAAGTATAATGATTAGGACCCCAAAAAGTAAAGCAATTTAGCTTCCTGAACATACAATTTACAGAAATGGAATATATGCAGTTCCAGAAGTATTACAGTCGCTAATTCTTACAATTAACAGAATAATCTATAAGACGGAAGCATTTTCATCAGAAAATGTTGGCAAGATCATCAATTTTTGTAGGGAAAGGGTATACATAATTTTAAAAAAGAAGTTAACAACTTTGATTTTGAAGTGAGTTATTTACATTATCATGTTTCCTTCACCTATAATGTAGCATTGTGAGGATTAATTGAAAAGACAAATCTCCCTAGTCTTTTCTATCTTTATAGTGGCAAAAAAAGAAATGGTGTCTGTCAAGTTGTGATGGTTCAGATCTTTAATCCCAGCATTTTGGGAGGCTGTGGCAGGCATATCACTTTAGCTCAGGAGTTTGAGACAAACTTGGGTAACATGGAGAAATCTTGTCGCTATAAAATAGACAAAAATTTGCTGGATGTGGTAGTGCATTTATGCAGTCCTGCTCCTTGGGGGACTGAGGCAGAAGAATTGCTTGTGGCCATGAGGACGAGGCTATAGTGAGCATGTGTGTTCCACTGCATTTTTTCCTGGGAGACACAGTGAGATCCAGTAAAACAAACAAGCAAATAACAGCAACAAAAAAACATATAAAGTATCTCTGATACTCTGACCCTTGGAGTTTTGAACCCAAATTATCTCCATGACACATTTTTTCATAATGATTTAAAGGAATGTGAAAGAGAAACATAACCTGCCAGATACAATTCATCAACCATGGAATAGGGTCTGTGTTTCAGCAAGTTAGAGTAAATGGTGAAAAGCCTTTATGTAATAAGAGCTAAACCCTTATTCGTTAATTTTCATAGGAAAATTATGCTTTTTAATGAATAATAGAATACATTTTATCATCTTCAGCCACTAGGATTGCTATGAGAAAATACCTGGACTTGGTGGTTTATAACAAACATTTCTTGTAATCTTGGAGCCTGAGATGCCCAAGATGAAGTCATCAGCCAATACAGTGTTCCGGCAAGGGCCCACTTTGTGGATTTTAAACAGCTGTCTTCCTGAGTCTACACATGGCAGAAGGGGCTTGGGACCTCTTGGGTTGCTTACAGGAGGGTACCAATATCATCTATGAGGGTGGTGTCTTCCTGACCTCATCAGTTCTAATCAAAGGCCCTGTTCCCCATCCAGAGGGCAGCCAATTGACATTTCTCTATGTTGAGCTTAATGTATATTTTAGATGGTGGAGTGAGGATGGCAGTGATGATTGAATGAATTCCCTGGTTTGCAGTTTTTAGTGTCTCCAGTGTTGCCATCAGGTGTTAACGGCATGAAGATGATTTTTATTTTTATTTTTTTTTGAGATGGAGTCACCCAGGCTGGAGTGCATGGCACAATCTCGGCTCACTGCAAGCTCTGCCTCCTGGGTTCATGCCATTCTCCCACCTCAGCCTCTGGAGTAGTTGGGACCACAGGCGCCTGCCACCACGCCCAGCTAATTTATTTTATATTTATTTTATATTTTTAGTAGAGATGGGGTTTCACCATTCACAGGATGGCCTTGATCTGCTGACCTTGTGATCTGCCCGCCCCAGCCTCCCAAAGTGCTAGGATTACAGGTGTGAGCCATCGCACCCTGCCAAAGATTATTTTTTAAAATGTTGATACTGAGTCATCCAGCTTCAGCTTACAAGGTTTGGGGACAATTTGGCAGTTTTACTTTTCAGTGATGCTAAATCATTAAAGGGGGACACAATGTTGAAATTTTACTTTGGAGAGTTGTAGCTATATATTGAATAAAACAAGAATTGAAAATGCAGACTAATAAAATTTGTAAGATATCTTGTGTGGGTGTTCTATAGTTTTCCACTGAAACAAAATTCTCTCTGCAGTTACTTCTTTTGACTCTTATTCACAAAATAAGTCTGGTCTTACTAGTTTTGTCATTATTTACCTAAATGCAGTAAGAATGGTCATTGACCACAAAGGCCTTTATTTATTTATTTCTTCATTTCTTCATTATTAACCTGTTAAATTAGAGACAGTGTCTGCCTCACCACAGCCTCAATCTCCTGGGCTCAAGTGATCCTCCCACTTCAGTCTCCCGAGTAACTGAGACCATAGGTGCACACAATCACGCCTGGCTAATTTTATATTTGTTCTATCAGAACCTGTAGATTGGATTGAATTCCTTTTCTCTCAGAGTCCCCAAATATCATGGATTCCAGAACTTTCCCAGAAGTGACCTGTCTTTCACATCTCTTAGGCTAGGAACTCTGTTACCAATTATGAGGCTACTTTTCCCAAGAGGGCTTTATAAGTATTGTCCCCACATTCAACTTTAATTTTTAATTCTGCCTGGTTATATCTAATTCTATGGAAATCGTTCTTAAATGTATTTGATATTCAGACAAGGCTTGTAATAAAACCACTTTCCAATAATGTTCTGTTAAAAAAAGAACACTTTTTTACTGAACAGCAGAAATGTCTCTATTGCCATAAAAATGTTTTAAAAATATTAAATGTCCAGTGAATGTCATGCATCTCCATTAGTGAAATAGTAAATCAAAGAAAAATACAAATATATTCTTTTTATTTCTGTTTTTTTGTTTGTTTGGTTAGTTGGTGTTGCTTTTTTTTCCACTGACAGAATTGCCTTCTTTCACCCAGGTCATGGAGGGCAGTGGCGAGATCTTGGCTCACTGCAACCCCTGCCTCCTGGGAAAAAGCAATTGCCCACCTCAGCCCCCTGCATAGCTGGAATCACAGGTGTGCACCACTGTTCCTGGCTGACTTTTGTAGAGATTGGGTTTCACCATATTGGCCAGGCTGATCTAGTCTCAAACTCCTGAATTCACATGGTTCACCTGCCTTGGCCTCCCAAACTGTGGGGATTACAGGCATAAGCCACCATGCCTGGCCCACAAATGTGTTCTTGCACTTAACAGTAACAACTCATAATATGTGGCTGTGTGCAATAAACCATTTTAAACTAATCTCTTTTACTAAATATTTCATGAGTCATGTGAACTTGGTCATCTATTTCTGGGATTTTTAGGAGTATGTAATTCACAATAGTGCTCATTTATCTCTAAGCCAATTAGAATAGTACCCTTTTAAGTGATATTCAAAATTAACTTAGTAATAACATCCAGTGGTAGAAATATAACACACATACATAATGTAAATGCAAAAACTGTAATTAGCAGCAAACATTTTATAGCTCTCCTAAAATTTAGTCATGAATAAAGCACTAGAGTAATATAAATCTCACTGGTTTAGATACACTTTATATTTAATCTAAATTGTGCTTCCAGAAAATTAGACAAGGTTACCCATTCAATAGGAGGTGTAATACCTTTTGTTCATATTGTTAAAGAAGAATTTTCTGAGATTATTTTCCCTAATATTTAATCTAGGGAGATAGAGGACTGCATTTTACTTACAGGATACATCCAGTGACAGTCTGAATGTCTTCAAAAGCCGGGTAGTTAAAATGCTCAATCTCTTCTAATTAGTCATTTTTCTTTTCCACTTCAGTCAGATAATTTTTTGGAGGGTGGGGAAGATCCTTGAGTCTCTCAAGAGCCACTGATTTAGAGAGTGTACACTTCTCATCACTATAGTGGGTTGAGAAGCTTAAATAGAAAGAAAAAGCCTTGTTTAGTGGTAGATGGAAGGATGGACGATGAGAGGTTTGAAGTAGGGTATGTCAAAGTATTCAACAGAGCTAAATGGAAGATAGAAGTTAGTAAAATGACAGGTAAGGAACATGAGTAATAGGAAGGAAGATGTGAAAGATGCACCAGTGCAGGGAGATGTTAAGTTTCTCAAAAATCACTGTGGTTTCAAATTATCCTTGCAAAAGCTTCCAAAAACCAGGACGTCTATTTAGCAAAGCATAAATCCACTAGAGTTCAAAAAGATGGGTTTTAGTTTACTAAGAGATTCACATTGCAGAAGCAAAAATCCAAATAAAGAGCAAAGAGGTGTCAAACAGCTTCAAGTGAGATAAAGATAAAGAGATATAAAGATAGGGATAGAGACAGAAATAGAGATAGAGAGACACAGACAGAGATAAAGATAGACTTATAGACACAGACCTTGACATAGACGTAGATGTAGACATAGACATAGTGATAGAGAGACAGAAACTTCCAGAAACACCAGGCAAATGGGGAAAAAATACCATTAAGGAAAATGGATCTCAAATATATGGAGTCAGGAAATAATGTTCACTCAGGAAATATGCTAGAAAGAAGGGCAGTAAACACATGGTTTCGCCTGGCTATTCGGATTGCTGGAGCATATGGTGGGTAGATTTGCTTATAGATTTCTGAAGACTCTCCATACTTAAATTGGCATAAAGCCCTGTGTAAGGCCTGCACTAATTTACATTCTCACCAAAAGGGTGCACATATATCCTGTTATCTGCATTCTCACCAGAAATGTGTTTCTTTTGTCTTTTGGATAATAGCCATTCTGACTGAAGTGAGAGGACATTTCATGGTGGATTGGATTTGCATTTGCCTTATGGTTTAGGGATGATAAGGACTTTGTAGTATGCCTGCTGGGCAACTGTATGCCTTAAACAAATGAGTATTCATGTCATTAGCCCTTCCATTTTCATGCTATTTAGTTGTTTGAGTTCCTTATGTACTGTAAGTATTCACCCATTATAAGATGTATGGTGATCCAATAATCTCTCCATCCTGTAGGATGTCTCCCCCCTCTGTTTAGTTTCCTGTGTTCCTCTGAAGCACCTTAGTTTGATATAACCCCATTCTCTATTTTTCATATTTTTTCCTGTGCTTTTGCAGTCACTTTGAGTCCATTATTACCCACACTATTGTCATGGAGCTGCTGCTTCCTTCTTTTTTGTATTTTTAGTAGAGACAGGGTTTTGCCATCTTGGGCAGTCTGGTCTTGAACTCCTGATTTCAGGTGATCCACCCACCCCAGCCTCCCAAAGTGCTGCAATTACACACGTGAGCCACCGTGCCTGGCCAAAATAATCTAATTTTAAAATCCTTTACATATATATCCAAGTTCTTCTTCACCAAGTTTATAGAAGAGACTTGATTTTGCATTGATAATTCTTGCTTCTTTGGGAATAGATCATGAGAAGCAAAAGCAGTGACTTAGTTCTGTGTCCCTATTGTTTTTCTTTAGCTCATTTCTCTTCTTTTCCTATGGTGCTGCGCTATTTTGGTAAGTAAAACTTTGCAGTATATTTTGAAGTTAAGTAGTTTGATGACTCCAGCTTTGTGCTTTTTACTGGTTTGCTCTGGATCTTCAGAATATTCTTCAATATCATAGGAATTTTAGGATTTTCATATTGTTTTTATATGAGGAATGGGTCATTGATATTTTTATGGGGGTTGCATAGAATCTGTAGATCACTTAGGTAGTATTGTTGTGAATGTCATTTAAACCTTGTGGCTGCGTGCATAGGGCTCAGAGACAAGTGACACTGGTGTTCACATCAATACTTAAGTGGGCCTTCATGCCCAGCCAGATTCCGTCCCTGGACACCCACAGAAGGTCCCCTGACATTTGGCCATCTCTTCAATCTCCTCCCCACTGTGAGCCCAGTATGGTCATCCAGATTCCTTGTGCAGTGGCCTGTCTTGTTGCGCGTGCTGAGGCAGTGTGATTGATGATGGCAGAGGGGAGACAGCATGTTAAGAAAGTCTGGGGTCATTGCAAATTATATGACGGGACTGAGAGAGCCATTGTGGGAGCACATAAATGTAGACAGGCCTGGGATGGACATCTGTGTAGAGGACGAGAGGGCCCTAGTTGAGCCCAAACTCAGCCTCAGGCTGTAGCAGACCTCAGGGCAGGGAAGGGAGCCGGCAAGGGATGATGAAGCAGCTATCTGTTGAGACTTGCTTCTCTCCCACTGAACTTAGCCACTTATGCCTCTTAGACAGCTTAAGGTTCCATAATCCTGAATGTTGATGTTACAGTTCCCTGATGGGCCTTTCTCCCTCAGCCTATGGATGGCCTGGGGTTGCTCATGGCGTCTCTTCCCTGAGCTTTGTGTTCTTCATGTGTGTCCCAGCTCCAGCACCCACAGGCCTCTCAACCCTCAGCCCTGGCTTCCTCTCTGTTCCCTCTCTGAGGCCCTAACTCCCTCAGGTAGTACTACAGGGGATTAAGCTACAGGCCCAGGCATACCCTTTCCACATACCACATCCTCTACCATGCTGGGAGGCACTCCTTTCCGAAGATGCCAACACCATGTTCCTTAATGATCACTTCAATGCAGAAGTAAGTGTTGTGAGGAGAGGAAGACTTCATCCTGCTGCTGGTAGCTGGGATGGCTGAGTTCGTCCACCTGCCTGGCTAAGAAGGAGAAAGTGGAAAGAAGCAAAGGGACCATTTCATCTAGATGGGCTGAGGTGGCCTGCTGGCTAAGGTGAAGCCTGCTTTTCTTCTTCTCAGCTCTCCTGCTGAGACACCCCTTGGTGCAAGGTGGACATCAACCTGACTCAGAAAGCTGACCTCTTCCTGAGGCCCAGTGTCCACAGCCTGACATGTAATTATTCATTCTTTATGATCTGAGGGAACTTTTGGGTGTGAACCTTTGGTTTTTGGGGTGAACCTGCTGGAAACAGGCAAGGGGCATGGGAATGGTTTAATGGTTTGCATGGGCATGCAGACACTCCTTCCTCCAGTGACGTTCCAAGAGAAAGTGCCCTTCAGAATTCTGCTATGTGTAAAGAGTCCTTGGCCCCCTTATCCTCCCTTGTTAGTGATGATCTTTGCTGCCCATCCCTACCATGTGTTCTTACTGCATCCACAAGCAAGCTGCCCTCCCATCTACAGGAGTATGGCCTTGGATTCTCTCCTGTCCTCTGTTCCCTGTGTTCTGGCTGACCCCCTGTGCCATTGGCCTGGCCTCTTCCCACCCTACCTTAGGATGCATATCACCCACCTCCAGCTGCCAGCCATCCCTAATGGGCCGCTGCAAGGTTAAGGCTCATTCCCCAAAGCAGGGTATGCCCTGGGGCTTGAGGTGTTCACGGAGCCCAGCTCCAAGAGAAGGATGTTCAGACAGTCCATTGCCGGTTGGAGCCAGGACCAGATGGTGCCCTGTGATCCTTCTCCTGCCACTTGGTGTTGGCCTCCTCCCTGGCCATCACCTGGACCGATGCCATTAGGTTGTCCACTACCAGCACCGCCTCCTCCCCCAAGGCCGCCTCCTCCCTCTGCACTCCTCCAGCCCTCTCCTGCCTCGAGGCTGACCACAGTGGCCCTCCTCCAGAGCTCCCACACAGCAGGACCTACTCTTCCCAACCCACACAAATGTGACAGCTGGCCATTGGGGGCGGCTCCCCTGGAGGCCTGTGGGCATCCCCTGCTGACAATCCTGTGCCACACCTACTTAGACCCAGTGTTGGGAAGCCCTAGAGGGCCTGCAGCCTGCCGCACTCTCCCTGGGGCCCAGGACCACTGCAGGGTTACCTGCCTAGAGGAGTCTAGGAGCAAAAGGCTGAAGACCTGGTGTTGCAGAGCCCTGCCTGCAGGCATCGTGGCTGTGGCTGCGGCTGCGGCTGCACTTGCGGGAGCCTCTGGGTCTGCATGGCAGTGCACAACAGCATCCACATAGGCCATCGATGGGCATCCCTGGCTGCTGGCCTCCAGTGTGCCCAGGGCACTGAACGAGAAGTCCTTCAGAATGCTCCTGGGAATACAGCATCCTCAGGGAGGAAGCATAGTAGTGGGAGCTTGTATTTGCCAGGACCTGCAAGAGTCCATGGAGGGCTTTTGGCCTCTGGAGCAGAGGAATTCCACTGTACAAGATGACTTTCCTTCCATGGTCCAGCCACACCCCACTGCCCCCAAGCCATCTAAACAGCCACCGCTGGTTCCTCTCTCTTTCCTCTAGATCTGCAATAATCAGTACCATCTGCCTGGCCTGTCTAAGGAAGACAGATGTTTCATGTGTTCACTGTGGGTCAATGGCTTGCAACAGTCAGGATGCCAGTTATGGTGTAGGACTTCCAAGCACCCAATTCCAAAGTGCACACTGCTGGCGCCACCTGGCACAAGCTCTGATGGCTTTTTGCAGGAGGCTTTCCCCAGGAGGGTGGAAGTGCAGGCCATGCAGATGCAGGAAACCCCAGAAGATGCCCACTGCCCATGCACTGATCAGCAGGGGAGCAGGGGAGAGTGGCTGGCTGTTCCGGCACTCCCGGCGTCCTTGGGGTGAAGTCCAGATGTAGCACCCTAGGCCGCAGTTGGCCACCAGTCGTCCCAAAGCCAGATGCATGCGCCGTGAGGGCCCCGCGACCCAGAGGCTCTTTGTCCTACTCAAAAGCATCTTTATTTTCTGTTTCTCTGCTCAGGTTGGTCTCTCTGCAAAAATACAAAGACAATGAGGTTTTTGGATGTTGTCTGTAAAAGGGGATGGGTTTTCCATATGCAGGTGTTTCCATTTGTCTCTGTAAAGTCTTGAATTGTCTCCCTCCTTTTATGACAGTATTTGAAACATGTTTCCTATATCTCTGTTATCGTAAATAATTTAAATGGTATAAGTGAGTGTAATTGAGGTAAATGGCGATAGATAGCCTAAAATGGAAACGAAATAATCGCGCTTAAGATATTTTATTAATCTGGTACGTGGATGTACTCTGGTAATCCTGGCAATTTTGGGAAGTCATGGTGGGAGGATGGCTTGAGGTCAGGTGTTGGAGACCAGCCTGTGTAACATAATGTGCCTCTTTATTCTGTTGCCATTTTGGAACCAAGGACGGATTTAGTGGAAGATGATTTTCCCCCAGACAAGTGGTGGGTAGTGGGAGAAGGCTGCAAGATGGACACGTTGGGGAGGGTGGTGGGCATCAGGGCCTCAGTGGGCACGGGATGTGGTGGGACTTCGGGTCAGACCAGGGGTCTGTTAGGGGTCAGGGATTGGGCAGCGGATCTGTGAGTAAGAAAGGGTGTGGCAGCAGGAGGATAGGTAGGATGGTAGGTTTTCTGTGAGAATCCAATACCTCTGCTCATCCCACAGGAGGCAGGGCTCAGGCAGAGCAAGTGGTTCACAATCTGTTCTGCATCCGGGTTGCTAACAGGCCAGAGACAGGTACCCATTGGAGGCGAGTGTTTGGGGATCACTGATCTCTTGTATATTTCAAATCACTAAACTTTTGTAAAATATTTAAAGTTTCCTCCCCCAAGAAAGCATGTACTTTAATTAGGTGATTTAAATCATCTATCAAAATATCGGGCTTAGCATTGTGTTTCACCCTTGAAATCCCATCAATTTCATAGCCTCATGCTGGCAGATCACTTGAGCCCAGGAGCTCAAAACCAGCTTCGGCAATGTGGGGAAACCTGTGTCTATTAAAACACACACACACACACACACACAAACACACACACACACACACATCCAGCTAAGGTAGAGAGGGCCTGTACTCCCAGCTGCTTGGGAAACTGAGATGTGGCATGATCACTTGAGGCTGGGTGGAGGAGACTTCATTAAGCAGTGCACTTTGGCTAAAGGAAATTGAAGTCTCTAGAAAAAAAAATGAAAACAAACAAAATCACATTGTACCTCCTAAGTGTATAGTTTTCACATTAAATTATTTAAATGGGGGCTTTCTGAGTATTGCAACTTTAGAAAATCACAGTAGCTTTCGTTATCTAAGTTTTACAAACCAGTTTTTGTGAGGTATGTAGTAAAATGCAGCATTTGTCCATGAAGTCAGTGCTTCTTTTGCTCTGTATGTTACACATTTTTCGCATTTCAAGTAAGAAATATTGAAAAGACGCCAGCCTCCGTAAGGTTATTTCACTTGAGTTGTCAACACGCTATGTAATAAAATTTTATCTTTTTGCCTTCCTTATTGTTATCTAAATGTAGATTTTTTTTTTTTTTACCATTTACAGCAAAATGTTGGAAGTGAATCAGCCTGGCAAGCTGTTTGTTTGTGGTCTAAGTAGCGAAGTCAGTGAAAAGACGCTTAAGGCACTATTTGGGAAACATGGTCCTTTGTCGGAAGGTAACTCTTAACACCAACATATATTTTTCTATATTCTGTATATATTTTTTACCCAAGAAAACATATACTCAATATATTTGCTTGAATACGTAAACTCAAAGTGATTTTTTTTGTTGTTTTTAAGCTGCTGTTTTGAAGTTTCAACTTGATATTTGAAAAATTCTCATGGCCTGCAGGTGAAGGTTCTGTGGTAAGAGTCACCTACTACTGTGAAAGGAAAATAAGCAAAAGTAAATTATTTGTGCAGCTAGCAAACAAAATGAAATAAAACAGGCAGATTATGTGAGTGACCTACTACTAAGAATCACAGTAACAATGTGAAATGCATTTTTTTTATTTCATGTAACTCTCAGTTGTTTAATACTATGGTGAGTCTGTTATAGAAGTGTAAAATGTTTTCATACATTTTAGTTGCTTGGAAGAAAGATCGAATAAACAAGTGCAGAGGCTTCACATTTATACTTTTGAGAATGCTGCAGATGCTAAGAATTCTGCCAAATATATGAATGAAAATGTAAAGGTCCCTAGTGAATAATATCCTAACTCTGTTTTTCGATTAGCAGTATTACTAGGTCTTTTTAGTATTACTAAACGTTTGAAGATAGCAGAATGCCATATCAACCAAAATGCTTTAGCCATCCTCTTCTTTTTGCCATATAAATGCAAGTGTATTTGAAAGGATATAGGAATAAGCATTATATAAATTACTATCGTAATCCAATTTTCATGTTTGTATTTCAGTATGACTGTAAATAGGTTTTCAAAGCTTACACAGAGCTTTAAAACTTAGAAAGAACCCTCAGGAAAATGAGAAGATGTCATATTTATTAAATGCTATTAATAGAATTACTTCCAATTCATGGAAATACTTCTGTAGCATAGACAAACTGTGGATATAGACCTAGACACAACTACAAGAAAGAAATCTTCTGTGGAGAGACACCTGGACAGATTCACAAGACAGAAACCTTCTTGTCCATTCTCTGAAAATATATTCCAAAGAAAGTATATTTAAAGAAGACCTTTTTACTGAAAGAAGTGTTAAGAGGTTGAAAATAGAAACTAATGAAAATATTGAAATTGGATAACACAACAATTAACTGACATTTTTGCCCCATCATTGCCATTTTCCCCTAAGAATGTTTTCAGTCTGTCACCAGAGTGATTTATGTAACACGCATACCTAATTTCTGATTTTCCCAGTATGTTGGAGGACTTGTTTTGATTCAATCCATGGTCTCTTGTCCTACTGAGTCTTAAATTCAAGGGATTGTGTATTTATTACAGCTTAAAACTTTTCTGTAATTCTATTATCTACTTAATTCCTTTACATTGCAGTCAAGTTTATTCCATTCTGGAGCTTTTTGTGTTTTATAATATTATCACAATCTGATTTATTTTTTATTACCCTTCATGATATCGTGAATGTGCTTTCTTGGACTGTGTGAGCTTATTGTTCTCTGTAAATGTCTCAGAAATATCAATTTATCCTTCAAAAACAACTTAGATTTTATAGTTTCTTTCTCATTCTATATAGTAGGTATTTTGTACTCCATGTAGCATGTATTAATCTCTTGATTGTTAAATTTTTTATAGTGCATATTTAAATTTTCATAGTTGCTTTTCTTTCTGTCACATCTGTCACACTTCCTGGTACATACATTTTTATTCATTCTTATATTTTGGTATTTGAAGGTGTGGTAGAACATGAGAGTTGCTTTTGATTCATGGCTTGGTATCAGTACTGGAGATATTTGTTGACTTATATATGGTAATCTATGATAATTGTTTGCTCTAGTTTCCAAGCAGAAGAACAGATAATTTGTGTAGGTGTGATTTCTAAATTGCTTCATCTGACATATTTTATTGTATAAAGATAAATATAAATGTTATATGCACATAACAATTAAGAACAGAAATAAAGGGTGTACTTAGAGTTTTCAGGGGGAATGAAGAATTTAAGAAATTTTGGCTGACCTCAGAATACTGGGAAGCAATCTGCCAGGTGCAAATCTGGGGAAAAGATTTTTGGCCCAGAAATAACAAAAGAAGTCTCAAGGTAAGAACAACTGGCTATGTGACTGCAAGAGATCGTGAAGGTATTTAAGATCTTTCCCCAAATAACAAATCCATGTAATCTTTAAATAGAGTTCTTAGCTGAACTGTTTTCAAAAATTACTTTGGCCTATAGAAAATATTAAACTGAAGAAAGTTGTTGTGAATTTTATTAGGACATTTAAGCATTTCTGAGAAATAACATGGAGTACTCTAGTAAGAATTGTTTTTTAGGGACATGTCTAAGGCCAAATAACAAATGAGTAAGGCAGAAAATATGAAGGAGTCCAACCATAGATCACATTTAATGAAATAGAAGTAGAGTTGATATAGAATTGTAAATGATACTGGGACATTGTAAGTATGAGTGCGATAAACAAGAAACAAGTCAAAATGAATATTGTAGCTAACCTCTTTGAATAAATAACCTTACTTTTTAAAATGACACATTCTTTTTTATACACTTGAGACACTGAAGCTTTCGAACAAATGATATGGATGTAAAGATAAAGTAAATTATGTATTGTAAAGAACAGATGTGGTACATTGTCTGACAGAATGTGTGATAGGTTAATTATTCTTGAGGTGTTATTTTTTAATACTGGATGCCTTTCAAGGAATTTGAATAAAATAATTTTTGTTTATCTTTTCATGGAAGGCATGTGCTCAGTAAATGTCTCAAGTTTCACATTGTAGTCATTTCAGAAAAAAAAGAAAAGAAAGTTTGTGTTCAGAGAAAACATCTAGAAATGAAATCTAGTTGATGTAAAATGTTTGTAAAATGTGTTTAGTTTAAATGTGACAATTTTATTGATAGTATACTTTTATACTTTTAGTTTTTGTATGGAAAAGCTATAAAAGTGGAAGAAGCCAACAAACCATCCTTTCAAAGTGATAGTACGCTGAGAACACTACCTCCTTCAAGACACAGAAGCCCTTTGGGAAGTCTCAGATCTATAAGAGGAAATAGTGAAGGAACAACAGGGTGGCATCCCTCATGTGGAGGACACTTGGGTAATATTTTAAAATATAAAGTTGGAACCATAGGACTGAAAGACAGTGTTGGAAGATGTAGAAATTTCTCAATTTTATTTACTTCCTAGGGAAAGTAAGTTGAATTCTTGTTAATAAGCAAAATCATTTGTAAGTACTAAAGACGTATTAGAAGAATGATTGAACTAATATATAAAATTTCTTTTAAAATCTTAATTATTTTGTATGGAAATAGCATACATTTCAAACTGAATTAAGTTTATGAATGCTGATTATCTGTACTCAACAGGTTTTCTGCAGCACTTATTCCCATTCATAATACTTTAGAGTTTCTTTCTTTGGAGCCCTGAAGTTCATACATGTTGCATTGTCAAAATATGAGGAAATCTTGAAAACAATCCAAAAGGATATTAGAAACTCAGTATTTTAGGATTGATTTCACAATATTCATTTTTCTGGGTATACACGTGCATGCATCTATGCAAGTCTATGTCTTTTTCATTTTGATATGGATAATTTGCCTATTGGCCTGCCATATAGCATTTTGCATTTAAGGAATGTAGAATGTTAATTGTTCAAAAGAGTCTGTGAATCAGGAAAAGTCTGATTTAAGTCTTGCTTAAGCTTCAAAATACTACTCTGACACTTTTTCTAAATAAAACCTTTAGACTATTGCAGGCATAATGAATATCCTGACAACAAAGGCAGAGGAAAGCAGGTATTTCCCAATAGTACTTTAACTGATTCATGCTTTAGTGATATCAGTAAAAATGTTGAAATATATTTCAACATACATTCTGTTATTTTATCCACCCTTCAGATTCCTCTCATGGTGCATCACCTGAATGAGGGCCTCGGATGACTTACAATGGAAGGAGTTGAAATGATTATAACAATACACAAGATAGACATGGAGAAGTCTAGAGAGTTTCAAGGAGCCATGATGATTTCTGTTCCAGTGGTCGTGAGCATGGTGGAAGAAAGGAAAGAATGTATCCACCTTCAATGGAGAGGGTGCACCATCCTATTTGTGAAGCACATTTTAGCTCAAGATACAGGGCTTCTAGAGGAGGTGTTGGGGAAAGTTGATCTGAAAGAGGAGATTGAAGTAGGTATTTAAAATAATAATTCTTGCATAGCAATTCCTGCTTGCATATAAAAAATTTACCGCTTTAAGAACTAGGTTGGTTTAGGGGGGATACGTAGATAGTGACTTCTTCCATGAATTTTTTGAGGTATTCTGATGAAAATGAATTTTTTCAAAGTAATTTCATAATTTTAATGCTATTTGAAAACTATGTGTTTAGATGGAATGTCTGTAACTCAGTATTTTAGTATTGATTTTGAGAGGTGAAGCCAGCTGGACTTCTGGGTCAGGTGGGGACATGGAGAACTTTTCTGTCTTACAAGAGGATTGTACTGGCCATGCACAGTGGCTTATGCCTGTAATCCCAGCACGTTGAGAGGCCGAGGCAGGTGGATCCCAAGGTCAGGAGATCAAGATCATCCTAGCTAAAATGGTGAAACCCTGTCTTGACTAAAAATACAAAAAATTAGCCAGGCATGGTGGCGGGCACCAGTAGTCCCGTAGTCCCAGCTACTCGGGAGGCTGAGGCAGGAAAATGATGTGAACCCAGGAGGTGGAGCTTGCAGTGAGCTGAGATCGTGCCACTGCTCTCCAGCCTGGGCAACAGAAAGAGACTCTGTCTCAAAATTAAAAAAAAAAAAAAAGAGGATTGTAAAATGCACCAATCAGCCCTGTGTAGCTAACATTGTAAAACACACCAGTCACATTCTGTGGCTAGCTAGATGTTTGAAAAATGTGCCAATCAGTGCTCTGTAAAAATGCACCATTTAGCGCTCTGTGACTAGCTTGAGGTTTGTAAAATGGACCAATCAGCACTCTGTAAAATGGACCAATTAGCGTTCTGTGAAATGGACCAATCAGTGCTCTGTAAAATGGAACAATCAATAGGATGTGGGTGGGGACAAATAAGGGAATAAAACCTGGCAACCCCAGCCAGCAGTGGCAACCCACTCAGGTCCACTTCCACACCCTGGAAGCTTTGTTCTTTCACTCTTTGCAATAAATCTGGCTGCTCCTCACTCTCTGAGTCCATGCCACATTTAAGAGCTGTAATACTCACTGCAGTGGTCTGTGGCTTCATTCTTGAAGTCAGCAAGATCAAGAAAACCCTGGAAGGAACCAACTCCGGACACATCTTGGTGACCATGAAGGCACTTTGCCATGTGGTGAGTACCATTGGACTCCTTTCACTTGCTATTCTGTCCTGTTTTTCCTTAGAATTCATGGGCTAAACACCAGGCACCTGTTGGCCAGTTAAAAGCAACTAGGGCAGCAGCTGGACTAAAGACATAGTGTCAGGCTGTCTGGGAAAGGGCTCTCTAACAACCCCTGACTCTTTGGAGTTGGGAATGTTGGTTAGCCTGGAACCAGCTTCTGCTTTTCCTGTACTTCTGGGCTGAGACAAGGGTGGACAGAGAGGAAAGCCAT
This sequence comes from Pongo pygmaeus, assembly GCF_028885625.2. Classification (NCBI taxonomy): domain Eukaryota; kingdom Metazoa; phylum Chordata; class Mammalia; order Primates; family Hominidae; genus Pongo; species Pongo pygmaeus. The sequence continues at coordinate 15,526,836 of NC_072397.2, read as the reverse complement.
TCAGCTCCAGGGTTGTGACAAAATGTTGGACAACACTGTGGCCATGATAGGAACTTTCAAAGTCACATCACCCAAGGGAGACTCACCCATCTATCTATCCTGACCCTTGCCTCCTGGGTCCTAATGCCTGTCAGAGAAACTTTCTCCTGCCTCTCTTCTGAGGCTAGCCCTGCTTCTAAAAACCACTCCATCTCTGGTGATTTTCCAGTGTCTCCTATAAGCATGATTTCTAGCATAAATTTTGGGACTCTGTTCCCTTCTTTAGGCACCCTGGCTCATCAATTAGAAGGACATAATTTTTGCACAAAGCCCCATTGGGGTCAGGGGGTACTATCTGGAATTTTAGGATCCCTCCTCAGACTAGCAGGCCTAACAAAGGCTATTCCTGAAGCTAGGATATGAGGAGCCTCAGAAAATATATCCTTCCTATTCATATGATAAGAAGTGAGGACAAAAGACATCACTCTTCCAACCCTGGAGATCCCTTCCCTCCCTCAGGGTATGGCCCTCCACTCCATTTTTGGGGCATACCATCTTTATAGGAAAGGGGTAATGTCCCAATACTAACAGGAGAAAAAGCTTAGGACTCTAACCAGTTTTTGAGAATGCATCGGGCCACTAAATCTGATTTTTTTCAGTCCTTTTTGTGGTCTAAGAGGAAAGGTAAGGGTGCACGTTTTTGAGAATGCATCAGTAAGGGTCACTAAATCTGACCTTCCTCTATCCTCCTAGTAGACTAGGAGGAAAACTAGTGTATCTGCTGCTGGGTTGGTGAGTGCAACTATTCCATCAGCACAGTCCAGGGACTGTTGCAGGTTCTTGGGCAGGGGAGGGTGGGAAGAGCAAACAAACCAAAACCATGGACAGTTTTTTCTTTCACATGGGGAAACGCTTGGGCATTAACAGGCCCACGCTTGAAATGAATCCTAAGCCATTGTTACCAATTTGACCAGCAATCCCTGAAAAACAGGCTGCTAATTTTTTTCTGCACTGTGGCCTGGCCCCAGTAATCTCTCTCTGATGGGGAAAAATCGCCACCTGTGGGAAGTATAAATTACAATACTATCCTGCAGCTTGACCTTTTCTGTAAGAGAAAAGGCAAATGGAGTGAAATACCTTATGTCCAAGCTTTCTTTTCATTGAAGGATAATCTGCAACTATGCAAAGTTTGCAAATGAAACTCATAAAGGATTACAGGATATTGTTAGACATTTAAAAGCTCAAGTCTTAGTAAGAAAATGCAGCAGTCCCTGTGACACCCCAATTCTAGAAGTACAAAAAATGAATGATCAGGGGAGACTAGTGCAAGATCTTAGACTCATCAATAAAGCAGTAATTCCTCTATATCCAATTGTACCAAACCGCTATACCCTGCTCTCTCAAATACCAGAGGAAGGAGAATGGTTCCCAGTTCTGGACTTCAAGGATAACTTCTTCTGTATTCCCCTGCACTCTGACTCCCAGTTTCTCTTTGCCTGTGAGAACCCCACAGACCACATGTCCCAGCTTACGTGGATGGTCTTGCCCCAGGGGTTTAGGGATAGCCCTCATCTCTTTGGTCAGCACATGCCCAAGATCTAGGCCATTTCTCAAGTCCAGGAACTCTAGTATGTAGATGATTTACTTTTGACTACCAGTTCAGAAGCCTCATGCCAGCAGGCTACTTTAGATCTCTTGAATTTTCTAGCTAATCAAGGGTACAAAATGTCTAAATCAAAGGCCCAGCTCTACCTACAGAAAGTCAAATATCTAGGCCTAATCTTAGCCAGTGGAACTAGGGCCATCATCAAGGAACAAATACAGCCTAAACTGGCTTCTCCTCACTCTAAGACAGTAAAACAGTTACGGAGGTTCCTTGGAATCACCGGCTTTTTTCAACTATGGATTCCTGGATACAGTGAGATAGTCAGGCCCCTCTATACTCTAACCAAGGAGACCCAGAGGGCAAAGCCTTAGAGTGCTTGCAGAATCAGGAAGGAGCCATCTGTACCAGTTCTAAGTTAATATGGACTGAATTCGGTCTTATTAATAGCAAAGAATAATTGAAATCCCAAACTTATTAGGTTTCCAACAAAAGTAAGCTTTGCTAAAATTTAGCAGTGTAACATGTATTATCCTAATGTCTAGTCTTGTGGAAATCAGACCCTATCAGTGCCCCTCAAAACTCCTGTCAGCACAAGGCCACACAACTAATACCCCTACGTATAGGGTTAGGAATGGCCACTGCTAGAGGAACCAGAATAGCAGGTTTATCTACTTCATTATCCTACTACCACACAATCTCAAAGGATTTATCAGACAGTTTGTGAGAAATAACAAAATCTATCCTTACTCTAAATTCCAAATAGACTCTTTGGCAGCAGTAACTCTCCAAAACCACTGAGGCCTAGACCTCCCCACTGCTGAGAAAGGAGGACTCTGCACCTTCTTAGGGGAAGATTGTTGCTTTTACACTAACCAGTCAGGATAGTATGAGACACCACTCAGTGTTTACAGGAAAAAGCTTCTGAAATCAGACAACACCTTTCAAACTCTTATACCAACCTCTGGAGTTAAGCGACATGGCTTCTTCCCCTTTCTAGGTCCTGTGACAGCCATCTTGCTATTACTTACCTTTGGGCTCTGTATTTTTAACCTCCTTGTCAAATTTGTTTCCTCTAGGATCAAGGCCATCAAGCTACAGATGGTCTTACAAATGGAACCCCAAATGAGCTCAACTAACAACTTCTACCAAGGACCCCTGGACCAACCCACTGACCCTTTGGCTGGCCTAGAAAGTCACCCTCTGGGGGACACTACCACTGCAGGGCCCCTTCTTTCCCACTATCCAACAGGAAGTAGCTAGAGCACTCATAGCCCAATTTCCAACAGCAGTTGGGGTGTCCTGTTTAGATTGGGGATTGAGAGGTAAAGAAAGCTGGACTTTTGGGTCAGTTTGGGACTCAGAGAACTTTTATGTTTTACAAGAGGATTGTAAATTGCACCAATCAGTGGCACTCTGTGGATAGGATTGTAAAACCAACCAATCAGCTCTGTGTGGCTAGCTAGAGGTTTGTAAAATGCACCAATCAGTGCTCTGTAACAATGGATCAATCAGCGCTCTGGGGCTAGCTGGAGGTTTCTAAAATGGATCAATCAGCACTCTGTAAAATGGACCAATCAGTAGGACCTAGGCAGGGACAAATAAAGGAATAAAAGCTGGCCACTCCTGCTGCCAGCAGCAACTGCTCGGGTCCACTTCCACACTGAGGAAACTTGGTTCTCTTGCTCTTCACAGTAAATCTTGCTGCTGCTCACTCTTTGGGTCCGTGCCACCTTTAAGAGCTGTAACACTGCAAAGGTCCATGGCTTCATTCTTGAAGTCAGTGAGACCAAGAACCCACCTCAAGGAACCAACTCAATTTAACTGTATTTGTTTTCCTGTGTATACATGTGCAAACATCTATGCAAATCTATTTTATTTTTCATTTCATATTGAGAATTTGGACATTTACCTGCCATATAGCATCTTCCATTTAAGCAATGTACAACTCTACTTTCTCCAAATAGTCTGTGACTCAGGAAAAATCTAAAAACCATTGCTTCACAAATAAGTATGTAACTTTCTTTGCTGTAGGATGAGTCACTGAAAATGGTATTTATGAAACATTTACATGATAGGAATGGGGGATCAAATTTTACTTAAGAAAGCAAAAGCAAACCATGTGTTAAAAATACACCTATGGGTTAAATTGTATTATCTATTAACCTTCAAAAACCTAATATTTCATTTGGAGTTTGAAGAAGTAGATATGTAATTCATTGGAGATGTTTTCTCAGGTTGAAATGGCAGTATATGTTCCATTCTAAGAGACAGAGCTTTGTGTCTTTTTTGGTCACAATTGATCATCTTGAGGGTGAAGTTTAATAATACTCTGCCATGTATGAGAATGTCCTTGTTGTTACCTGTGACACAACCAGGGAATTGGAATATATCTACATTTTTTGGAGATATATCAAAAAATATTTTCATTATTTAATATACAATTCTTAAAGATTATTAAAGTTGGGCAGAGCCTAAGCTGAAAATTACTATTTCATAAGGGAACTGTAAGAATTCTACACTATGGTAACAAATTTTACAGATAATGTATTTTTCTTTTCCTTTTTTTTTTTTTTTTTTGAGGCGGAGTCTTGCTCTCGCTCAGGCTGGAGTGCAGTGGCGCAATCTTGGCTGATTGCAAGGTCCACCACCTGAGTTCACGCCATTCTCCTGCCTCAGCCTATTGAATAGCTGAGACTACAGGCTCCTGCCACCACACCTGGCTAATTTATTGTATTTTTAGTAGAGACAGGGTTTCACCATGATATCCAGGATGGTCTCGATCTCCTGACCTCATGATTCACCTGCCTTGGCCTCCCAACGTGCTGGGATTACAGGCGTGAGCCACCACGCCCAGCCAGCATTTGGTATTTTAACTGTCTATCATCATCCACTCCATGGCTTCATGGCAACAGTGAAGAAGACTAAGTTCTAGGTGCAGCTTTTGATGCATGTGGCAAAAATATGGAGCTTATCTCGAAGAATTGTGGTTGTCATGGCAAAACCCTGTCTATACTAAAAATACAATAATTAGCTGGGCCTGGCAGCAGAAGCCTGTAGTCCCAGCTACTGGGGAGGCTGAGGCAGAAGAATCACTTGAACCCGGGAGGTGGAGGTTGCATTGAACCGAGATTCTGTCACTGCACTCCAGCCTGTGCAACAGAACGAGACTCTGTCTCAAATAATAATAATAATAGTAATAATAATAATTGTATGATTTGAACTCTCTGAAGTTCTCTTGAAGATTATTAGCTCAGATTCTTTAGCCCACCTTATAGCTTTCTTGGGATGAGAAGTCAACTCCCAAGAGGTCTTTGTGGAAGGGAAATATACTAGTCAGAGCCACCTGGCAGTCAGGTCAAGCAGTACACAAAGAAAATGCCTGGAAGGAAGAGGCTGGGGAAGGAAATTGCTGTGGAAAATCAGCTTTGAAAAACTTTCACAGTTCGTTGTTGTTGTTTGCTTTGGTTTTGTTTTTAAATAGAGACAGAGTCTTGCCCTGTGGCCCAGGTTGGAGTCATGTGGCATGATCGTGGCTCACTGCAGCCTCAACTTCCCTGGGCTCAAGTGATTTTCCCACCTCAGTTTCCTCAATAGCTCAAGGTTTCTGGATTCCATGATCCTCCCACCTCAGCCTCCCACAGTGCAGGCGTGGGTCACCACACACAGCTTATTTTTGTATTTTTTATAGAGATGAGATCTTGCCATGTTGTCAAAACTGGTCTCAAACTTCTGGGCTCAAGTGACTTGTTCACCTCAGCCTCCCAAAGTGCTGGGATTACAGGCATGAGTGACCGCGCCTGGCCCAGATAATGTATTTTTCTAAGGTGTCACTTTTTGATTCTGTAAATATTTGAGTTTCTTTGAGTGGAATTTGGTTTAGTTTTATGATATGTTTTGACAAATCTTTCTTCATACCGGAATGATATGAGCAGCAATTTATCATTGATCTCCTTATATTTTTTCTTGATCCAGATTATATTTAGACAGATTTCTGCTCCCTCTTCACTCTGCACTTCTCCCATATCTCTCAGACCAATATATAATGATTCCTCATTATTTTTATAGATTTTCTAAATGGAATTCTATTGCTTGAATTACACTAATTTTGTATACAAATGCTAAATTTTATTAGTTTTGAGAAATGTGCAGTTTTAAGATTACAATATGTAGGGAAGATTTATAAACATCTAAAACTTAGCCATTTAAGACACAGGGATGTTTCTCAACTAAAAAGATTTTGTTTGAAACACAGATGAGGGTAGACACACTCTTGATCTCAACATGAGTTCTTCTAGGGGAACGTTTGGAGTTAAAAGAGGTCCATCTTCAAGAACTGGAAGTCCTTCTAAAAAATCTGCTCCTTCAACTGTGGCAAGATGCAGTAGTGGGGGCTGGGTGCAGTGGCTCATGCCTAATCCCAGCACTCTGGGAGGCCGAGGCAGGCGGATCACGAGGTCAGGAGATGGAGACCATCCTGGCTAACATGGTGAAACCCCTCTCTACTAAACACACACACACACACACACACACACACACACACACACACACACACACAGACACTAGCCAGGAGATGTGGCTGGTGCCTGTAGTCCCAGCAACTTGGGAGGCTGAGGTAGGAGAATGGCATGAACCCAGGAGGCAGAGCTTGCAGTAAGCTCAGATCACACCACTGCACTCCAGCTTGGGCGACAGAGCAAGACTATGTCTCTAAGAAAAAAAAAAAAAAAAAAAAAAAGGCAATAGTCGGATGGGAATCCAAAGTAAATGCTGAAATGACTGAAAATGAGCTATTTACCTGAATGCTTAACTTTAACATTGAGAAACATATTAGAATTGATACATACATGGACATATTTATTGATTGATAGCTTTTATTATAGTTTCAATCTCACTAGGTGAATTTCAAATTATTGTGAAGAAATACTTGACCTTCTAATTGCAGATCAAAGAAGTGATTACAGTAAGGCAAACATTCCATTTAATACTTTGTTTGCTAGAGAATTCCTCTTAATTTTTCTTAAAGGTCCTGGCAGTATTCTTTGATGGGAGGCTTCTTAATCTAATGATTCCTTCCATATCCTAGGTCCTTTTGTATTTGACCCATGGTGTTTCATGGTAAAAATTGCATGTTTGGTTTCTTTGTCAGGTTAGAGTCTTGCTCTCACCAGGCCAGAGTGCATTGCTGAGATGATGGCTCACTACAGCCTCAAATTTCTGAGCTCATGCAGTTCTACTCTTGCAGCCTCCTGAATGCTATGACTAGTGGCATGCACCACAACACCTATCCAGTTTTTCTTTCCATTTTTGTAGAAACAGGATCTCACTACATGCCACTGATGACATATTTGACATTAAAGCCCTGGTCTCAAGCAGTCTGCCTGCCTCAGCCTTCCACACTGGATAGCAAGGTGAGCCACTGTGCCTGGCCACCCAGTTTCTGTGACCTCAGTAATGTGTATGGGCAAGGCATTCTTACTGGTTGTTTGAGGATACTACAAGAACATTTAGGAGAAAACAGTCACTGGACTTAAATACTATTTATAAGAAAAGTAAGAGTTCAAATGTAGACACGAAGGAGTCCAACATTTTTCAGTTAAGTAGATATCACAGAATTTCAGTGTTGTGAAATTCAGGGGCTGTATATTTATCATTAAGATTGTACAGGGATGTCTAAACCTTAATACAGGATCCTTAGTGCAGGATTTGAAATTATTTTAGGAGAGCATTTAGAACTAAGCCACATGAGGTGAGCAGGAGGATTGAATAGAAGTAATAATCTTGAGAAGGAGAAGGGTAAGAATTCAGACTGAACAGAAGAAAGCAGACAAAAAGTAACAGTTCTCAGCAAAGAAGTTTAAGCAGAACAAACTACATTTCTTACTAAGGACTGCATCATAATATGGAGGAAATGGAAACCTTCCATTTTCAATTTTACATTTCGTATTAGTGGATTGGTGAAGTCAGGTAGTAATTGAGTTCACAATACTTAAGCTAGCACATTTCCACTTAAAGATTAGCCAGTGAACACATCATAGGTGAAAGACTGACCTCTCAGAAATAGCACGTGAAAGGTATATTAAAGGAAAAACTGTTCTATTTTGAATGAGGCACAATGATGTAATGACTCTTTTACCAGTATTTCTTATTCCATGTAAAATAAATCTTAGCCATCATTAGAAAAGCTTGAGTAGCATATTGTAATTTGTCCTCATTTAAGATAAAGCCAACTACTTATAGATAACGGAGAACTTTTATGTACAAATTTCACATTCAGTAGTTCACGGGTTGCAGTACCTGTGTGCATGAGATGGATTGAACAAGATGGGTAAATTTAGTTTCTTTAGCTGAGATAGGACAACACATGTAAACTTAAAAATCAGTGTAAATTTTGATGGTTTTACACATTTTCCCTGTGTCATTAATAGTTATCAGTAATTCATATGAAAAGGAAAATAATAACTAAGTAGCTATTAACAGTTAAAAACAAACTTTTACCTGAGAATTAATGTTTGGCTTAAGCTGTGTTTAAGAGGAACTGGCCTTGCAGGAGGCAAGAGATTATACAAAGCTGAAAGCTGTAATGAAGGTGTCATGAATGTCTAATAACTCAGGGAAAGAGAAACAGAATCATAGGAGAAATAATTTTTAAAGTTGTTTTAGAGAAGAAACAATAGCTTTTCAAATTTACTGTACTTTACATAATATGTAATCATGTTAAATTAAAGATCCCGTTTCACATGGAAGAGAGAACTATGCAGGTCCTTCACACAGTGAGCCATTCTCTTCCTGGAGAAACAACAATAAGTCACCAAGAGATGATGTTTTGCAACTAAAGATAGGTACAGGAAAATTGAAAAAATAGTTGATTTTTGTAGTGGTGATGAAACTCATATAACAAAATTAAACATTTTGGGGTTAGCAATTACGTGGCATTTAATACATTCTGCGTTGTGTAACAACCACCTCTATTTAGTAAAAAATACATTTTCATGACTCCAAATGAAAACTCCACTACCAATTAAGCAGTCCCTTTCATTTTCCCCCTTCCCACAGCCGCCAGGAAACACCAATCTGTGTTGTTTATGAACTTACCTGTTCTGGGCATTTCCTTGTATTGGGCTGAAACACTACATGACTTTTTCTATCTACCTCATTTCCTTCTGCCAGATGCCGTGAGGTTCATTTACATCATCTCACTTCACCCCTTACACAAGCTGTTAACCCATTATTTTGCTTGGGTTGTTTCCACCACAGTATTTCTAGGCACAAATATTAGTTTGAGTACATTTACTCAATTCTGGGTATATATGTGTGGAGCTGCTTGATCATATGATAATTATGTTTGTTTTCTTCAGGACCCACCACATGTCTCCATAGTAGCTGCATCATTTTCCATTCCAACAAGCACTGTATCAGGGTTCTAGTTTACCTACAGCTTCTCAAAGACTTGATATTACAGCTTTTCACAATTTATAGGCATTCTAGTATGTGGGAAGTATGGTATCATATTTTGGCTTAGAAATGCGTTTTCTGAATCCCTATTATGAGTATCAGTTCCATGTGTTTTGTGGTATTTGCATATATTGTATTTGGAGAAATGTCTGTTTAGATGTCTGGATCTTTATATTTTTTATTTGTAAACAGGTTATGTTTTGGATACTAGAATGTGATCATTTAAAATTTTTTGCTTTAACTAATGCAAGCAGAAATCATCGAAGTTCCTGAGACACCAGAGATTATACTCCACCACGTAAAGACTATGCATGGCGTGATTATGGTGGTTCTTGCCATGATGAACATTCCTCTAGAGGATATGGGTACTATAACATTTTCTGATTTTGTGCAATATATATCTTAAATTGTTCATTCTGACACTAACGAAGTTTTTATTTAGTTAGTTAGTTAATATAGTGATCATGATGGCCGTGGTAGAGATGATTCAGAATGTCCCCGTGGAAGTTCTTACAGAGATGCATATCAGAGTTATAGTAAGAGTCCAGGTATGATTTGTAAATTATAGAATTACATTTAATAGTCCAGATCATTGTTTTAATAAAATTTTAAGGAAAATTATGAAAAAAATGTTTAAAGCATAGGAATTTATATGAAGATTAGGACTTCAATTCATTTACAGAAAAGATGACTCAGCCTTTATTTTAGAATAAACTTTCTTAAGCTTCAAAATACTAATCTGACACTTCCTTTAAATAAAACATTTTGAATGTTGCAGTCACAATTAATATCCTGTCAACAGAGGCAGAGGAAAGCAGATATTTCCAAATAGCACTTTCACTGATTCATGGTTTAGTGATATCAGTAAAAATGTTTAAATGTAGTTCAACATAAATTCTATTATTTTATCAACCCTGCAGGGACCCCTTGTGATGCATCAACTGTACCAGGTCCTCAGATGACTTTCAGTGGAAGCAGTCACCATGATTATAACAATACATGAGATAGATATGACAGAAGTTGGGAGAGGTACTCAAGGAGCTGCGGTGATTTCTATTCCAGTGGTCATGAGCATGGTGGCAGAAAAGAAAGAACATATCTACCTTCAGTGGATAGGTGCACCATGATCATCATGAAACATATGGTAGCTTGAATAAAAGGGCTTCTAGAAAATGTGTTAGGGAAATCCGATTGGAAAAAGGAGACTGAATCAGATATTTAAAATAATAGTTCTTGCATATGAAACCTTGCTTGCATATTGAAAATAAAAATGTTGTTTCTGCATTATTACCTGAGTATCACCACAAGAAATAAGTTAGTTTTATGTGGAGAGGTAGATACTAACTTGCTCCATGAATTTTTTGAGGTATTCAGATGAAAAAGGAATTTTTTTTCAAAGTAATTTCATGATCTTTAATGCTATTTGAAAACAATCTGTTTGGGTGTAATGTCTGTAGTACAATTAGCAGAATACATTTATAGATGGAATGTGAAATGCCTGATTTTGTTGCTACACATGCTCAAAAGCAAATTCAATAGGAGAGTAAATCGTGTTGCTTGTAGAAAATTGCCTTTGTTACTTTGCACATAAGTAGATATAAAAGAAAGGATATGTGAAGTCTCTGTTGGAAGCTGAACAAGTTTCCTAATTGTTTTTAAAAAGAACAAGTTTCTTTTTAAAAAAGAAAAAAACTCATCAGCTGCGGCCAGGCAACGTGGCTCACTTGTCGTCTTGCAAGGTTGCTCTCTTGCAAGGTGCCTCCCTTCACTTCTAGGTAACGAGGTGGTCGAACCAAGAATTCAGGTTTCAGAAGTCTTCAGAAAGACTACAAAGCTGTCTGCCTCCCCCTAAAATGTTTATCCTTCAGAGGAATAGTAAAGGTCGAAGGAAACAATTAGATATGGTTGATACTGGAGCTTAAAACATCCAGAATATTCTTCTTGAAGCATTCTGTGACTGAAGCTGGACAATGGTAATGAAAACACATTTTCCACCAAAATAAAAACTGAACCACCTAAGTTTCCTAGGAACATAGCTTAATGAAATTAAATGGTCCTAGTTTACATAGCGAAAAATAAGTGTTTAGTTTTGGGAGATGCTCACATTAATTTGGTCTTCAAATATTTGACAATGGATGCTGTAAGCAATGTTTTAGCAATATATTTCTACAAATAGGGATAATCTAGGAGGGTTGGAATTTATCAGTTTTATTTAAGACAGTTTTGCTTTATTGCCTAAGCCATGGCACAATGACTGGATCTTGACTCACTGCAACCTCCACCTTCTGGGTTCAAGTTATTCTCCTTTCTCAGCATCCCGAGTAACTGGCATTACAGGTGGGTGCCACCACAGCTAGCTGAAATTTTGTATTTTTAGTACAGACAGCATTTGACTATGTTGGCCAGGCTTCTCTGAAAATCCTGATCCACCCTCTTCTGCCTCTCAAAGTGCCCGGATCACAAGCATGAGCCATCACGCTGAGCCTACCAAATATCATTGAAGATATGAATAGGAATACTTTAAATCTTATGCTTTTTGGAAAGTTAAATGTATAAAACAACAACATAAAATTTCCTACAGGGGATGGCTTAAAGATTTGAGAAATTGTCTAATCATAAAAATATAAAGAATAAGTACCAAATAAGTAAACGAATTAACTTTCCTAAACATACAACTTACAGAAATGGAGTATATGAAGTTCCAGAAGTTTTATAATCCATAATTCTTATAACTAATGGAGTAATCTGTTAAGAGGAAGCATTTTCATGAGAATATGTTGACAAGATCATTGGTGTTTAAAGGGAAAAGCTGCAAATAATTTTAAAGAAGTTACCAACTTTGATTTTCAAGTGAGTTATTTATGTTATGAAGTTATGTTTTCCTTCACCTATAATGTAGGACTGTGAGGATTAAATGGAAAGATAAAACTCCCTAGTCTTGTCTATCTTCACAGTGACATCTTAAGAAATAGTATCTGTCAAGATGTGATGGTTCAGGTCTTTAATCCCAGCATTTTGGGAGGCTGAGGCAAGCATATCTCTTTAGCTCAGGAATTTGAGACGAGCCTTGGTAACATGGAGAAATCTTGTCCCTATAAAACAGACAAAAAATTGCTGGATGTGGTATTGCATCAGTGCAGTCCCACTGCTTTGGAATTGAGGAGGGAGGATCACTTGTGGCCACGAGGACCAGGCTGCAGTGAGCGTGTTTTCTCCATTGCATTTTTGCCTGGGTGATAAAGTGAGACCCTATTTTAAAAAAAAAAAAAATACAAACTGTCTATGGTAATCTGACCTGGGAGTTTTTAACCCCAATTATCTCCATGAGGCATTCTGTCATAATGGTTTAAAGAAGTGGGAAACAGGTATAATCTGTAAGATATAATGTAAGATACAATTTATCAACCTTGGAATAGGGACCGTGTTTCAGCAAGTTAGAATAAACGGTGAAAAGTCTTTATATGACAAGAGCTAAAGCCTTATTCCTTAATTTTCATAGGAAAATTATGCTTTTTAATAAATAATAGAATACATTTTATCATCTTCGGCCTCTAGGATTGCTATAAGAAAATACCTGGAGTTGGTGGTTTATAACAAACATTTCCTGTAAAGCCAGAGCCTGGGAAGCCCAAGATGAAGTCATCAGCAAATACATTGTTTTGGCAAGGGCCCACTTCCTGGATTTTAAACAGCCCTCTTGCTGAGACTGCACATTGTAGAAGGGGATTGGGAACCCTTGGGTTTCTCTAATTAGGAGGGTGCTAACAACATGTATGAGGGTGCTGTCTTCCTAACCTGATCACTTGTAATCAAAGGCCTTGTTCCCCTTCCAGAGGGCATCCAATTGACATTTCTCTGTGTTGAGCTTAAAGTGTATTTTAGATGGTGGAGTGAGGATGGCAGTGATGATTGAATGAATTCCCTGGTTTGCAGTTTGTAGTGTCTCTGGTGTTGCCATCAGGTATTAACGGCGTTAAGATGATTTTTTAAAATGTTGATACCTAGTTATCCAGCTTCAGCTTACAAGGTTTGGGGAAAATTCGACAGTTTTAGTTTTCAGTGATGCTAAACCATGAAAAGGGGGACACAATGCTGAAATTTTAGTTTAGAGAGTTGTAGCTATATATTGAATAAAACAAGAACTGAAAAATGTAGACAAATAAAATTTGTAAAACATCTCATGCGGGTGTCCTCTAATTTTCCATTGAAACAAAATTCTCTCTGTGGTACTTTTCTTCACTCTTGTTCAGAAAATCAGTCTGGCCTTACTAGTTTTGTCATTATTTACCTAAGTGCAATAAGAATGGTCATTGACCACAAACGCCTTTCTTTATTTCTTCATTTACTCATTATACACTTTTAAAATTAAATACAGTGTCTGGCTCACTGCATTCTCAACCTCCTCGGCTTAAGTGGTCCTCCCACCTCAGCCTCCTTAGTAACTGAGACCATAGGAGCACACCATCATGGCTGGCTAATTTTGTGTTTTGTTTTTTTGTTTGTTTGTATCTGGATATGGGGTTGCACCATGTTGTCTAGGCTAGTTGTGAATTCCTGGGCTCAACTGCCTCTTCCACCTCGGCCTGTGAGAGTGCTGTGATTACAAGTGTGACCCACCATCCTGGCCACAGAGGCCTTTCCAGTTTCATTTTTGAAAGTTTCTGTAACTAGTCTCAGATTATATTTTTGAAGCCTTGGGACTAGAAGCCAAGCCAGGAACTTGCCACCAGACTTCCCCATCAGAATCTGTAGATTTGGTTGAATTCCACTCCTCTCAAAGTCTTCAAATATCATGAGGTTCCAGAGCTTACCCAGGAGTGACCTTTCTTATCTTGTAGGCTAGGAACTCTGAAACTGATTACCAGGTTGGTTTTTCCAAGAGGGCTTTATAAGTATTGCCCCCACGGTCAACTTTAGTTCTTAATGCTACCTGGTTATATCTGATTCTATGGAAATCATTCATAAACATATTTGATATTTCAGACAAGACTTGGTTATAAAACCACTTTCCATTTATGTTCTATTCAAATGCATTTTTACTAAACTGCAGAAATGTCTCTATTGCCATAAAAATCTTTATAAAATCTTAAATGTCCAGTGAGTATATCACAGCTCAATTAGTACATTAGGAAATCCAATAAGTATACAAATCAAATGTATTCCCTTTTTTTGTGTTTTTTGTTTTGTTTTGGTTTATTGTTTTTTGTTTTTTTTTCTGACAGAGTCACCCTCTGTCATCCAGGCTGGGTTGCAGTGGTGTGATCTCAACTCACTGCAACTTCTGCCACCTGGGATCAAAAATTGTCCTGCCTCAACCTCCTGTGTAGCTAGGATTATAGGTGTGCCCCAACTTTCCTGGCTGACTTTTTTGTTTCTAGTAGAGATGGTATTTCAACATATTGGCCATGCTGGTCTGGTCTCCTGACTTCAGATGATCCACCTGCCTTGGCTTCCCAAAGTGCAGAGATTACAGGCATGAGCCACCATGCCTGGCCCGCAAATGTATCCTTGCAGTTAATAATAACAATAACTTGTAATATGTGGCTGTGTGCAATAAACTATTTTAAACTAATCTCATTTGCTAAGCATTTTCATGAGTCGTGTGAACTTGATTGTCTATTTCTAGGATTTTTAGGAGTACATAATTCACAATAGTCCTCATTTATCTCTTAGCCAATTTGGATAGCACCCTTTTAAATGATATTAAAAATTAACTTGGTACTAACATCCAGAGGTAGAAATATATCACACACAGTTAATCTATATGCTAAAAATATAGATAAAGGCAAGCAGATTTTATAGCCCTGACAAAATTTACTCATGAATAAGGCAATAGAGTAATATAAAACTCACTGGTTTATATCCATTTTATATTTTGTCTAAATTGTGCTTCTAGCAAATGAGACAAGATTACCGATTCTATAGGAGATCTAATACCTAGCTGGAATTACAGGTGTGCACCACTATGCCAAGCTAAATTTTTGTATTCTTAGTAGAGACGTGGTTTCACCATGTTGTCCAGGCTGGTCTTGAACTCCCGACTGCAAGTGATCCACCCACCTCAACCTCCCAAACTGCTGGGATTACAGGCGTAAGCCACCATACCTGGCCCTAATAACCTGTTTTAGAGCTCACTGATTTTTTATTGTTTGATCTGTTTTGCTGGTGAGAGTCTCTTGAATTTTTCACTTCAGCCAATGTGTTTGTTAGTTCCAGGATTTTTTAATTTTTTAATTATTTCATTTTAAAAAATTTCTCTCAGAAGTTTATTAGTTCCTTTTCTGTCATTTTAGAGATCTGAGTTTCCTGAAAACTGCCATTTTAAATTCTTGATTAGAGAACTCACTGAGAGCCATCACATTAGTTAGCATTGGTCAATGGTTTAGTGCTTTGTCCATTTGGGAAGATTATGATTCCTTGTTTGGTATTATTTCTAGTGGTTATACATCTATATCTTTTTATTGAAGGACTAGTTATTTAGTTCATTCTTTTCTCTGTATTATTTTGTGTTTTATTGAATGTATTTGCCTTGAGGTTTTTTTAGACACACCTATTGTGGGGTTTTGTTTGCTTGCTTTCAGCTAGGTCAGTTCCTTTTTTTTGACAGTAGATGGTGACTTAAGCCCAGGTTTGCCTCAGCTCTAGCAAGCTTAGGATTGCTGCCAATCTCCTGTCAGAGAGATCCTGAAAGGGATATGATAACAGTGAGGGAAGGCTGGCTATGAGTTTGCCTAGGGAAATTATGATATATACCTCCTACCTCATGCTACTGCTGCACAGGCAGTATGGTTTGGCATCTCCTATGGCTGAGATATCAAGGCTGCAGGTGCTAGTCCTGCCTTTCTACCTTGTGCCTGGTTGTCCTCAGGAATTCTTCTTCTTGCAGGCATTCACAAGGCTTCCTGTGGGTTAAGACAGGAACAGGTTTCCTGCCAGGAAATCAAAAGTGGCTTGTGTTGTCCACCTCAACTTTATTTAATCCAGTGTAGTAACCATGAGACAGAGGATTTTTTTTTTCACACTTGGTTGCCAGCAGACTAGGGGAAGAGTATCATGAATATAAAAGCCAAACTTCCTTATCATCTGCCTGGTTTCTTCACTTCTCTGTCACCCTAGGAGCTACCTCATCCTCATATTTGAGTTCTGAGTTATTGCTGGTGATAACCTATGCAATGTATATCGGTTTTTGGTTTCCTGTATGTGTTCTTGAGGGGAGGGGGAGCTAGGGTTTGTGGGGAAGCATGCCAGCTTCATTTACTATGTCGTTTTTTTGTAAAAGTACCCTTCTCTAGTTTGCACGTTTTCTACTTCCCTGTGTGTGAATTTATGTTATAATTTTACATTTCTTCTTTATGTATCTATATGTTTACAACTATATATTTCTCAGTATTGATTTTGCTGCATCCCAGAAATTTTAATATGTTTTAATTTTTCATTTATCTGCAAGGATTCTTTAATTTCTTGCAGATTCTTCAGTTAGCCATAGGTTGTTGAAGAGTGTATTGTTTAGTTTCCAAATATTATACATTTTTCAGTTTTTAGAAAATGGGGCTCAGGCGGTCACAGTGGTTCATGCGTGTAATCTCAGCACTTTGGGAGGCTGAGGGGGTGGATCACTTGAGGTCAGGAGTTCAAGACCAGACTGATCAATATGGTGAAACTCCGTCTCTACTAAAATTACAAAAATTAGCCAGGTGTGGTGGTGGGCACCTGTAGTCTCAGCTACTTGGGAGGCTGAGGCAGTAGAATCCTTGAACATGGAAGGCAGAGGTTGCAGTGAGCTGAGATTGTGCCACTGCAGTCCAGCCTGGGTGACAGAGCAAAACTCCATCTCAAAAAAAAAGAGGGGGGCAATCTCTAGTTTTATTCCATTGTGGTTGGAAAAAGCATTATGTGTGATTTCAATAATTTTAAATATGAGACTTGCTTTGTGGCCTACCGTAAAGACTATTCTGGACCTATAAACCGTTTAGAAGAATATTTAATCCACTTGTGGAGCGTAGTGTTTTGTATATGTCTAATAGCCTCATTTGGTTTATAATGCTATTTAAGACATCTGTTTTCTTATTGAACTTCTGTTTGGTTGTTTCATCCACTGTTGAAAGTGGGATGTTGAAATCATCAACTATTATTGCAGAACTGTCTACCTCTTCAAATCTGTTTGTCTTTGTTTCATATATCCTGAGGATCTTTTATTAGGTAAATATGTAAGGATAATATCTTTTTGATGAATTAAACATTCTTGATATTTGCATAGTACCTCTAGCTCTATTTTGGTTACTGTTTGAATTAATTTTTCCATCCCTTTTAAAACATGTAAAAAGTTATTCTGTCAATGTTTGACTTTTAACTGGAGTTTAATTTATCTGCATTTAAGGTAATTACTGATAAGAAATAATTTATTTTGCTATTTTTGTCCTTGTTTTCTAGAAGTTTGTTGTTGTTGTTGTTATTCAATTCCTCCAAAAACTGCTCATTTTTACATTTGATTTTTTTCTAGGGTACCAATTTGACTGTCTCATTTCTCTTTAGTATATTTTAACAGTTATTTTATTAGTGGTCATTAAGGGTATTATAACTAATATCTTAAATTTATACTAATATAGTGTGAATTATAACAACTGTTTACATTATATACAAATATTTTCCCATACTGCTGTCCCTCCATTCCTATGTTTTTTGTCAAAAATTGCTTCTTATTCAACATGTGCTAACAGCACAGATATATAGTTCTTGTTTTATTGTATGTCATTTCTTTATTTTATTGTTTTATTTTATTTTACTTTACTGAGACATGGTTTCAATCATGCAGGCTAAACATGGTTCACTACAGCCTCGAGCTCCTGGCCTCAGGGATCCTTCCACTTCCACTTCTCTTGTAGCTGGGGCTAGAGGTTCATGCCACCATACATGGCTAATTTTATTTTCTGTAGATACAGGGTCACACTTTGTTGCCCTGGCTGGTCTCAAACTCCTGGGCTCAACCAAACTTCCCAGCTTGGCTGGGATTACAGACGTGAAATACTGTGCCTTACCACTTGTCATTTAAATCTAGTAGAAAAATAAAGTCACAGAAACCCCCAAATACAATGATATTGGCTTTTCTATTTCCTGGTGTAATTACTTTATTGATGTTATTTATTTGTTTATTTGCACATGGGTTACTGTGTATTGTTCTTACATTCCTTAGTTCCTTTATCATATTTTGTAAGGCCAATCTGATAGTGATGTGCTCTCTTTAATTCTGTTTGTTTGGAAATGTCTTACTCATAAATTGAGTAATTGAGTTAGGTTTTGCCAGATATTGAGTTTATGACTGATTTATGTTTTCTTTCAGCACTCTAAATATGTCACCCCAGTGACTTTCCTCCATACATTTTAATGAGAAATTGGCTGTTAATGTCATTGAGGATAACTTGCATGTGATCAGTTACTTCTGTCTTGCTTCTTTTAAAGTTCTCTATTAATTTGTCTTTTGTCAATTTCAGTGTGTGTTTCAGTGTAGATATCTTTGAGGTTATTCTTCTTGCAGAATTTTTTTTTTCTTCTGGGATTCTGGAATAAGTAAATTTGTATCTATCAGCACATTTAGGAAATTTCAGCCATTGCTTCTTCAAATTATTCTTTTTATCTCTATGTCTCCTTTTCCTGTGGGGCTCCCATTATGAATATGTTGATATACTTAATATTGTTCCATGGCTACCTTAGTTTTATTCATTTTTCTTGTTTTTCTCTTCTTGTACCTTCCTTAAACTGAATAAACACTCCATCTTCAAGTTCCTTGATTATCCTTCCTGCATGCTGATGCATACTCTTCAGTCTTTCTAGTTACAGGGTATGGATTTCATTTTTAAAAATAATTTGTAGGTCTTTATTGGTATTTTCCATTTTTGAAACACTGTCCTGGCTTCTCTTAGGTATTTGATAACATTAAAGTCAAGTAAATTAAAATATTTGCCTAGTAAATACCATGGCTGGGATTCCTGAAGTACAGTTTCTTTTCATTATTTTCCCGTTTATGGTGCCATTATTTTGTCCTTTTGAATGCCTTGTATTTTATTGTTGAACACTGAACACTTTGGATATCATTCAGCATATCCAGAAAACATATTCCTGCCCTCCACAATCTCTTAGTTTTGGGGGTCATTTACTTGTTTTGCAACCCTCTAAAGCTATTTTTGTATCCTGTATTCTTTGTCATGTATGGACACTTAACCTGTGTTCTGTCACTCTATTTGCCATCTACTGTTTTTGACAAATTTTTAGAAAACACTCCAAGCAGAGAAAAGGAAAAGGAGAAAAGAAAGAAAAGAAAAACTGCCCAGAATTTGCAGATTGACTCTTTGAGGAACTCCAGTGTTTAGCCCAAAGTCAGGGAAAAGTGAAAGCTTCAGGAGCTTCTCTGTGCATACATCCAATACTGGAAATATTTATAGCCTTCTAAACATACCAGTAGGAGGCTGGGCATGGTGGTTCATACTTGTAATCCCAGCACTTTGGGAGGCTGAGGTGAACAAGTCACTTGAGCCCAGAAGTTTGAGACCAGTTTTGACAACATGGCAAGATCTCATCTCTATAGAAAATACAAAAATAAGCTGTTTGTGGTGACCAATGCCTGCACTGTGGGAGGCTGAGGTGGGAAGATCACGGAATATAGAAAGGTTGAGCTATTGAGGAAACTAAGGTGGGAATATCTCTTGAGCCCAGGGAGGTTGAGGCTGCAGTGAGCCACGATCATGCCACATGACTCCAACCTGGGCCACAGGGCAAGACTCTGTCTCTATTTAAAAACAAAACCAAAGTAAACAACAACAAACTGTGAAAGTTTTTCAAAGCTGATTTTCCACAGCAATTTCCTTCCCCAGCCTCTTCCTTCCAGGCATTTTCTTTGTGTACTGCTTGACCTGACTGCCAGGTGGCTCTGACTAGTATATTTCCCTTCCACAAAGACCTCTTGGGAGTTGACTTCTCACCCCAAGAAAGCTATAAGGTGGGCTAAAGAATCTGAGCTAATAATCTTCAAGAGAACTTCAGAGAGTTCAAATCATACAATTATTATTATTATTACTATTATTATTATTATTATTATTATTTGAGACACAGTCTAATTCTGTTGCACAGGCTGGAGTGCAGTGACAGAATCTTGGTTCAATGCAACCTCCATCTCCCGGGTTCAAGTGATTCTCCTGCCTCAGCCTCCCCAGTAGCTGGGACTACAGGCTTCTGCTGCCAGGCCCAGCTAATTATTGTATTTTTAGTAGAGACAGGGTTTTGCCATGACAACCACAATTCTTTGAGATAAGCTCCATATTTTTGCCACATGCATCAAAAGCTGCCCCTAGAACTTAGTCTTTTTCACTGTTGCCATGAAGCCATGGAGCGGGTGATGATGGACAGTTAAAATACCACATACTGGCTGGGCGTGGTGGCTTACGCCTGTAATCCCAGCACTTTGGGAGGCCAAGGCAGGTGGATCACCAGGTAAGGAGACTTAGACTATCCTGGCTAACACGGTGAAACTCTGTCACTACTAAAAATACAAAAAATTAGCTAGGCGTTGTGGCACGCACCTATAGTCCAGCTATTTGGGAGGCTGAGGCAGGAGAATCGCTTGAACCCAGGAGGTAGAGGTTGCAGTAAGCCAAGATTGCGCCACTCCACTCCAGCCTGGGTGACAGAGTCAGAGTCTGTCTCAGAAAAAAAGAAAGAAGAAGAAGAAGAAGAAAAAAAAGACACATACTGTCTTGCCCAAACTCAGGGGTAAGGTCTTCTTTAACCACTCCCCTGAGTTATGTTATTAGACTCCAGAGCTCCAAGAGTCAAGTCTGAGGTTTTTTTCTCTGCCTTATACCCCTTAACTTTTAACCCAATTAAATGTAATGACAGCATAAAATATAAACTTGCTTAAATTTACCTTGATTTTTAATGTTAAGGCGGCGTTCAGCCTGTTTAGTAAGATTTCATACAAGGCTGCTTCCATCATTATTATGAGAGCCATTCTCTCTTTCATTTAATAACAAATAGTTGGCTGGTCGCAGTGGCTCATGCTTGTAATCCCAGCCCTTTGGGAGGCTGAGGCGGGTTGATCACAAGGATGAAGACAATCCTTGCTAATACAGTGAAGCCCTGTCTTTACCAAAAATACAAAAAATCAGCCGAGCATGGTGGTGCATGCCTGCAATCCCAGCTACTCAGGAGGCTGAGGCAGGAGAATCACTTGAACTGGGGAAACTGGGAGGCAGAGGTTGCGGTGAGCCTAGATCACACCATTGCATTCCAGCCTGGACATCGAGAGTGAAACTCCTTCTCAAAAAAAAAAAAAAAAGAAAAGAAAAAAAGAAAACAAAAAGTAATGATACAGGGAGATAATAAATAGTAAGTAAATGAGTGTTTTAAGAAGCTGTGAAATCTAAAGCAAAGGTAAAGAAGGTCATAGATAGGAGCAGGAAAAATTACACAAATCCACACGAGCTTAATTTTTGGTGGTGATTTCTCATCAGAAAAAAAAACATACAAGAAAGTATGAATAAGAAAATTGTCTACATTGCTTTGGTAGAAGAAAGTAGAAAGAAAAACAAAAACAACAAAATAATGAGAATTATACAATATTAAGCTTTAGTGTTCTTCATCATTTATCATGGTGATTGTTTCCCCAAGAAATAACAGAAGCAAAATAGTCAAAATAGAAGGACACATAGGCATATATTACTGTCTATGTATATCAAGTCAAGTTTAATTTTAATTCATTCTTTTAGAAATTTTATTTTAAATTAACAATTGTAAATATTTATGGGACTCAAAGTGATTTTATAATACATGTATACACTGCAAAATAATTAAATTGGGCTAGTTAACATATACATCACCTCACACACTTATCATTTCATTGTGGTGATAATATTTAAACTCTACTTTTCCAATTTTTTTTTTCAGATGGAGTTTCACTTTTGTTGCCCAGGCTGGAGTGCAGTTGCACAATCTTGGTTCATTGCAACCTCCACTGTCCGGGTTCAAGTGATTCTTCTGCCTCAGCTTCCTGAGTAGCTGTGACTGTAGGTGTGTGCCACCAAACCTGGCTAGTTCTTGTATTTTCGGTAGAGACGGTGTTTCACCATGTTGGCCAAGCTGGTCTTGAACTCCTGACCTCTAGTGATCTGCCTGCCATGGCTGTCCAAACTCCAGAGATTACAGGCATGAGGCACCATGCCTGCCTTTTTCAGCAATTTTGAAGTGTACATTTTTTAACTGTGATCACCATTCTGTACGACAGATCACCAGAACTACTTCCTGCCTCACAGAAATTTTTTACCTTTTGACAAATGTCATCCCTTTCCGTATGTATTCCTATCACTACCCCACACTCCAATCTCTGACTACTTTCTGTGTATTTGTATAAAGAGTCAGGGTCTCGCTGTGTTGCCCAGGCTGGAGTGCAGTGGCACAATTATGGCTCACTGTGGCCTCAAACACCTAAACTCAAGTGATCCAACCACCTCATCCTCCCAAAGTGCTGGAGATAACAGACATGAGTCACCACACTTAGCATATTCACTATTTTTATGAGTTCAACTTTTTTAGATTTTACGTATAATTGTGACCATGCTATATTTGTTTTTCTGTGCCTGTCTTATTTCACTGAGCATAATGTTTTCCAATTCCATTCATTTTACCATAAATAAATAACAGAACTTTCTCCTTTTCTTTAAGGCTGTATAGTATATTCCATTGTGTATATGTGCCACACTTTATCTGTTAATCTGTTGATGAGCACTTGGGTTGTTTCCTTATCTTGGCTATTGTGAATAATGCTGACATGAATATAGGTATACAAATATCTCTCTGAAATACTAATTTATATCATTTGAATATATATTCAGAAGTAGAGTAGCTGGACCATGTTGTAATTCTATTTTTAATTTAATTTTATTTTTGAAACCTCAGTTCTATCACCTCAGAAGCACAGGCTACCAAAGCACAGAAAAACAGCAATTGGATTGCATCACATCAAACTAAAAAGTTTCTGCACAGCAAAGGCAACAATTAGCAGAGAGGGTGAAGAGACAATCCCCACACTGGGAGAAATTGTCTGCAAATCATATATATGATAAATGGTGAATAATAAATACATACAAGGAACTCACACCACTTAACAACAACAAATCAAGTAAGCCTATTAAAAATGGGCAAAGGACCTGAATTTATGTTTCTCAAAAAAAGGCAAAAATGGTCAAGTCTATGTTTAATTTTGTTTATTCATTTATTTTATTTATTTATTTTGAGATGGATCCTCACTCTGTCTCCTATGCTGGAGTGCAGTGGCGCGATCTCGCCTCCCCACAACCTGTGCCTCCCAGGTTCCAGCGATTCTCCTGGCTCAGCCTCCGGAGTAGCTGGGACTGTAAGTGCATGCCAACATGCCCAGCTAATTTTTATTGTATTTTTAGTCAAGACGGGGTTTCATTGTGTTAGCGAGGATGGTCTCCATCTCCTGACCTCATGATCTGCCCATCTTGGCCTCCCAAAGTGCTGGGATTACAGGTGTGAGCTATCAAGCCCAGCCTTATTTATTTATTTATTTATTTATTTATTTATTTATTTATTTTTCTGGAGACAGAGTCTCACTTTGTCGCCCAGGCTGGAGTGCAGTGGTGCAATCTTGGCTCACTGAAACCTCCACCCCCTAGGTTCAAGCAATTCTCCTGCCTCAGCCTCCCTAGTAGCTGGAATTACAGGTGTGTGCTACTGTGCCTGGCCAATTTTTGAACAACTGTATATTTAATGATGCTTCACCACCAATCATCAGGGAAATGCAAATTAAAATCAACAATGCACCTTCTCTCAAAAATGTTGGAACAGCTATTATCATGAAGATGAAAAATGACAAGTGTTATTGAGAATGTAGAGCAAACAGAATCCTTGTGCACTGTTGGTAGGAATGTAAATTCGTATTTCAAATTATAAACATGATTATTTATTTTTAATTGAAAAGTTTTTGTACTTTAAGATGCATTAATATGAGTTGCTTTCTGTTAGTCAAAGTTCAATGAGAAATGCCTTAGTTACCCTAAATTAATATAAATAGGAGCAGTCTCATAAGACTTGCCTTTCAGATTCCCTTAAGTACAGAATAAAACCTGTGGTAAATACTCTTTCTGAAGAAAACATGTTCACTGATAATGTATATGCTACAAACACTTGTTAAAGGCGTAGTTTCCAAAAACGTACTAGGTGAAAAATGCATTACGGTTATTTTTCCTGCTCAGTTTTGGATCCAGATGGATTTTTTATTTTGTTTTATTTAATGAATTGTATAATTATCATTAAGAAAACAAAAATTACTAATGCATGGTCACAGGAGAAAAATGAATTTTATTAGAAACCACTTCCAAGATTTTGCTGTGTATATTTTTTAAATTTAAGAGCCTCTTAACAAGTCACATTCAGAATCTTTACTCATTGTTCTGTGAAAGTATATATGTATATTTTATGAATATGTCAAACTTGTTTTGATTGAAAAATACCCAACCCTACTCCAGGAGTGATAGTAATTCCTTAGCTGCTTATTTTTATTCTTTTGAGTTTTCTCTAGATGTTTACATAATGTTACGGTGCTTTTGGCTGATTTTCTGTACATCCTGGCAACACTTTGCCTGACCACCTTGGGTGCAAATACCGATAGAAGAGGAGCATAAAGCCAATGGCCAATAGGTAGGTTATGATGAGCTGCATGGCAATTAATGAGTCACAACAATTCAGCAAAGTTTTCCCTCCAAAGAACCTAAATACCAATATCATTATCACATTTTCTAAAAACTGAAAGCTGTAGTGTAGGATTCTATGGCCCCACCTCTGTCTCCTGTCAATTATTTCCTCATCTGACAACTGCAGTTTCACTGCTGACCAGCAGGAGAAGTTGATGGCAGCATATAGTAGCGTGATCAAGATAAGCATCAGTACTGTCCCCACCATATTGGAATTATTTTCTGTGTTGCTAGGAAGATGAGCTCCACTTTTCCAAAACTCCAGCCACAGTGCCAACAATGATACAAAATATATGATTAATAAAAAGGGTAGGCTCTTCAGTTTCAGAGATGCAGTGAAAAGTGCCAGAGTCACTACACGTGAGATAATCTCCAAAAAACGCCATATCATGACACAGATGAATTCTATCATCTGTAGCTTAATGGTAGTATCATCATTGCTGATCTGGATGGCCAGTATATTGCAGTGAATGGCCCCATAAGTAACTGATAACAGGGAACATGTTATCAGCAATGCTATAAAAGACAAACATGAAAATGTTAGAGAATATTTTTCATTAGTAATGACCACTTTCTTTTTTAAACTTGCCATTTTAAGATATATTCTTCCTCATCCACCTCCTTAGAAAATCATTTACTTATAAAAAGAAAGGTTTGTTAATCTTCCATTTTCAGAGATACGGTAAGTATAGGCATGCAAAACATATATTACACCTTGGAAAATCAAATAATAAGCAAATACATACATATCTACATTTATACATGTATATACACATTCCTTCATAGAGAAGACTGGCACAGATAAAATGGGAGAGACACATTCAGATCTGATGCTATAAGGTGTGACAGCACATAGAAAGCAGTCTCAATTAAAAAAATTACCTGAATTAGACATTGAAAAGACGGTTCCATTCTTTATAGAAAGTTAAGAGTGTCAACTAGGAAGTTAGCATGTGAAATAGGAGACTAATGTAATATAAACTGTGTTTTAGACTATGGTGGCAACAGAAAAGAAGAAATAAGCTGTGGAGTTAAAGTAAATCCTGGAAGTGGAGCTGACAGATTCTGCTGAGTGACGGAATACAAGGTACTAGAGAAGCAGAAAAAATAAAAAGTTACAAAAATTAAGAAGTGTGTGTGTGTGCATGTGTGTGATTGTATGTATCCATGCAATTTTATGAGCTTTTTCATAAGCAAAATTATTTTAATTTCAACATTTTTCTCTCAATAATTAGATGAATAAGCACATGGAAGAAAAGCAAAATTATGAAGTAGTTGAATAATTGGCTTAAGCACTTTTGTACTACATTCAGTTGAAAAAGAAAAAATTCATTTGACATATACATGCAGGTTAAAAAAATACACTCCAGCTGGGCACGGTGGCTCACACACCTGTAATCCCAGCACTTTGGGATGCTGAGGTAGGTGTTATCATGAGGTCAGGAGATCAAGACCATTCTGGGTGACACAGTGAAACCCCATCTCTACTGAAAGTACAAAAAAGTAGCTGGGCATAGACCCAGCTACTCGAGAGGCTGAGGCAGAGCAATTATTTGAACCCAGGAGGCAGAGGTTGCAGTGAACCAAGATAGCACCACTGGACTCCAGCCTGGGTGACAGAGTGAGACTCCATCCCAAAAAACAAACAAACAAACAAATAAACACTAACAAAAAACACTCTTCATACACAATGAATTTAAGCCAGAAAACAAAAAGAGGCCAAATAGCAAAATAGTCATTCCTCATCTAAATTTATTATTCACTTTCTAACACCATTTAGAAAATGAATATTAACACTCCATTTATTCCTTAAGGAATACTCAAAGTGAAACTCTAAAACATTAGCATTATAACTGCATTTATGAGAAATGAGACTGAATATAATAAACGACCTAAAAATTAAATGTTTGAAAGTAAAATTTGGCCAGGTATGGTGACTCATACCTTGAGGAGGCTGAGGTGAATGGATCACTAGAGCCCAGGAGTTCAAGATCAACCTGGGCAACATGGTGAAAACCTATCTCTACAAAACACACACACACACACAAAATACACAAATTTAGCCAGGCATGGTGACACATGCCTGTAGTCCCAGATTCAGGAGGCTGCAGTGGGAGGATTGCTTGAGCCCAGGAAGTAAACATAGGACTTTCACTTGAGTTTTTATTCGTCTGTGACTTCACCCCAGCATTTTGGGAGGATGATATCAAGGGGCAAACTTCTAGACCCATCCCTACAACAGATGGGAAACTGTGGCTTCAGCAGAATGGAATTGAGTTCCAGTCAACATTCCTACTGGTTGACTGAATAAACCTCAGAGGGAAGACCATGGCAGCTGCAGGCCTTGAGTGCATCCAGTGCTCTACTGAGGGCTACAGGTGCAACCTGCCACTGAGTCAGCTTTGGTGGTCAAATTACTTCAGCCATCAAAGTTTAGGCATTAGGATTCCCCCTACTTCTACCAGGGCTGAAGCTATCATAGACTTAAAGACCTTAATTTCCTTCTTCTTCTTGCCCTGAATCTCTGGACAGGCTTACTACAGAAAGAAGCTTCCAAACAAAGCCCAGCCATGAACACTGAATCAGGCATCTATATCATTGTGCAGATAACAATGCATAGTCACAAAGATCAGGATCTAGGACGAGAACATCATGGCACCAAGTGGACAAAATAAGGTGCCAGTTGTGAGTGACCCGAAAGAGATGGGCATGGACATATAGCCTGACAAAAAATTCAAAGTACTTATTTTAAGACAATGTAGTGGACTTAAGGAAAACACAAACAATTCAGAAATTTATCAGAGAAACTTAGCAAGGAGATTGAAATAATGGGAGGAAAAAACTAACAGAAATGTTGAAGATAAAAACACAATAAAATAAAAAAAAATGCAATTGAGAGCATTGGCAGAAGTGGCCAAGCAGAAAAACTCAAGGACAGATTAATTAAAAATATACAGTCAGAAAAAAAAAGAAATCTAGAAAGTTCATAGGATTTATGGGATAACATCCAAAGAACAAATGTATTAGTCACTGGTGTTCAAGGAAAAGCTGGGTGCAATGGCTCACACCTGCAATCACAGCTATGTGGGAGGCAGAGGCTGGTGGATCACATGTGGTCAGGAGTTTCAGAGCAGAGTGCCCGACATGGTGAAACTGTGTCTCTACTAAAAATACAAAAATTAGTCAGGTGTGGTTGGTGGATGCCTGTATTCCCAGCTACTCAAGAGGCTGAGGCAGGATAATCACGGAACCCAGGACACAGAGGTTGCATTGAGCCAAGATCACACCATTGCACTCCAGCCTGAGCAACAAGAGCAAAACTCCATCTCATATTTAAAAAAAAAGTGTATTATAGAATAAAAAGTAAAAAGTCTATTTAGAGAAATAATAACAAAAAATTTTCCAAATCTAAATAAAAATATAAATGTTCAGGTAAAGGAATATCAAAGTCTTCCAATAAGATTAAATCCAAATAATATCGCCATGGCTTAATATAATCAAACCAAAAAATATCAAAGACAAAGAGAGCATACTGCATTAGCCAGGATAAAAAAGAAAATATCATATCAGGAATATACCTATATATTTAATATATGCATATATATAATGTAAATATTAATGGACGCAAAGGGAGAAAAAAACTACAAGGCACTAATAGAAAACTTCAGCACCTTACTTTCAGCAATGAATAGATCATGCAGACAGAAAATCAGTAAGTAAACATCAGATTAAAATGCACTGTAGGGCAAATGGACAAAACAGTTACAGAACTATCCATCCAAGAGTTACAGAATACACATTCTTCTCTACTGCATACATGGAACATTTTCCAGGATATATCATGCAGTAGGCCTAAAAACACATCTTGATGAATTTGAAGAGATCAAAGTCATACAGGGTATCTCTTCTGATATCACTAATTCATAAGTATATGAAAATTAAATAACATACTCCTGAACAACCAGTGAGTCAATGAAGACATTACACAGAAAATACCATATTTCTTGAGACAAAAATAGAAACAGAACACATCAAAACTTACTGGATATGACCAAAGCAGTTTTAAAGGGAAAGTTATAGCAATAAATGTCTTCATCAAAAAGAAGATACCAAATACACCAAACCAAAGAATTAGAAAAACAAAAAGCTAAAACCAAAAGTAAAAAAAGTCCCTAATAAATATAATCAGAGACAAAAAAGGAGATGTCATAACTGACACCTAGAAACAAATTAATGGTAAGAAATCAAATCAGCAATAAAAAGTTACCCATTAAAGAAAAGCCCAGGACCTGATAGATTAAGTGCTGCATTCTACCTACCACTAAAAAATAACTACTATCAAACCTTTTTAACCTAATGGAAAAAATAAAAAAAAGAAGATATGTGAACTGTTCCAGTTCATTCTGTGGGGCCAGCATTATGCTCAATACAAAACCAGACAAGGACGCAACAAAGAGGAGAAAACTACAGGCTAATATACCTGATTAACATAATGTAAAAATCCTCAACACAATACTGGGAAACTGAGTTATAATGCACATTTAGAAAATCATTCATGATTTTCCATGATACAGAAATACAGGAATGGTTTAATACACAAGAACCATTAAATGTCATACATTACATCAACAAAATAAATAACAAAATCTAGGTGGTCATTTCAATAAATAAAAAAGCCATTTGACAAAATTCAACATCTTTTTATAACAAAATCTCTCAACAAATTATGCATAGAACAATTGTAACTCAACACAACAAATGACATAAACAAGAATAACCAAATAATGCTTTACATGACAAATCCATAGCTAACATCACACTCAATGGGAGCTCAAATTGAAAGCTTCTCTCTGAAGATCTGAAAGGAGACTAAGAAGTTCACTTTAACTGCTTATATTAACATAATCCTGTAAGTCTTTAGCTAGAGCAACTGGACAAGAGAAAGAAAAGGTACCCAAATTGGAAAGAAAGAAGTAAAATTGTCCATATTTCCTAATGATATAATATGGAAATCCCTAAACACACCACTAAAAAGCAGTTAGAACTATTTCAGAAAATCAGTTGAATTTCAGTTTACAAAATCAACATATAAATTAAGTAGCATTTTCATATACTAATACCAAAATGTCTACAACAAACCTCAATAAAATAATCCCATTTACAATAGCTATGGGAAAACAAATGAATGAATAAAAAGCCTTTGGAGTAAATTTTACCAAGGAGGTAGAAAATAATCTGCATTCTGAAAATTAGGAAGTATTAATAAAAAAATAAAATAACATAAATCAATGGAAAGATATCTATGCTAATTGATTGGGAAAAAGTAATGTGGTTAAAATGTTTATAGGACCCAAATAGGTTCACAGATTCAATGCAATCTCTATCAAAACACCAATGGCATTTTTCACAGAAATAGAAAGAAATTCAAAATTAATATGAAATCACAGAAAAAAAAACCCTGAATAACCAAAGCAATCCTGAAGATGGCCATAGGTTTGGGGAGTGAACCCATAGAGCTGGAGGCATCACAATGCTATAAACCAATGCAACAGAATATAGTGAGCGCAAATAAATCCACACATAGATAGCCAACTGATATTCTACAGAGGTGCCAAGAACACAAAATGAGGAAAAGTCAGTTTCTTCAATAAGTGGTGCTGGGAAAACAAGAGAGCTACATGCAGAAAAACAAAATCAGAACCCTATTTCTTACCACATACAAAAAATAACTCAAATACACTAAAAAGCCTAGTGCAGTGGCATGTACCTATAGTTCCAGCTACTCAGGGGTCTGAGTCAGGAGGATCACCTGAACCTAGGAGTTCAAGG
Organism: Pongo pygmaeus; assembly: GCF_028885625.2. NCBI lineage: Eukaryota > Metazoa > Chordata > Mammalia > Primates > Hominidae > Pongo > Pongo pygmaeus. The sequence goes on along the minus strand of NC_072397.2, from coordinate 15,496,209 downwards.
CTGTAGCATGCCACACTCATGCCACTGCACTAACCCTAGGCAATACAGTGAGACCTCATCTATAAAAATAGATTTTTAAAAACCTTTAAAAAATATGTAATGAAAACCCTAAACTGTCAAACCTAATAAAACACAGGGCAAACTTAATGACCTTGGTCTGGGCAAGGATTTTTTTGTGTGTGTGGATAAGACCTCAAAACCACAAGCAACAAAACGACCAACAGACAAATGAAGTTTCATCCTACTAGAAAGCTTCCATGCAGAAAAAAACAAAAATCAGAGTGATAGAATGAGAGCAAATATTTGCAAATTATACATCAGACAAGGGGTTAATTAAAATATACAAGGAACTTAAAAATATTCGAAGGCAAAACAAACAAATACCACATGTTCTCACTTATAACGGGAGCTAAGTTATGATTACATATGGACAAATAGAGGGAAACACACACTGTGGCCCATTGGAGGCTACAGAGTGGGAGGAGGGAGAACATCAGTGAAAACAACTGATGGACACTAGGCTTAATACCTGAGTGATGAAATAATTTGTACAACAAACCCCTATCATACAAGTTTAGTTATATAGCAAACCTTCATATGTAGCCCTAAAACTAAAATAGAAGTTAAATTTTAAAAATTAGAAAGAAAAAAATAAACAATTCTCTGTAAAGAAAATAGGTCTCTTAACAGGCCTTTCTCAAAAGGCATTTTTCAAAAGAAGACACGCAAATCAAAACCAGTATGAGACTTTACCTCATCCTGGTTGGAACGGTCATTATTTAAAGAATAAAAAGAAAAAAGAAACATTTAAAAAAAAAAAGAACATGGAGGAACGAAAACTCTTGCACATTATGGGTGATAATGTAAATTATTACACCCATTATACATCACTAAACCCATTTTACCCCATGAACAGTTTGGAGCTTCCTCAAAAATTAGAAATTAGTACTAATGCATTATCCAGAAATTCCACTTTTGAGAATGTATCAAAAGGAATTGAATCCAGTATGTTGAAGAGATATATATACTCTCATGTTTATTTCAGCATTATTCACAGTAGCCAAGATATAGAATCACCTCAAGTGTCCATCAGTGAATGAATACATAAAGAAAATGTGGTACATATACACAATGGAATAGTATTCAGCTATAAAAAAGAATGAAATTCTCATCTGCAGCAACAGGGATGAACCTGAAGGACATTACATTGAGTGAAAAAAAATGGTCTCACTTTTATGAGAAAACTTAAAAGAAAAAAAAAAGACTCTGTGGATATAGAGAGTGAAACAATGGTTACCAGAGACTGGAGTGGTTATGGGAAAAGAAAGAATGAGGAGAATTTTATCAAAAGATTTATAATTACAGTCAGATAGGAGTAATAAATTTAAAGAGATCTATTGTATAGCAGGGTCACTACAGTTAGTGAAGGTATATTGTTGAAACATGTACACAGAATGGATGTTAATTACTCTTACCAAAAAAGAAAAAAAGAGATAACTATGTGAGAAATTGCATTTGTTAATTCTCTGGACTTAACTATTCCATGTTATATATATACTTCAAACATCTTCTTGTACACAATAAAAACATACAATGTAACCTGTCAATGTAAAAAATAAATAGAGAGAGAAAGAAAGGAGGCGGTGGGGGAGAGAGAGAGGGAGAGAGAGAGAGAGAGAGAGAGACTGACTCTGAGACGAAAGGGGAAAAACAGCCACACCATAAAATTGTATTACACTGACCACTGGTACCATTTTCTTTTTGTTTTTTTCTTGTTTTTTGCTTTTGTTGTTGTTGCTGTTGTTGGAGGGGATGGAGGTTTGCTCTTGTTCCCCACACTGGAGTGCAATGGCACTATCTCGGCTCATTGCATCCTTCGCCTGCTGGGTTCAAGCCATTCTCTTGCCTCAGCATCCCGAGTAGCTGAGATTACAGGTACCCGCTACCATGTCCAGCTAATTATTGCATTTTTAGTAGAGACAGACAGGCCTTCACCATGTTGGCCAAGCTAGTCTTGAAACCCTAACCTCATGTGATCCACCCACCTTGGCCTCCTAAAGTGCTAGGATTACAGGTGTGAGCCACCATGCCCAGCCTACACTGACACAATTTTCATATGTTTATAAATAGGTGTCTGTCTACATTTTGTCAATTAATAGAAAGCAAATAATTATGAACCTTATTAAAAAAATAGTGTAATAGGAAAAGTGAACACAGAAATACACACAGTCTACAGATCTGTGTGTACAATGAAAACTGAATCTAATGCCATGAAGCTAGTAGAACTTATTTGTAAAAAAATTTCCAACTATAGATCATATCCCATGGGATATGGTTGCAGTTGTATAGTTATAGGTTTATTTAGCCATCATATGTTTTACTGCTGAAGGTCCCATATAATTCAATAATTTTGGACACATGTAAACATGTACCTAACTGCTTCACATTTGGTTTGAATGTCCACTTGTCAAATATCTATTTATTTAACAAACAACTTCTTAGTATTAGTTTGTTGTTCACATATATGCTAAAAACTTCCCTTGTTATGAAAGAATTTCAAATGACATCTGATGTCAAATGACATCTTTGTAATAAAATACTATATATTCCATGTCTTTTAGTGATGTTTTGTTCAAGTCTATATTTATCAACTCTGAAAATAAAAAATGATTACCTTCCTTTTACATGTTGCAATCAGCACTTCCCTCTTAAATGCCAAATAAAAATGTTTTGATTTTATTTTACCTTTGCAGATAATCAACATGCATCTGTTCAACTAGTTATCTTCCTCTTCATGTATACTTGAACAGCATATAGCTAAATGTCTACATTCTTGGTGACTATTTTTTATTTTTTATTTTATTTTTTGAGATGGAGTTTTGCTCTTGTTTCCCGGGCTGGAGTGCAATGGTGCCATCTTGGCTCACCGCAACCTCTGCTTCCCGGGTTCAAGCGATTCTCCTGCCTCAGCCTCCCCAGTAGCTGGGATTACAGGCATGCTCCACCATGCCCGGTTAATTCTGTATTTTTAGTAGAGGCAGGGTTTCTCCATGTTGGCCAGGCTGGTCTCTAACTCCTGACCTCAGGTGATCCATCCGCCTTGGCCTACCCAAGGGCTGGGATTACAGGCATGAGGCACTGCCCCTGGCACTGGTGACTATTTTTTGAATTTGACATAATAGGCTAATAAAAAGGTGTAAAGACAGAGCAGACATATTCAATGTACAATTACATATTCCCCCAAAGGTTGCATTTTAAATTATTTTGCATAATTCCAGTACACAGGTTAAGAGAAAACTGACATTGGTTCAGTGTATGTGTTGGGGGTTCTGTTTCATGTTATTTAGGTGTAGATTCAGGTAACTGCCACTATAATCATGTTATTGAGGAGAGCAGAAATCACCTGGTGACCATAAAACAGATCACCCAGAGACAAAACTTCTTATCTGAGGAATTTAAATGGGAGCAAAGACCACCTGGTGACCATCAAATAGGCTGTCAAAGAGGCAAAACTCCTTGCCTGAGAATTTAGAATCAAATTTTCTGAATATCTAAAGGTAGCATGTCGTTTTGGGTCTCTTTCAACATTTACTGTAAGTTACTAAAATTTCAAATCAACCCAAGGAAGCTAAGCAATGCAATAAAGAAATTCAAGAGCTGAAAGATGAAATAGCCACTTAAAAAAAGACCAAAAATTGACTTCTTCAGCTGAAAACTTCACAATAAGAAAATTATAATACAAATGGAAGTGTTAAGAAGGGAATAGACCAAGCTGAGGAAAGAATTTCAGAGCTCCAAGACTGGTTCTTCAAATCAACTTGGTCAAACAATAATAAAGCAAAAATAATTCAAAATGAATAAAACCTTCAAGAAATATGGGGTTATGTAAAGCGACCAAATCTATGACTTGACTCACCAGCATTCCAGAGAGAAAAGGAGATAGAATAAGCAACTTGAAAAATAAATTTGAGGAGACAGTCATGAAAGTCTTCCTCATCACACTAGAGAGGCCAACATCCAAAGCCAAATAAGATAGAGAACCCCAGCCAGACGCTGTGTAAGATGACCATTCCCAAAGCACAGTCATCAGATTCACCAAGGTCAGTGCAAAAAGAAACAAACAAACAAAAGAAAGGAAACAAACATGAAAATATAAATGCAACTAGAGAGAAGTGGCAGGTCACTTATAGAGAGAACACCATCAGGATGGCAGCAGACCTCTTAGCAGAAACCAGAGACTGGTGGCCTATTTTCAACATTAAAAAAAAAAAAAAATCCAAGAATTTTATATCCCACCAAACTAAGATTCATAAGGAAAAAAGAAATAAAATTCTTCTCAGACAAACAAATGCTAAGGGCATACACTTCAAGCAGATTAGGCTTTCAAGACATCCTCAAGGGAATGCCAAACATGCATTTGAAAGAATGATATCTGCTCTCACAAAAGCACACTTAAGCGCAAGCCCATATGCACTTTTAAGCAGCTACACAAGGAAATCTACCTAACAACCAGCTAACAACATAACAGGATCAAAATCACACATATCAATACTAACCTTGAATGACATACAGTGGTAGGCTGAATAAAAAGACGAAACCCAACCCTCTATGGTCTTCAAGGCACTCATCTCACATCCAATGACACCTGTACCCTCAAAGTAAAGGAGCGGGTAAGATTCATCATGCTAATGGAAAACAAAGAGAGCAGGAAAACAGATGTGAAACCAGTGAAAATTGAGAAGGACAATGAAGGTCATTACATAATAATAATGGGTACAATCCAACACTGTCCTAAATACACATACATACAAAAATGGAGCACTGATTTGTAGAACAAGTTCTTCTTGAGTAACAAAGAAACTCTGGACTTACACTCAACACTTGACCAACTAGAACTAACACACATCTACAGAATGAACATGCCACCCAACAAACAAAGAATTGTCATTCTTCTCATCTGCACACAGAATATAGCCTAAGATTGACTCTGAGCAATTTACTAAGGCAAGCCTCATTAAATTCAAAGAAACAAATCACACAAAGCACACTCTTGGTCCATGGTGCAATAAAAATAGAAATCAATATCAAGAAGATCTCTCAAAATACAAAAATACAGGGAAATCAAACAACTTACACCGGAATAACTCCCAGGTGAACATAAAAATTAAATTAAGGCAGAAATTAAAATAATTATTTGAAATAAATGAAAATAGGAAAAGCTTTCCCAAATCTCTGGGATGCAGCCAAAGCAGGGTTAAGTGGAAAGTTTATAGCCCTAAAATGCCTTCATCAAGAAGTTAGAAAAATCTCAAATTAACAATTTAACTTTGTACCTGAAAGAACTGGGAGGGAGGGGGAACCAACACCAAATCTAGCAGAAGAAAATAACTAAAACTAGAGAAGTTAATGAAACTGAGATGCAAAATAAATATAAAAGATCACTTAAACCAAAAAAAAGTTGACCTTTGAAAATAAAATAAATAAATAAATAAATAAATAAATGGATAGTATGCTATCTAAATTAACAAAGACAAAAAAAAAAAAGGCTGCGTATGATGACTCACCTCTGTAATCCCAGTACTTTCAGAGGTTGACATGGGAGGATCACTTGAAGTCAAGAGTTTGAGACCAGCTTGCCCAACATGGTAAAACCCTGTCTCTACTAAAAACACAAAAATTAACCAGGCATGGTGGTGCATGCCTGTAATCCCAGCTACTCAGGAGGCTGAGGCATGAGAATTGCTTGAACCTGGGAGGTGGAGGTGTCAGTGATCCAAGATCATGTCACTGAACTGCAGCCCTAGTGACAGAAAAAAATTCAGTCTCAAAAAAAAAGGGACAAGAAAATCCAAAGAAGAACAATCAAAACAATACAGGCTGTATATGACTTATCCCACAGAAATACAAAAGATCCTCAGAGACAACTATGAACAACTCTATACACACAAATTAGAAAACCTAGAGGAAACAGATAAATTCTTGGAAGCACATAATCTCCCAAGACTAAATCAAGAAGAGACTGAAACTCTGAATAGGCCAATATCTATCTCTTAAATTCTTTAGGTAATAAAGAACCTACCAATATTTTAAAAAGAAATCCCTGGAGCAGATGAATTCATAGCCAAATTTTTCCTGAGGTACAAAGAATTCATAACAATGCTATTATAATTATTCAAACAAATGGTGGAGGGGCCTTTTTCTCATCTCATTCTATGAGCCCAGCATTAGCCTGATACCAAAACCTGGCAGAGACACAAGAAAACTTCTGGGCAATAACCCTCATGAACACACATGCAAAAATCCTTAACAAAATCTCAGCAAACTGGATCTCACAGTGCATCAAAAAGCTAGTACACCACAATCACAGTAGGCTTTATTCCTGGAATGCAAAGCTGGCTCAACATATCCAAATCAAAGAATGTGATCACCACATAAACAGAGTCAAAAGTAAAAACCAAAACAGAAAAAGGGATTGATAAATTAAACATCTCTTCATGATAAACTCAACAAATTAAGCATCAAAAGAATGTACTTGAAATAATAAGAGTCTTCTATAACGAACCCATAGCCAACATCATACTGAATGGTCAGAAGCTCAAATTATTTAATGCCATCCCTGTCAAACTGCCAATGTCATTCTTCACAAAATTAGAAAAAATACTATTCTAAATTTCATGTGGAACAGCAACAACAAAAAGCCCAATTAGTCAAAGCAATCATAAGCAAAAACAACAAAGCCAGTGATGTTACACTACCTGACTTCAAACTACACATAAAAGCTGCAGTAGCAAAAACAGCTTAGCACTGGGGCAAAAACAGACACAGAGACCAAGAAAACAGGTCAGGGATCCCAGGTATAAAGCCACACACCTACAACCATCTGATCTTTGACAAGGGCAATGAAACAGGCAATGGGAAAAGGATTCCCTTTTAAATAAATGAATCTAGGATAACTGGCTAGCCACATGTAGAAGAATTAAACTTTACTCCTACCTTTCACCATATACAAAATTACCTCAAAATGGATGAAATGTTTAAATGTAAGACCTCAAACTATAAAAATTGTGGAAAATAACCTAGGAAGTATTATTTTAAACACTGATAGTGGCAAAAAAAATTTTAGCCAAGTCCCCAAATGCAATTTTGCATAAAAAAACAAAAATAGAAAAATAGGACCTAATTAAACTAAAGGTTTTCTGCACAGCAAAAGAAACTGTAAACAGAGCAAACAGACAACCTACACAATGGGAGAAGATATTTGCAAACTATGCATCCAGCAAAGGCTTAAGATTCAGAATCTATAGGGAACTTTAATCAACAAGCACAAAACAAATAACTCTGTTAAAAATAGGTAAAAGTGGCCAGGCACAGTGGCTCACGCCTGTAATCCCAACACTTTGGGAAGGCTGAGCTGGGCAGATCATGAGGTCAGGAGATCGAGACCATCCTGGCTAACATGGTGAAACCCTGTCTCTACTAAAAATACAAAAAAATTAGCTTGGTGTAGTGGTGGGCGCCTGTGGTCCCAGCTGCTTGGGAGGCTGAGGCAGGAGAATGACGTGAACCCAGGAGGCAGAACTTGCAGTGATCCGAGATTGCGTCACTGCACTCCAGCCTGGACAAGAGAGTAAGACTCTGTCTCAAAAAAAAAAAAACATATGTAGGTAAAAGAAAATGAACAGACACTTCTGAAAAGAAGACATACAAGTGGCCAACAGGCACATAAAAAACTGCTCAGCATAAGTCCATGTGCAGTGGCTCACCCCTATAATCCCAGCACTTTGGGAGGCTGAGATGGGTGGATAACCTGAGGTCAGGAGTTCAAGACCAGCCTGGCCAATATAGCAAAACCTTGTCTCTACTAAAAATTTAAAAATTAGCTGTGCATTTTGGCACTTGCCTGTAATCATAGCTACCTGGGAGGCTGAGGCAGGAGAACCACTTGAATCTGGGAGGTGGAGGTTGTAGTCGGCCAAAATCATGTGAGGGCACTCCAGCCTTGGCAACAAGAGTGAAACTCCATCTCAAAAAACAACAACAACAAAAACCCCCACAATTTCAGCAGCAGTAATCATCGGAGAAATGCAAATCAAAACCACAATGAGACAGTATCTCACACCAGCAAAAATGGCTACTATTAAAATGTCAAAAACCAACACATGCTGGGTGAGGATGCTGAGAAAGGGGAATGCTTACACACTGCTGATAGAAGTGTAAGTTAGATCAGCCATTGTGGAAAGCACTCTGGAAATTTCTCAAAGAATTTAATACAGAGCTACCATTTCAACCCAGCAATTCCATTACTGGATATGTACCCAAAGGAATATAAATCATTCTATGTCCAAGACACATGCAGTCGTATGTCCATTGCTGCACTATTCACAATAGCAAACACATGGGATCAACTCAGGTGCCCATCAATGGTACATTGGATAAGGAAAATAATTGATTAATGTCTTTTGTATGGTTGCATAGTATTCCATGTATGCATATGTGGAATACTGTGCAGCCTACAAAATAAATAAATCATGTCATTTGCATCAACATAAATGCAGGTGGAGGCCATTATCCTAAGCAAATAAATGCAGGAATAGGAAACCAAATAGATTTATTACTCATAAGCAGAAGCTGAACATTCAGCACACCTGAACATAAATATGGAAATAACATACATTGTCGACCACTATTGGGTGGAGGGAAGGACACGGTGGGCTAAAAAAAACTCCCTATTGTGTACTATGCTTACTACCTGGGTGATGGGATCCACACTCCAAATCTCAGTATCTCACAATAGTCCCATGTAACAAACCTTTACATATACTGTACATATACTCCCTGTATCTAAGGTAAAAATTTAAAATAAAAGATACAGAACTATTTGCCTGGTGACTTTTATAAAATTTTATAGTCTTCTGCACATTCTAATTTTCATGCAGTTTCAACTTCTATTAAAAGCAATGCTGTTTGGCTGGGCGCGGTGGCTCATGCCAGTAATCCCAGTACTTTGGGAGGCCAAGGCAGGTGGATCACAAGGTCAGGAGATTGAGACCATCCTGGCTAACACAGTGAAACCCCATCTCTACTAAAAATACGAAAAAATTAGCCAGGCGTGGTGGCGGGCACCTGTAGTCCCAGCTACTTGGGAGGCTGAGGCAGGAGAATAGTGTGAACCTGGGAGGTGGAGCTTGCAGTGGGTCAAGAAGATCGGGCCACTGCACTCCAGATTGGGCAACAAAGCGAGACTCTGTCTCAAAAAAAAAAAAAAAAAATGCAATGCTGTTTATACAAGGCAGGTTATAACAAAAATATGTTTTAGATAAAAACTTAATTCCTCCACTTCATCTCCAAATATTATATCAAGCTTAATTTAACTCTTCAGGGTCAATAAAATAAATTGATGCTAACTTTTATTTATATTAAATGTATATGGATTCCAGCAGCATCTTTTTACAATCGGCTAATCAAATAAATTAATAGAAAATCTTATAAAAAATTTAGTGCAACTGTAATTTGGGATTACATATTTCAACTTCTCCATTTCTGTTATATTAGTACACCTTATTGACCTTTATCTGTCTTTCAGCATCAAGTAACTCAACTTACCTCTACCCAAAGGCCATTCTCTTATAGTGAGAGTGATATATATTTGAAAAATTAATTGTGGAACAGAACTGACAAAAGCCTGAATCACTGACATGTACTTGAAAGCCTTCTGCTGCATGAAAATATCCCAGATTGAGAGTGCAATCTCCCTTTCCAGCATCGTGTTTCTCTTTGTGATGCTAACTTGACTCTCTTCCTTCTCCTGTTTAAGATTTTTCAACAATTTGTGGTAATTGACAATGGTCTCCAAACACCTGTTAACATGAAGTAACATCCAAGATTAACATTTATTGGTGACAGACATCTAGAAATATTTGAAAGTTTATCAGTAGAGGAACTCTTAATTTTGAAATTATACCATCAAATGACAAACATTAACTTAATCACACTGGATAAAAAATAAGTTTCTAACAGTTTCTAATATTATTATTTATGGTAGTTCTTCCCCTCATTTTCAGCTTCAAATAATACATAACTGTAGTCTGATAAAAAAAAATTCAAACAGCAGATGAAAAAGTAAAAATTCCCTCATTCATACACAATTCAATTCACTTTCTCAAGGTCAGTTTGATTAAATAATATCACAATATTTTTCTAATGCATTTATAGTCTGACACATACAAAATTTATTTCTCCAGAAACATACTATTCTGGCAACTTTTTAAAGACATCAATGTTTTTGGTGTTCTTCCCATGATACAAATGTCAACTGCCTCAAACGAAGGACCCCAAATTTTCATTGGAACATATTTTGACTTATGATTTTTCTCTAGTGATGAAATTTAGCTCATTTAGCATTATTTTAAGACAGCAGTCTAAAAAAACTCAATGAATGCTTAAAACAGCCACAGGTAAGTGACAAAACCATACACAGATATGATCCATACTGGAGTTTAACTTCAAAGTAGTCCTCAAAGAACTTTCACAAATAAAAATCCATGGGAAAAAATCAGATTTTTATAAAAAAATCACAAAACGTGAATAAAAACAAGATACCATGAATAAGAAGCACAAGATGACCCCAACATATTTCCTATGTAAAATTTACCAAAGCAAAAAATATTTACTTTTTGAAGAAATAATGGAGCACTTCAGAAGTATGAAAAAATAATGCTTCTCAATGATGAGCAAGTATTAAAAAGAACCAACAGAATCTCTAGAAAACAAAATATAAAAATCACTGGGTAAATTAAATAGTTGAAAGCTAATTAGATAATTGAAAAATAAATAACTTTAACAAAATTACAAAAAAATGTAGCAAAGAGAGAAAGAAGCATCTAATATATGATGGAGATTATAGGGCATTTAAGAAAAGAGTGACAAAGCCTACACTTCTGATCAGAATTTTGAAAGAATACAGGAAGTGGCAGTATTTTTAAAATAATGACTAGAAAAAGAATTTCAAATTGTTACAATCATGAATCCTCAGATTAAGGAAGTCTTATATATCCTAGGCAGAAAAGACTTATGAAGAATAAAATTAAATAAGTGTGGCCAGGTTCGGTGGCTCATGCCTAGAATCCCAGCACTTTGGGAGGTCGAGAAGGGGCGGATCCCTTGAGCCCAGGGGTTGGAGACCAGCCTGGACTACATGGTGAAACGCTATGTCACCTAAAAATACAAAAATTAGCCTGGTGTGGTGGTGCGTGCCTGTAGGTAGTCTCAGTTATTGCTGAGGCAGAAGTATCGCTTGAGCCTGGGTGGCAGAAATTGCAGTGAGCTGAGATTACACCACTGCTCTCCAACCTGCACAACATGGCAAGATGCCATTTCAAAAAAATAAATACATAAGTAAGTGCAAGTTTTAAAATAACACAATGCGGGCAAATAGACTAAACTTACATGTTCAGAACTACAAGTTGTCAGGTGTTAAAGAGTTATAATTAAAGCATAAGAACAAGAAATAAAAGCAATCAGCAAAAAACAAAAACAAAACAAAACAATACAAACAACAGAAAAGGCTGTTTGTGCTTTTGTAAAATCAGAAGAAACATTTCAATGCAAAAAAAGCATCATCAGCCTAATAAAGGTCAGTGCAAAATAATATTTTGTCAGAAAATTGTATTAATTTTAAGCTTCTATACACCCAATAACTTGCAAAAATGAACAAATCCAGCATAAATCTAAAAGAACAATATGTGACTAAATGGTCTGGAGCCCATTTTCTCTAATACAAACTGCAATTTTCAAAAAAGGAGACATTGTTAAAATTTATAAAAAATCATTAATGTAAGTAACACCCTTCTTTAAACAAACAGGATATTCTCAATATCTCCAAAGTCTCCTCTGGCATTGTCTACTATTGTACCTCTCTCTCACCACATAATCCAATGGCCGTAACATATCATTTCATTAGACCCTATGAACTAGCTCTTCTTTAGCAATTATGAAATGTATGATAAATTAAATAGAAAATCATATCACCATACATTTTAGATACTTTTGTCCTTTAAGTACACACTATCATTTATTATCTCTATCTTCTGACCAAATAGAAAACAGTTTTTCTCGCATCCTTGTCTTTCATTATCTTATATGAAGAATTTTATCAGGGTTTGGGGAAGGAAAAATTTATAGATACTTGATTGAATTGTCTTAGCTTCAAAAAGGAAAAAGAAAGAAGATAAGGAGTAAAGGAAAGAAAGAAGACAACTGAGAACATTTAGAGGTAGAATGTCTAATATTTAATCCTAACAGATAATTTATGTAAACCATCCCAGTCTTTCTTTTTTTTTTTGAGACAGAGTTTGCTCTGTTGCCAGACTGGAATGTAGTGGCGCGATATTGGCTCAGTGCAACCTCTCCCTTCCAGGTTCAAGTGATTCTCCTGCCTCAGCCTCCCAAGTATCTGGAACTACAGGTGGGTGCCACCAAACCCAGCTAATTTTTAGGTTTAGTAGAGACATGTTTTCACCATGTTGGCCAGGATAGTCTTGATCTCTTGACCTTGTGATCTGCCTGCCCGGGACTCCCAAAGTGCTGGGATTACAGTCATGAGCCACTGCGCCCAGCAATCATCCCAGTCTTTCTGCAAACTCATTAACTGACACCAAAGGTGATGCTTGTGAAAAACAAAAAAAAAGGTTTTTCCTTCAACCTTTTCTTTTTATTTTTTTTTTAACATTAAAATAAGCATTAAGACAGCTTTGCAGAAATAAAATAGACACACAAGTTAAAAAGTTGGCCATGAAAATAAGACTTTTTAAAAACTTGTGGAGATCTTGGAGAGGATGTTAAGCTGTAAAGTTATGTTAATCAGGGACTTCCATGTCAATCCATTTTAAGGTTGGTAATGTCCTTGACTGACATATACACAATTTTCCTCTTAGTTACAGTAGACCAGAATTTAACAATCATTATGCTTTCATAAATTACCTTTCCACTTTTGCATATATTTGTTTTGTTGTCTTAAGGCATAAATATCATAAAATCTATTAAAAATGTTATAGCCTGTCAAAAATGAGAAAAAAACTAGAAGAAACTGCAAACCAATATCCTTTATGAACCACAGACAAAAAAAAGCCCTCAACACCACACTAGAAAGCCACACTCAGCAACATATAAAAAATGATAATACACAACAACCAAATAGGATTTATTTCCACAACAAGAAGAGATTTGTCAGAGGCATGTGAACTAGAGCAACTCCATCTTAAACAGGAGCTAGGAAAAATGAATGTGAAACATACTGGGCTGCATTCCCAGATATTTAAAGCATTCTAAGTCACAGGATGGAACGGAGGTTTTATAATGGCTGCCCTTAGAGAATACATGACAAATGTGTTCTCAAATGTGTGTAATAAACACTACAGGTTATAATGAAGTTGCTAATGAAACAGGTTGCAGCAAAGGAGCCAGTCAAAATGCATGAAAACCAAAATGGCCACAAGAGTGACCTCTGGTCATCCTCACTGCTGCTCTCCCACCAGTGCCATGGCAGTTTACAAATGCCATGGCAACATCAGCAAGTTACCCTATACGCGCTAAAAAGGGGAGGCATGAATAATCCACCCCTTGTTCAGCATACCATCAAGAAATAACCATAAAAATGGACAACCAGCAGCCTTCGGGCACGCTCTGTCTATGGAGTAGCCATTCTTTTATTCCTTTACTTTCTTAATAAATTTGCTTTCACTTCACACTGTGGACTTGCCCTGAATTTTTTCTTGTACAAGATCCAAGAACTCTCTCTTGGGATCTGGATCAGGACCACTTTCCTATAACAGATTCAACATATAAAAATCAGTGAAATTATCATATTAGTAGAATAATGAACAAAAATCACAGGATCATCTCAACAGGCAGACAAAATCATTTTGCAAAATCCAACACATCTCAAAATAAAAACACTCAACAAACAGTACTTTCTCAGACTAGCAAAGACTGTCAATTAAGAAAAAAAAAAGCTAGTACAATATTTCATGACAAAAATGAGGACTAAGCTCTCATTTTTTAATCTTGCCCAAATTCCTACATAAGGGGTCTGGGTACTAATGCCCTGCAAACCATAAATTCTCATCAGATGAATTTTAATTAACCCCATATATTGTGACTTACTTTCCAGTCTGACTCTGGCATAACAAAACAAAATAAAGAAGAAAGTAAAAGTATTTTACCCCAAAACATGTTTTCCCCCCCCCCATGTTTTGAAATGGCCCTACAAAGCTGTCCTATGTAGGGGAAAACTTGGATCTGTAAGGAATGTCTATTAATTTCCCCAGACCTTTTACTTCCAGGCCCACCCAAATCTGAGGAGATTAACTGAAAGTCTAGCACTTTCAAAAGGTGTGAATAGAACACATTTGTTATGTATTCTCTAAGGGCAGCCATTATAAGACTTCAAAAGAACCTTGGTCTCTATAATATTTTATCTTAACCTATTTCCTTTCTATCATCCCAGCTGTTTAGACAAACTCACCCAGTTGTCAACCAGAAAATGTTTAAATTTACCTATAGCCTGCAATCCACCCAACCACCCCACTGCTTTGAGCTGTCAAGACTTTCTGGAACTAACCAATGTATTTCTTAATTTATTTGATTGATGTCTCATACCTCCCTAAAATGTATAAAACCAAGCTGTACCCTGACCACATTGGGCACATGTACTCAGGACTTCCTGGGAACAGTATCATAGCCCGTGGTCACTCACATTTAGCTCAGAATAAATCCTTCAAAATATTTTACAGAGTTTAACTCTTTTCATCAACCAAAGACTGAAAACTTTCTCCCTTATATCAGAAATAAGTGAAACATGTAAACTTATTTTCAATATAGTACTGGAGGTTCTAACCAAAACAATTAGTTGTTGGGTTACCAGGGAAGATGTGAAAGGCAAACAGATTAAAAAAAGGAGATGTAAAACTACCTCTATTCAAGATGACATAATTTGTATATAGAAAATCTGAAGGAATCCACACACACAAAAATTAAAGCTAGTAAATAGTTTCAGCAGTTTCAGTACAACTGTATGCAAAAACGATTTGTGTTTTTACATACTAGGAATGAATAATTGAGAATGATGCTTAAAAAACCTTATTTATAATAACCTAAATAAGAAAATATTTAGAAATAATTGACAAATAAGTGTAAGACCTGTACATTTAAAACTACCAAACATCAACAAAAGAAGTTAAAGACTTAAGTAAATGGAAATACACCACAGGACCGTGAGTTGAAAGACTTCATATTATTAAGATGACAATACTCCCCAAACTTATCTATAGATTCAATTCATTCGATTTCAAAATTCATTGCCTTTATTGTTGTTATTATTATTAACAATATTTGGCAGAAACAAACAAATGATCAGTTGGGAAATGCAAAAGACTCCACATAGCCAAACAATTTTGCAAAAATAATATTATCAACTTAATTTGTTAATTAATACTTTCTACTTAAAAACTTATTACAAAACATTATTCATCAAACTGGTAATAAGGATTAATACATAGATCAATGGGATAGATAAGACACTCCAAAATATACACTCATATTTACCATCAGCTGATTTTCAACAAGGCTGCCAGGACCATTCAAAAATGAAATAGAAACCAAAATCACAATGAAATTTTATTCATTCGCATTAGGAGCTATGATTTAAAGAGACAGTAGGAGTGGAGTAGGACGTGGAGAAATAAGAACCCCTAATTATTGCTGGTGGGAGGTAAGGATGAGGAAGTACAGTTACTTTGGTAAACAGCCTGAGAGTTTCTCAAATGTCAGTCTGACAGTCTGCCAATTCCTCACTAGAGGTCAGGAGTTGGAGACCAGCTTGGCCAATGTGGTGAAACACTATCTCTAATAAAAGTATAAAAATTAGTTGAGCATGGTTGTGGGCACCTATAATTCCAGCTACTTGGAAGGCTAAGACACGAGAATCTCTTGAGTTTTGTAGGCAGAGTTTGCAGTGAGCCAAGATTGTGTCAATGCACTCCAGCCTCAGCAAAAAAGAATGATAGTTCATCTCAAAAAAAAAAAAAAAAAGAAAAGAAAGTCAATTAAGCAATACTTTCTAATTTAGTGAAAAACCTTTGTAACAGCTGACATCAGATCTAGTAATAATTCAAGGCTCCCTTTATATATTTATATTTTTAAATTTATATGTTTATATAATTCATATACAAACATATATTTCCATTTTATAATGCAGATCACATTTTGTGATGGAATATAGTTAAGGGTTTTTTTTTTTTTAGACAGAGTTTTGCTCTATTGCCTAGGCACAACTTCTGCCTCTCAGTTTCGAAAGATTCTCTGGCTTCAGCCTCCCAAGTAGCGGGGATTACGGGCAAGCACCAACACGCCCGGCTATTTTTTTTTGGTATTTAGCAGAGACTGGTATATTTTTTGGTATTTAGCAGAGATCATGCTTTTCACCATGTTCATCAGGCTGGACTCTACTCCTGACCTCAAATGATCTGCCTGCGTTGGCCTCCCAAAGAGCTGTGATTACAGGTGTGAGCCACCACGCCCAACCTACAGGTAAGTTTTAAATCAATAATAAAACAGTTAACAATAATAAAAAGTAAAATGAAAATATACTTTGCATAGTACTAACCTAAAATGTAAATCCATGATGCAAGAATCCTAAAAAATATAAAAACTTCAATAAAGAAAACACACCAAAAAAACCCACTTAAGATACATCAATCTTAAATAAATATTAATTCCTATGTGGTCCATAAATATGAAGAACTGTTCTTATAAAGCATGTCACTCTTTCCTAAAGTTAATCTATAAATTTAATTGGATAAAATAAAATTTATCAAATCTAGCTCTGCAGTTCACACAGAAAAATAAACTTGAGTTTACCTAAAACACTCAGTGAAAAGAAAATTATAAAAGAAAGAATTTACCTGCCAAATTTTACGTTTATTCACATATATAGTAACTAACAATTTAGAACTATGAGTAAGACAGGTTAATATAACAAAATTTACAGTACTCACGCAAATCAGTGTAGTAACAGACTGAAGTGATATGGAAATGAATTGCTAAGCTATGTTTTGATATTCCACGTCACAGCTACAAATTCCAGGATGTCTGGAAAATCTACCACTAAAATTTTAAATTTGCTTCAGTTGACAAATAAAATTTATGAGATTATTTTCAAGCTTTTCTCTCTTCTCACTGTACTCTCATTACTTAATTTAAGGTTATATTTCTAGGCCTCATAACTATTTAAAATGCCCATTAGGCTGAATGAGACAAATAGTAAAGACTGGACTGCAACACATGCATAGAAAGAACAGAAGAAATGACTGACTTATTCCCATTTGCATTTTTAAAAAAACTATCATTACCTTATAACTGAGGACAATTAAATAGGAACAGTTATGATAGTGTGAAAACTAAATAAAACTAAAGAAGGAAATATTTCAATTCCAGAAACGATAATTATGGCATCCTTAATCTTTTTAGCCATCTATTTATATTCAATTTACTTGTTGGAGGCAGTGAATGAGAAATATTTGTGTCACTTACCTCACAATAGGTCCTAAAAGAAGAATGTGCCAAAAAAGTAATGCAGCCTTATTTCTCCTCAAGTCTTTGTTGAAAAACATCAGGGTTATTTGATCCAAAATTACCCCCACAATAATAAAGCTGATGGTAACTGACATCCAGAATCTGTCATTAGCTTTTCGATACATTTCAAACATATATAAACCAAAGGCAACCTCACCACAGTAGAGAATGGTTGAGAAGAGAATGCTAAAAGGAAAGCTTATATGGGGTCTCTGGCCAAGGACTATTTCTTCTTCCAAAGATGAAACTCCTCCTGTGCTTTGTTCATCCATCTCTTCAAACACTGTCTCCATTCTCAGGGTGCTGCTTATTCAAAGTCATCTTGTCAGTGAATCCAGTAGAGTTCAGTATTAAATTTAAACAGAAGAAAACAAGATTATCTATAATTCACTATTCATAGAAAATATTAATAGGTAGATATGGATCACTAATCACAATAGAAAAATCTATGTCTGGTTTAGGGAATATTGAACTACAATATCTAACTTGACGTACTATTTCTTCAGAAAACATTGTTTTAAAGAAGTAGACGATCAAACTTCTATGAGGCATCAACTACCTCTTAACACTGAGATGATAGTCCGATCTTCAAGTAGTATGAAAGAAATGTTCATTTCTCATAAGTTTTCTTCTTGGGCTTTTCAGCCAATGTCTGCAGCTGACATCCACTAAAATAAAACGGCACAATCTAAGCCAAGTCTAACCATGATGAAACTAAGAAAACTATCTCCAGATATTCCTGATCAGTAAAGGAATACAGAATAGTGAGGCCTTTAAGTTCCACTTATTGTTAGATGTTGGTTATTTGCATTTAAAATACTGTTTCTTGGCTGAACTTAACTCTATGAAGTTATTAATCTAGTAAAGTTTCAATTTAAATAGATACAAAATTCAGACTGCATGGCAATAGTAGGTGTAAACTCTCTTTTGTTGGGGGGAAAAACAGCTCATTTTAGGTTCTCTGTAGACAAACTGCCAGAAAAATTACTGACATAATGTGAATGGCAATTAGTTACTATGTGTGGGACGCAATATAAAACAAAATGAATAAGAAGGAAAATAAAAGGCAACAGTACTTTTAAATCAAGTAAATGTTAAAATGAAATTTTTTTAGAGAGAAATATTTTTCTGACTAAAAGTGCTGTTAATATATTGAAATCACAAAAAATGAGTAAGCATCTAATGCAAATTTCCAGAAAGAAAGATAATATTTCCCCAGAGGATGTTGGTCATTTTTTAAAATATATTAATGGGAAAAGTAAAAGTAGTAGTTAAAAAAAGTGTGAGGGAAGAAGCAGGAAGTTATCTATTTTATTTGATAATATGTTCATTTCTTGAACTTTCTTTGCGTTGCTTTGTCATAATTTATCATAAATATTCCTCAAATTCTTTAAATTTTATGGTGCAGAATATTAAATTCCTCAACTTCTTTTGTTTGTTAATCTGATCTAAATCACACCTTTATCTATATGCACTTATTTATTCAAAGACAAAACCTTCATCACATTTTAAAATATGTCCTCCTGGACCCAATCCATCAATATGATTGATCTTTTTCTCTTTTGTGTAATTTATTTCATTCTCCTCGTCAGTGCCCTGATTTCCTTATTACACGTGTATTAAAAAAACACCATATTTTACAATTCAGAGCAAAAACTGTCTCTCATGGTGCTGAACTTTTTCTCTGCTTTTAATTTCCACAGAGAATTTCTATTAGTTATTTCCTTTCCATCAGTTCTTATTATTTCTCAGGTTTTATCCCACAACAGTGAAGTCACAGTCATTTCTCAAAGGTCATCAGTAACACCCTAATTGCTAAATTTAATATGTTACCTTAAACTTCAGTTGAATATTTTTGCCATTGATAATATGCTCTCATTTGAACATTCCACTTACCTTAACCAGTCAGGCTTTCATCCCAAGAGTCCACCAAAAGTACTACATTTAACTTCCTTTTTGCCAAATATAATAGTTTTTTTTTAAAAAAAAATTCATATCATTGTTTGTTTATTGAGACAGGGTCTGGTTCTGTTGTCCAGACTGGAGTGTAGTGGTGCGATCAAGGACTCACTGCAGCCTCAACCTCCCAAGCTCAAGCTATCTTTCCACTTCCACCTTCCAGGTGATTGTGACTGCAGGCCACCAGGCCTAGCTAATTTTGGTATTTTTGTAGAGACAGGGTCTCTTCATATTGCCCAGGGTGGTCTCAAGCTCCTGGGCTCAAGCCTTCTCCCTGCCTCAGGCTCCCAAACTGCTGGCATTGGAGGTGCAAGCCACCATACCTGGCCAATTATAAGAGTTATTTTTTAGTCTCCCTCTTACTTGAACTATTCCTGATACATTTACTCTCAATCTCCTGGTTATCTTTTCCTGTACAATGGATTTCTGAATGATACTATGAATCCCATATTTATATCTCCTGCCAGTCTCTTACCAATGCCCCAAACTTATAGGAGTCTGTTGTACATATTCAAGTTTAATAGGCAATTTGAACTCAAGGCTACAAACTGAATTCTGATCCACTTTCCAAACAACTTTCCCCATATGTTTCCCATTTCACCTGATAATAATTACGTCCTGTTGCTAAGGCATGTAAGGTCATCCTTAACACTTTTCTTTTCATTGCATCATTTCTATTAATCGTCAAATTCTGCATGTTTTACTTTTAAGACACATCCAGAATCTAACCACTTTTCCCTATTCCTCCTGCTGTCACCCAGATGCAGGCCATCCACATTTCTCAGGCGATTAACTCAGCCTCTTTAGTGATCCCCTACCTTCCTCAATTACCTCTTATATTATGTGAGTTATATCTCGGATATTGTAAAAGTAACCATTTTAAAGTACACATTTAGTGATTTTTAGGGTATTCCCAAAGTTACGAGAAAGGTCAACACTATTTATATATAGAATGTTGCCATTACCTTAAAAAGAAACTACCCATTAGCATTCAATCCCAGCCTTCCCCTTTCCTAAGCTAAAACTGTGGTCCTTATAATGTCAACAAAAACACATATATAATTTTATTCTTATTCACTTTTACATATCTTCTTCTACCATTATTTTTCTTGGTCAGGGCCCCAATATATACTACAACCTCAGAGGTTCGGCTCTCCTTGCCATTTCAAAAAATTTGTTCAAATCTCCTTTAAGTTTATATTATGCACCTGCATATATACATGAACCCACAATCCTTACGCTTCTTACTTAAGAAAAAAAGTCACTAGTTGTTGTCACTGCTTCCTACTAAAGCCAAAATGTGAGTTCTATCAGTACGTGGATATTTGTCTTTTGTCAGGTGAACTGTGGAAAACAATACGTGATACATTTTCAGTTCACTTTGATCATTTTTTTTCTTTTTCACTTTCTTCTTCTTTCTTTCTTTCTTTTTTTTTATAGGAAGTAACAAAGTCTTGCTCTGTTGCTCAGCCAGGAGTGGCAGGATCTTGGCTCACCATACAACCTCTGACTCTTGGATTCAGGTGATCTCCTGCCTCAGCCTCTCAGTAGCTGGGACCACAGGTGCTCACCACCTGACCTAGCTATTTTTTTTTTGGTAATTTTTGTAGAGTTGGGGTTTTGCCATGTTGGCCAGGTTGGTCTCGAACTCCTGAGCTCAGGTGGTCCACCTGCCTTGGCCCCACCAAAGTGTTTGGATTCACCGTGACTCCACCGTGGCTGGCCTGATCTTTATTCTAAAAGGTTCACAGACTTAATTTCTGTAACAGGCTTACTATTCTGTCTTCTTATTTAATTAAGGAGAATAAAGTAAGAAAAGATTAAGTAATTTGACTCGATTCTTTATCCTGGTGGTTTTCTTATCAAAATAGAAAAGTGTGTTTGCTTATATGTATGTCTAACATGAACTAAAATGTAATTTATATTCTTCACGTGTATGCTGAACAATTTATAATTTAATGGTGGTACTGCCAACTCCTTTCTAGATTCTGAACTTCACTTTCTTGTAAAAAAATGATTTAATATGGCCGGGCCCGGTGGCTCATGCCTGAAATCCCAACACTTTGGGAGGCCAAGGCAGCCAGATCGCGAGGTCAGGAGATGGAGACCATCCTGGCTAACATGGTGAAACCCCGTCTCTACTAAAAATACAAACAAATTATCCTGGCATGGTGGTGGGCACCTGTAGTTCCAGCTACTTGGGAGGCTGAGGCAGGAGAATGGTTTGAACCTGAGAGGCGGAGCTGGTAGTGAGCTGAGATCACTCCACTGCACTCCAGCCTGGGTGACAGAGCAAGACTCCATCTCAAAAAACAAAATAAAACAAAAACAACAAACAAAAACAAAACAAAAAAAGGTTTAATATTTAGAGGCATATTTACAGGCATTTGTTGTAAGTGAAAAATTATCCAACTACATGGCCACTTCCTCCAGTTTTTCTTACATTGACTGGAGAAAGCATTCTTTCATATTCAATGCCAATTTTGAGTTTAGCTCACATTGTTTTCCAGTTGTTCACTTCCCCGCCCCTTTATGTCACTGGGGCACATTCAGTACTTTTATTTGTGTGTTTAACCTGCGTATACATTTCTGCTAAGGCTTGTAGTGCACACCAATTTAACCAAGATTTAAACACTTTTTGGATGGAGAGATAACTCACATACTATAACATTAGCCACTTTAAATTACACACTTGCTGGGCGCAGTGGCTCACCTCTGTAGTCCCAGCACTTTGGGAGGCTGAGGCAGGCAGATCATGAGGTCTGGAGTTCAAGAACAGCCTGACCAACATGGTGAAACCCCGTCTGTACTAAAAATAAAAAAAATTAGCTGGGCATGGTGGTGTGCACCTGTAATCCCAGGTACTCAGGAGGCTGAGACAGGAGAATCACTCGAACCCTAAACGCACAGGTTGCAGTGAGCTGAGATTGCACCACTGCACTCCAGGCAGGGAGACAGAGTGTGAATTCATCTAAAAAATAATAATAATAAAATAAAGTACACACTCGGTGACTTTCAAGGTATTCACAAAGTTGTACAAACATTACCACCACTACTTACATACAGAAGATTTTCATCACCTTAATGAGAAACTCTGTACCATTAGCATTCTGTACCAGCTTCCCCCTTTCCTAGAGCCCTTGGTATCCAATAAGCCATTTTCTGTCTCTGTGGATTTGCCTATTACACACACTTAATATAATATAAACAGACTCATACGATATGAGGCTGTTCGTGACTTACAGCCTTTTGTTGTAGATTATCTTCATGAAGCTGTATATAACAATCACTGTAGAAGATAAAGATAATGGGCTGGGCGCCGTGGCTCACGCCTGGAATCCCAGCACTTTGGGAGGCCGAGGCGGGTGGATCACGAGGTCAGGAGATAGAGATCATCCTGGCTAACACGGTGAAACCCCGTCTCTACTAAAAATACGAAAAATTAGCCGGTCGTGGTGGCAGGTGCCTGTAGTCGCAGCTACTCGGGAGGCTGAGGCAAGAGAATGACTTGAACCTGGGAGGCGGAGCTTGCAGTGAGCTTGAGCCACTGCACTCCAGCCTGGGCGACAGAGCGAGACTCGGTCTCAAACACAAAAGAAAACAAAACAAAACAAAACAAAACAAAAAGAAGATAAAGATAATTCCTCTTTCTAAGGCAGAAGTTAAGCAGGTTTGCTGCTACCTCCCTTTAAAAGGCTGGTGTTTCCTAAATTCGAGATTTCTACAACAGGCTTGCTATGCTGTCCGATTTTTAAGCCCAGCATACTGAGGCCAGAAAGTTTAAGTAATTTGTCCAAATTCTTTATCTTGGTGGTTTTATTATAGAATATATGGATTTGCATCAATTATATCAGATATATGGTGAGTGAATGTATGATGCAAACCCACTGCAAGGTAACATCAACCTAGGCCCACCTCCACATCCGGAGTTGATGGAAACATTTATATTGCGAATAATGCTACTAGTAACATTCATATACAAATGTTCATAATTATATCTTAATTTTAGGAATATATGGTGAACGTATGTCCAATCTTTTGAAAGTACCAGACTGTTTTCTAAAGAAGCAACCATACTTGATGTTCCCATTAGCAATTGGATGAGGTTCCCAAGTTTTCCATATATTCACCAACATCTGTTATTTCTTTCTGATTACACTCCATTCTATTCAATATATTTCATTGCGGTTTGAGACTGATTGTGTCTCATTGTGGTTTGATTTTCATTTTTCTGATAGCTAATTATCATTTCCTATACTTAGCTCTAGATGTGATGTGACAATATTTTTCTCCCACAGTGTCATTTTACTTCATGATCTCTTTGAAGTACAGAAGTTTAATTTCAATGAAGTTCAATTTAACTGATGTTTATTATTTGTGTTTTTGGTTACATATTGAAGAAACGTTTGCCTAATCTAAGGTCACAAAGATTAATGTCTACCTTTTTTTCTAGAGTTTTATTTTATAGGGTTCAGCTCCTGAATTTAGGTTTTTGATACATTTTGAGATAATTGCGGTAAAAGACAGGGTTCCAAATTCACGTGAATATCTAGTTGTCTCAGCTCCATGTCTTGAGATTTTGACTATGTTTCCCCATTCATTTATCTTGGTACCTTTGTTGGAAATCAATTGCACACAGGTGGGAAGGCTTCTTTCTGAAATCTCAATTCTATTTCATTAGTGTATTGTGTCAGTACCATACTATCTTTACCGCAGCTTTGTGGTAAATTTTGAATGGAAAGTGTATTGTTTTGGCTATTCTGGGTCCTATGAAAGTTCATAAGAATAGTAGAATTGCCATAGCTATTTTTATAAACAAGCCACCTGGGATTTGGTAGAGACTTAATTGAAACTGTAGGTCAATTTTTCAGTGTTGTCACCTAATGTTATCTTCCAATCCATGAATATTAGATATCTTTCCATTTATTTCAATTTTCTTAAATGTCTTCAACAATATTTTAGAGTTGTCTTTAGGACTGTCCTGGAGACAGTCTGCAACTGATCCAATCATACTGTGGACTATTGCCAAATCTCAAGCAGTGAATCTCTGCACACATTCTGTATCTGATAAAGTTACACTTTGGAACCAAGAAGAGTTTCCAATATTATTTCCCTTGGCAGAGCGTATAGCTAAGATGGTCACACCATGGATCCAGGACAGATTTCCAACAATGAATCCCTGGGCAAAAGCTATAGCTGAAACTGTCATACCATTGATCCTTGATGAAATGCCACCAATAAATCCCTGGACAAAATTGCAGCCTGAATATCTAGAAGAAAATACCTGGCTCCCATCTGAATTTAATCCAGTCTCATTGTGTACCATGGCTTATTTGCCAGCAGTAAGTTACTGGATACAGTTTGATACTGAAACAATAACACTGTGAACCCAGGTTTTGTCTCCAGCAATATCTTCCTGGAAATAGTTGGAAACTGATATAATCACACCAGAGACCCATGCTGAATCACTAGTGATGAATTCATGGATACACTCTCCAATATCTGATATGGTCACAGTGTGTATCCAGGCTGAATCACTATAATTAAATCCTTGGACACAATCTAAAACTGATATACTCACAACATGGATTCTGGCTGAAACTCTAGGAATAAGTCCCTGGGCACATGATATTTTCCTACAATGGATCCACGCTGAACATCCACCAGTATCTCAGACTCAACCATGTAGTCCAGGTAAAACTCCAGCAATGAATCCCTGGAGAAAGGCTACGGCTGATATAGTCCTACCATGGAATCAGGCTGAATTTATAGAAGAAAATGTGTGGACACAGTCTGAAACTTATACAGTCACACAGGGAATGCTGAATGATTCTCGAGCACTAAATTCATGGACACAGACAATAGCTGATGCAGACAAGCTGTGGGCAAGCTTAAATTTCCAGCAATTAATCCCTGGACAAAGTCTGTAGGTGACAGTACTATACCATGGATTCAGAATGATTCTCCAGCAATAAATCCATTTACACAGGATCTATCTTACACTAACAAACCATGGGCCCAAAATGAATCTTCAGCAGTAAATCTCTGTATACTACCTGAATCTGATACCATTATCCTGTGGACACAAGCTGAGTCCCAAACAGTAAATCCGTGCACACAGCCTTTAACTTCCACAGTCACATGATGGGCTCAGGCTGTATCTCCAGCAGTAATTCCATGGACACAGCCTATACCTTCCATAGTCATACCTTGGACCCAGGTTGTATGTTCATCAGTAAATACCTGGAGAACGTCCATAGCTGATACCATCACACTATGGAAAGGGGCTGAATTAACCACAGGATATCCATGGATACTGCCTTGGGCTGCTACTATCACACTATGGGCACAGTCTGAATCGCCAGCAGGAAATCTTTGGACACAGCCTATGTATGACACAGACACTCCATGGCCTCATTCTGAATCTCCAGCAGTAGTTTACTGGACAGAACCTGCAGCTGATACACACACACTGTGGACTCAGTTTGAATTTTTAACAGTAAAGCCTTGAATCCAGTCTGTATCAGACACACTCATACAATGGACCCAGGCTGAGTCTTCAGCAGTAAAGCATTTGATACAGGCAATAGCTTATACAATCAAACTATGCAACCAAGTCAAATCATCTGCCATAAATCTCTGGAAACAATATGAAACCAATATGTTCACATGGTGGACTGAGGAGGCTGAATCTCCAAAAGTAAATGAGTGGACACATCCTATACCTGCTACAGTTGTGCCACTGAACCAAGCTGAATCTGTAGGAGTAAATCCCTTCACAAAGCTTGGAACAGAAATTGTCTTACTGTGGACCCAGGCTCATTCTAAAATCAACAGTCTCTGCACATATATTCTATCTGATAGACTGAAACCATTGGCTAAGAATGTTTATGTAGCAGTAAATCCATGGAGAAAATCTAAAACTGAAATAGTCACATCATGGACCCAGGATCTGTTCCCAGCAATAAATCCCTTAACAGTAGCTGTAACTGGTATAGTCACACTGCAGTACATGGCTGTATCTCTAGTAAGGGAGAGAGGCTGTTACAGTCATAACAGGGACATAGACAAAATCTCCAGCACTCAATTTCTGTTTACAACCTATACCTGATGCAGTCACACTATGAACCCAAATGAAATATGCATCAGTAAAGACTTGGAACCAGGCTGAATTTCCAGCTGTAAATTCCATGATGCAGTCTAAGTCTCCAACTGTAAATATCTGGACAGAGTCTGAATCTCTAGCTCCAAGTCCTCTGTTACAGGCTAAGACTGATATAGGCATACCAAGGACCCAGACTGAAACTTTGGCAGTAAATCCCTGGACAAAGTGTGTTGCTAATACACTCACACCATGTACACAGCTTGTAACTCCATCATTAATTTTCTTTTCACAAAGTTTACATGCTACACTGAAAGAATGGACTTAAACTGAATATCTACCAGTAAATACCTGGACAGAGGCTGTAGCTTCCAAAGTTATACCCTGGACCCAGCCTGAATTTCCAGCACTAAATCCTTGGACACAGCCTGTTTTTTATAGAGCTACAATTTGGGCACAGGCTGTAGCTACAACAGTAAAGGCCTGGGGACAGCCTTCATCTAATAAACCAGATTATGGTCCCAATCTGAATCTGCAGCATTAATTACATGGATACTGCCTGTATCTGACACATACATAAAATTGATCCAATTTGAATCCTCAGCAGTAAATCCCTGGATACTGCCTATATCTAATACATTATCATTGTGGACCCAGCCTGTATCTCTAGAAGTCAATCCGTGGATAGAGGCAATAGCTTCCAAGTCACCCCATGGATCAAAGCTTTACTTCTGGCAACAAATCCCTGGGAATATCCTGTATCTGATATAGTTGCACTGCGGACACAGGCTGAATCTTCTGCAGTCATTACCTCCACACAGCCAGTATCTGACAAAATTATACGGTGGCTGCAGGCCGAGTCTCCAGTAGGAATTACCTGGATGCAGACTGTATCTGATATACTTATATCATGGACCTATGATGAAACATCAGCAGAAAATCCAGGGGCATGGGCTGTAGTTTCCTCAGTGTTTCCATGGAACCAGGGTATCCCTACAGCAGGAAAAACCTGGACACTACCTGTGTCTGAATCAATCACCCTATGATCCCAGTCTGAGTCTCCAGTGGTAAATACATGGACAGAGGCCGCAGCTTCCACAGACACAGTGGACTCATGACAATTTTCCAGATGTAAATTCATATACACAGTGATATGGGCTCATTTTGGACAATGCTTAAAACTGAAGTTAAGAAACTCCGGGCACTGCCTGAAGCTAAAATATTTACAGAGTTTCATTACTGCTTCAACCTGATGCTACACAACTTTGATCCAAGATGAAAACCAAGCATCTATTTCATGGAAACATCATGAAATTGAAAATATGAATGAATGCACCTTGCCTGAATTTGGAACACTTACATCCTCGATAGTGCCTGTGCCACAAGCAGCAAAACCATGGTCCCAGCCAGAAGCACTATTTAGCAGAATTTAATTTAAAACTGGAACAGAAAAAATAAAACCTTGGGCTCAGCCAGAATTTCAAACACTGAGCACATTACTCCCTTTGAACCTGGTAAAATAGAATTGTGGGCCAAATATAGAACTACAACATTTATAACATGGATTCAATCCAAAACTGATGTCTTCTCCCCATGTACCCAATCTGAAATAGGTACAATGAGATCAAAGACCATTTCTGAAGCTGATACGGTAAAACTATGGATCTGAAACAGGCACAATCCACCCCTGGACTCAAGCTAAAACTAATACTATCAGACCTTTGACTTATGCTGAATTTCAGGCAGTCAGACCCTGGACCCCATCCTTCTCTGATACACTGTTGTATCAGGCTAAATGCAGGCAGCAAAATGCTTGACCATGCCTGACATTAATACTCTGAGTGCTTGGTTTCAGACCCAAATCAATATAAGAATAAATGGTACTCAACCTTATTCTCAAACAGTTACTACCTGATGCAGCCAGAATGGCAAATAATTCACCCATGGAACCAATCTGAAAGGAATGCAGTCAGACCCTGGACCAAGTCTGAAGGTGATGTTATCCAACCTTGGATCTATGTTGAAACCAATACAGTCAGACACTGGACACATTCTGAAACTGATAAAATAAAACAATTGACTGCAACTCAATCTCAAGCAATTTGGACCTGGCCTGAGGTGGGTATGTTGAAACATTGGTCGCCAACTCAAAACAATGCAGTTTGCCCCGGACCCAACTTGAATCTCAAATGACTCACTCCTGGACCCAGAATCAAGTTAGCATAAATTACCCTTGGACTCAGCATGTACCTACCACAATCAGACAACAGACTTAGGCTGAAATTCATCCCTGGACTCATCCTGAAGCCAATACACTGATAAGATACTGGTTCCAGAGTCAAATGAATTCAATAAGATCCAGGAACCAAGCTGAAACTGAACTATTTCAAATTTGGACTGTAAGCCGATGAATAAAACCATGAAACATGACTGAAATTGATACAGTCACACCTTGCTTACAGACTCAATGTGATAATAATTAGACGCTGGATTCATCCTGAAAGTCATCCACTTGCTCCCTGGCTCCAGACTGAAGTTGGTATATTTTGTCCCTGGACTCAGCAAAGAGCTGCTGCATATCAAACCTGGACCCACCCTGAAACCCAAGCAGTGAGACCCTGGATCAAGCAGGAAACTGATATAGTCAGATATTTGTTTTACATTCAAATGAATAAAGGCAGATCATGGACTTATTCAAAATCTCAAATATTTGGTCCTTGGATCCAGCCTGAATTTGATATAATTCACCCTTTTATACAGTCTGAAACCTTCCTACTAAGATTCTGGCCCAAGGTTCTATCTCCAGTAGTCAAACCATGGACCTTGCTTAATGGAAGAACACTGATATCTTGGATACTGCCTGTAACCAAAGCAGACACACACTGGATCCAGTCTGAAGCTGATATTATTGAGTCCTTTGCAGTTTTTAAAGCTGGAAAAGTAAGAAGCTGGATCCAGCCTGAAAAAGAAATACTAAGACCCAGAAACCATTTTAAGGCTGATATAATTGCATCATTTTCTCCTCCTGAAATTGAGCCTAATGGAGAAACACTATTAATGAGTCATTTTGGCTCCTTGTCTAAACATGTACCCTTTCTGCCAGTAAAAACTGTTTCTTTCCCAGATAAGTATTTTATCACCTTGTTAACTGAGATAACTGCCACAGAAAGCCAAGATAAATCAATTCTCTCCAACCAAGTCAACTTACAAGCATTTGACTTCCTGGAAGAGTTCTTTATCAGCACTGTGGCAGGAAATTAAAAATTAGCAAGATAAAAGAAAGCCCTGGTATTCCATGTACATCTCTTGTCTCTCTTTCTTCCTCCTTTCTCCTTCCACTTTCTTGTTCTCTTCCATCTCCATGTACATTGTGATCTTCTTGTTCAGCTTTTCTTCTTGTGCATTCCCTTCATTCTGCATTTCCCATCTTGCTCAGTTATTTCTCCTCTTGTCTCCTCTCCTATTTGCTTATCCATAGCCTCTTCTGCTAATCCTCTTCAGAAAATATCTTATTCGACATTTACTGAAGAATCTATTCTTTCTCATTCTTTTTCATCCTTGCATGCTGCTCCAGCCAGACTTTTAACAAAACAACCTCTCCTGATGCCTGGATCTCAATGTGGACCCAAGCCTGGACAACAACCTCTTAGGCATTGAGAACTCAATTGTTTCCCTGGGAGTGTAAACTAGCTGTGATCTGGAAAGAAAGTTAACAGGCTTTCTGGCTCTTCAAGTCAGCTGTTATTTCTCATGAAACCACAAGCACCTTTAATCTATTCATGTGCTTGAGTTAATGAACTTGGTATGAAGACTCTTGTTGAACCCTAAAACCAGAGTTTGTAACATCAGAAGTTATGTTCTCAGACCTTTGCAAATCCAAAATTTAGGTTATTTTATGAATCAGCAGAGATGCCTAAATATTGAGATAATATCTATTTTTGCCAAACAGGATTTATGAACTATGTTTTATAAACAAAATTCTATACACAGAACAGTATTTTAAAGACAGTCTTACTTCTTAGAAATGGTTTATTATTCCACTTGAGGTATATGAATATATACACATGCTATTGGATAATAGTAAAATATCTTGGATATAAATAATAACATATATTATATATACTTTATTATTTGAAGGGAAACTATGCAGATAACCTCTGTAGTATATCTAAAATTGTAGGATGACCAATGTGTATTTCCAAGTATTTTCTCAGAATTGAAGATATTGAATTTTCAAGCATATTCCTGAAAACCTAAAATCAGATTTTAGAAATGGGAGAGTAGTAACACTAATCTCCCTCTATTCCACAGGTGTATTCCTTCTGCAGAGTGTGGATTATGTCCTGGCCATGTCACCCTCTGTCACAACTGCTGGGAGTCAGAAATTGGTGAATTCCCTTGTATAGTTTCTGTGCAGCTGTCTTTCTCCCATTTCTGTGCTGGCTCCATACTAAATGAACAGTGGATCCTTACCACAGCCAGATGTGCCAATTTTATGTAAGTCTGAGTAATTCATACTTACTAAGTAATGATCATAATTTCAAAATTATGATCATTATAAAGCAATTACAACGTGGAGATTGTTAATGAATATATTTCTTTTTATTTGTGTGTCTGTGTCTGTGTGTGTGAGACAGAAAGAGAGAGAGAGACAGGGTTTTGCTCTATTGCCCAGGCTGGAGTGCAGTGGCATGATTCACAGTAGCCTCAAACTCCCAGAATTAAGGGGTTCTCCCACCTTTGCCTCCTGAGTACATGGGACCACAGGCATGCACCACTGCATCTGGCTAAGTTTTTTTTTAATTTTTGGCAGAAATAAAGAGACATCATGTTGCCCACCAGGTCTCAAAAAATCCTCTAAAATAGTTTCTAAAGTAATATTTGTACTTTGGTGCTTACCTGGACTTCATCTGATTCACGTGACCTCCAGGGCTTTATTCAAATTGAAATGTGGAAATAAGACTTTTCCTTAATTTTTTTTTCCCTGGAAAAAGCTAAGGAGCCCTGACCCTGATCCAAGTGGGGCTTAGTCATCTGGATTCTACCCAAACTCAGATTGTCAGTATTGACAGTGCCATACCCTACGTAGGTCCCAAGGGACCTCTGGGAACTGGGTTGATCTTCCTGAAATAGCCACTACATTTTCCACCCCTGGTCCTTACTATATGCCCGGAGGAAAGTCTGGAACAGGAGAAATTTATACAACTATATGACTGTTGGCTACCTAGTTGGTCCCTTATGAGAGGGGAGTAAAGAAGAAGACATTGGGATGGAAGAGAAGCGTGTTTGGAAAGAGAATAATATCCTCTCTTGAATAATAAAAAAATTGTCTTTCTCTTCACCATACTTCTCCCTCTAATCTAGGCTAAATTTGAAAAGAAACAAACACAGCACCTCTTCTCTGTTTTCCATTAGGAAGTCCTGGAATTCTACAAAAAAGGCATTTGAGCATCCTACAAATCAGCATTTGTGCCCAATTTTGCCCCAAGCTGAATGAATTCATTTTTTGTGTGGAGGAGAAGAAAGCTATGGGGAAGGCTGGCTGTAAGGTGACAAATTCATGGGGTGTAAATGCCAGGGAGAAAGAGGAATTTCTTGAATGCCAAAAGTTACTTCTGGCCATCCTTGAAAATATTGATTAATATCTTGTCTCTTGTTTCTTGCAGGGTGACCTGGGAGCACCTTTGGTGTGCCATCTACAGCAAAAGGACACTCGGGTACAAGTGGGAATCTTGAATCACTTTGAGGAGCATTGCACAAAGCCCTATGTCTTCAACCAAGTGCATCCTTTCCTTTTCTGGCTCAAGGGAGTGACACAGCCTAGCCATGTACCCTGGCACTAGTAAAGTCCCATGACTGCCTCTGTTTCCATTTCCCTTTCATCTCTACCTCTACAAATGCCTCAGCTTTTACCTCCACTCCCATTTCTATTCAGCCATACTTCATCTTTGTGCCACACACAGCTCCAGAGTAAGGAGTAAAGGAAGAAGACAATGAAAATACAAAAGAATAGAAGGAAGGAGAGGGGAGAGAAAGCTCTTCCTGAGAATTGCGTGAGTTTTCATCTACCAAATCATAAAAATTATTTTCCTTATGGCTTACAAAGGCATTTCATACTTGATATATGATTCAATTCCATAGTATCCCTATAGATTACTCTATGATGTAGATCATATAACATAATTATTATAGTTACCTTAAATGCATATTCTGACACTAGATAAGTAGAATGGATTGATCAGGTTCTCATGGCAAATGATGAATAGGGCTAACAATAAGACACACTCTCCTAACACAAAGACATTTCTTTACTACCACACAGTAGCTTACATTTGTAATTGAATTATTTTAAATTAAGTATATTTTAAGTTAAAGACACTATGATGTTTGGAAACAGCATAGTAGTTGGTATGTGATGTGTTTTTGGTGCTGGTGTACCAGACTGTATTACATTGCTATTATCAGTTTCCCCTTTCCCTTGGCTATCAGAAAACCTATCATAATATTAGCAATGGTTGTTTCACATTACTGTACTTCCACTTATTTCCTTGAAAATTGAGGGATCGCTTTTGGTCTCATGTTTTAAATGTGCACTTAACCACAGCTATTTTATAGCTACCACCTATTGCCATAGCTACAGTAAATAACACATTTAAAACATAAAGGAAGCCATAATTATTTGCTCACATCCTCCAAAGTCTAATTCAAAGGCAACAACACTTAAGATCTTAGTTATCCTTCTGATTGCATCTATACTTCCTTACCCCTTCTATAGACAGGTTATCTTCACCATTTTTATCTCTCTCTCTCTATCTGTATATAAATAAGCATTGCTTCAACTCAGTTTTCTGAGGAACTTCAAAATAATTTTAAAAATATGAGCTCTTTCCTGAACCTAAAACTTGAATTTTCTTTTTGAACTATTGGTTTGATAACTCACTAAGATTAAAGGTTTAGGAAAATAAGCCCCCTCCAATTTAGAGACATTTATCTCCACATTTTTCATTATTTATCTAATATCTTCAAATCTCTGCATTTTTTGTTGCCTATCAAATTCAATGACTTCTAAGTAGCTAAAATCATAGATAAATAAATGTTGGAATGGAAGAAAAAGCTGGAATGACTACCAATATTTTGATTAAAGAAACATAAGCTAGGACATAAACTTTGAACTTGGGAAGATATTAAGAGGAACACTTTTTTTCAAGAAAAATGCATAAACACAAAAGAGGTAGAAGTTTGTCCTTGCTAGTCATATTTAAAAATGATGACTCGGTTAGCAGAAACAGGAGGGATTTAAAACTTTGAAAAAATGGTCTACAGATGGCAATTCTATTCAAATTAGCACAATTAGCTTATTTTTCTCCTTAGCTTCAGCAGATCAGATTTCTCTGCAATATGCCATGCCTTGGCAGGTTGGCATCATCAGCTGTGGCAGTCAGGTGTGCAGTGGTTCCATAGTTTGCAGCTCTTGGGTTCTCACAGCTGCACACTGTGTAAGGAACATGTAAGTTTGTGCCTTCGTCTTCCCATACCCTATAGTTCATTATCCCCTAATTACATTGCTGAAGGTTTCTCTGTCCAGATTCACTTCTATAATGCATGACCGTCTCACTTATACAGATAACATTTTCGTTTTAGGCTAAAAATAAATTGCCTCACTGTATTTGGTTACGAATTGTTAGTTAATTCTTCCACAATCCCATTTTCTGTGGACTCTTTATTCATAGATTTCCGATTTCTCTGAAGATGAGCTACGGACCTTGTGTATCATGACTAAAGAAATATGCTGGAAATCCTAATGTAGGTTTATAAGGTTCAGGTTTTCTAATGAATGTACTATAATAAATCTTTGCCTATGCACACAGGAATCCTGAAGGTACTGCTGTGATTCTGGGCCTGAGGCAACCTGGGACACCACTGGGGGTTGTGAAGGTGTCTACCATTTTACTGCATGAGAGATTCCAGTTGGTGAGGGGGGCAGCAATAAATGACCTGGCATTGCTACTCCTCCAAGATGTCCAGACTCCCATTTGGCTCTTAGCACCCTTAGGCTCTGTGAAGAACCTGAATCATTCAGAATGCTGGCTCTCTGGACCACAGATTATTATACCAGTTCAGCAGTTACTTTTCTTATTAGGTTAGCTGTTCTAAAAAAATGAGGTTCATATTTTTAATATTATGGTTCAAGGAATAACTATAATCTCAATTGTATACATTACTAATTATAAGATATTTAATCTACATAAGAGACCCACTAGGAGATTTATTTTTGTTTTATAAGATGATGGTTCTGATGATAACTTCATAGGATTTTAGATCTGAAAAAAAAATTGTATGAGGATCTTTCTCACAGTCATCTTTGTAAACCAAAGTAGAGATGATTTGATTTCCAATTCTTTGCTAACTTCAAAAGAAAAGAAAAAGAAGATTTTTTGTTTTGTTTTGTTTTGTTTTGCTGTGTTTTCACCGCTTTATGAAAGTGAAGCTGAACTTGACTTGGAATTAGGAATTTCATAAGTAAAAGTTTACTTGCTAATTTTGAAGAATGGCATTTAAGATGTGTTTAAAGAGTGGGAAGGCTGTCTGCAGTGGCTCTCTCCTGCAATTCCAGCACTTTGGGAGCTTGAACTAGGAGAACCCTTTGGGCCCAGGAATTTGATGCCTGTTTGGGCAATATAGCAAGACGTCATCCCTAAATAACAACAACAACAACAACAAATAGCCTGGTGTCGTGTTGCACACATGTAGTCCCAGCTAAGTGGCAGGCTGAGACAGGAAAATAGCTTAAGCCCAGGATGTTGAGGCTGCAGTGTGAAGATTGTGGCAATGCACACTAGCCTGGGTGACCAAGCAATAACTTGTCTCAAAAAAATAAAATAAAAGTGGGGGCGAGGCGTGGTGGCTCATATGTGTAATCCCAGCACTTTGGTTGGCTGAGGCTGGTGAATCACCTGAAGTCAGAAGTTTGAGACCAGTCTGACCAACAGGAGGAAACCCCATCTCTACTACAAATACAAAATTAGCCAGGAGTAGTGGTGTGTGCCTATAATCCTAGCTACTCAGGAGGCTGAGGCAGGAGAATTGCTTGAACCAAAGAGGCGGAGGTTGCAGTGAGCTGTGATCAGGCCACTGCAATCCAGACTGAGTGACAGAGCAAAACTCAATCTCAAAGCCCTTAGCTTCTACAGTGAGTTCACACTTCTCCTGGATCTGATCTACTTCAGCAAAAGAAGGCCACCCACTAAACCAGGCTCCTACGCCTTGGGTGGAAACTTCTAAGTCCTCCGGTCTCCTTAAACAGACAACCACACTGCCACTTTCTTCAATAATAATTACTGCAGCCCTGAGACTTTGGTAGCTTAGTGACTATAACTAGTGATGCTACAGTCTAGTCACAGTATGATAAATCACCAGAGCAATAAAAACAAAAATATTATCTTAAGCCTTCTAAAGTGTCTCTAAATATACCTTCAATAAATATGTTTTTTTTCTACGTAACAACTGCTTTCTACTTACTTCCTGAACTAATGCTTGGCCTTGGAATATTTTCATTCTTGAAAATGATTCAAAAGTGTATATTTAACATGAACTTGAATACAGAATTTCATGTGTCAGCAAATAAAATTTTCAAAATGATGCAAAATACAAATATGAAATTGTATTTGTGAACTTTACTATTCTTTCAAATTATATTTCAATACGTACCCACTCACACAATTTTTTATAACTATCTGCATGTTCTCTTCAGGTGGGGGAAAAACACTACCAGAGTTCTTGAAGAATTTATGAAAGACAGAATGACAATACTATACAAGGTTTAACCCATTCACAATACTGTATTTATTGGATGAAAATATTTCTTTTAAAATTCTACTAAAGTATTGAGAATGTAAATAAAATATATGACTTCAATAACTCTAAAATACATGTACATGAAGAAAATAGAAGAAGGATTAAAATACGTAAACAAACAAATGAGGCTGAGCATGGTGGCTCACACCTGGAAGCCCAGCATTTTGGGAGGCCAATGCGGATGGATCACTTGAGGTCAGGAGAACGAGCCCAGCCTGCCAAATATAGTGAAACCCAGTCTTGACTAAAAATACAAAAATTAGCTGGACATGGTGGCATGCGCCTGTAATCCCAGCTCCTCACAAGGCTGAGGCAAGGGAATCGCTTGAAGCTGGGAAGCAGAGATTGCAGTGAGCCAAGATCCTGCCACTTTACTCCCACCTGGCTGACAGAGCGAGACTCCATCTCAAAACAAACAAACATAAAAACAAACACACACACACACACACACCCCAAAAACTAATGAATAAAAAAAAAAATCTGTACTAGCAAAAGTGCTCACAGGAAACTCACATATCTAACAGAAAAAAAAAAAATCCTCTAAAACAAAACTTCCAGAAGTGGCAAATAAGAAAACAAATTTAACACCTCACATATAAAGCACAAATGGTAAATTGTAAAGAACCACAGGGCAAAAAAATTTCAAAATTTACAAGTAAGTACTCTAAAAGAAGCTGAAAGTCCCTCAAAAATGTTATAGAATCTATATCCCTGTATTGCAGAAATGATCATAACAATTGCCAGGAGTAGAACAATAAAAATGTATCTTAAAACTTGATAAACACTTCAAGTCTCACGTAATAATTCTAATGGAAAATGGATCTATCTGCAGTTTTTCCATACAATTATGAATAAATTATAATTCTTCCACTTAAATTCATTTTTTCAATATTCTAAGAAATTCGCTTTTATATTAATAGTAGGTGATGTAACAAAGCATATCTTTATCAAGAAAACTGACACTGGATATCCACACCATTACTCAGGTGGGCCTTAATTCCCAGCCAGGTTCCCTCCCTGGACACACACTGAAGGTTCCCATCCATTTTGTTATATCTTCACATTCTCTCCCCTAGAGGAAACTCTAAAATACATGTACATGCAGAAAATAGAACATTTCCTCACACCGGAGCCCAGTATGGTCCTCCAGATTCCCTGCCCTGTCTTATCTGGGAAGGCAGGGCAGTGGGAGTGAGGATGGCAGAGAGGAGAATGCATGTCAGGGGAGCCTGGGGTCATTGAAACAGAACATGACAGGCTTGGGAGAACCATTCTGACAGGATATAGACCTAGCTGGGCCTTAGGTGGACATCTGCGTGGAGAGGGAGAGGGCCGTGGTTGAACTCTGAGCCCCAGGTTGTAGCAGGTCTCAGGGCAGGGGAGGGAGCTGGTGAGTGATGATGAGACAGCTATCCCTTAAGCCTTGCTTCTCACCTACTGTCTTTAGCCACATATGCATCATAGATGGCCTAGGGTTCCCCAGTCCTGCAATGTGGGTGTTATAGTTCCCTGATGGGCCTTTCTCCCCCAACTCATGGATGGCCTGGGATTGCTTACTGCAGTCTCCTCCATGATCCTTGGGATATCCATGTGTGGCTCAGATTCAGGACTCAAAGGCCTCTCAGTTCCCAGCCCCATGCTGCTTGCCTGGCCTCCTCTCTCTTCCATCTCTAATGCTGTCCCTCTCTCCCTGGGGTATTACTGCTAGGGATTGAGCCGTAGGCCCTAGCTGATGATCTGGGGGACTGCAGGAGGGTGTCCAGGACAGGTCAGGTCATGGTTCAAAGCCCATTACCCAGAGGTCAAGGAATGACCAGCCTGGTCCTTTCCCATGATGCCCCACCACAGCCCCCACCTCAGCAATCCTGCCAAAACTCGTGCAGTCATGTTCAGCCAACCAGCTGAACAAGCTCAGGTAGCTGATGTCCTGCCTGCAACTGGAGCCTTGACCTTCATGATCCTAGAACCTCTGGACTGCAGTGGAATGAGACACCATGTACCCTGGAGGGAGGAGTCAGGAAGGTTCATGCCAGGCCTACCTTCCCACACAACAGCTCCCCTACCATGCTGGGAGGCACTTCTTACCTAGGATGCCAATGCAATACTCCTTAATGATTACTTCATTTTGGAAGTAAAAGTTGTGATGAAAGGAAATCTTCATCCTGCCACCGGTGACCAGGATAGCTGAGTTCCTCCACCTGCCTGACCAAGAAGGAGAAAGAGAACAGACTGAATAGGACTGTTTCATCTAGCTGGGCTGTGGGGCCTGCTAGCTGGAGTGAACCATGAGTTTCTCCTTCCCAGCTCTCCCACTGAGACAACCCTGGGGCCCAGGGGGACCTCAAACTGACTCAGACAATGGACCCCTCCCACAGACCCAGGCTCCCCAGCCTGACCTGCAAATCCATCAGTTAGCAAAGTAGGACTTCATCATGGTTTCTGACCCAGGCCAACATCTGGTTGTGCCAGTCTACCTCTGGTCAAGGAACCTCCAAATGATTGGGTGGGCATGCCTCATAACACCCTGCAACTTTGCAAGAGTACAGAGAATGTGGAGCAGGGTTATGTCCCAGACATTTGGTCTGTCACCCTCCCTTGTTGGTCCTCTGTATCTGACTGGCAAGGAGGCAATGTTCCAACTCTGGTAGTCTTTGGGGTGGGTGGAGCCAGGCCAAGACAGCCTGCGGTGACCATGGGCAGGAGGCAGAAGAAGTAGGCAAGTGGTTGCGACTGAGGGGCAGGGGCAGGGTAGTGTGAGGCAGCTGCTTCCTCAAGGTTCATGAGCTTCAGGAGGCCCTTGTGTGCTGGGTGCTGGACACGCTTTGCTGATGACCGGGTGTGTGGTGTCCTCTTATCCTGGTCTCCCTGAGGGGTGGACCTGTCCACTTGAGGGAAGTCCTGTAGGTAGAAGAGGCTGCAGGGTTGTGCCTGGCGCTCCCCATGGGAATTGCATGGGTGCAAAGGAGGTTATATATGCTCAGGGCCTACACCCCTTTGGGTGCAGTGCTGGCAGGGGGAATAAAGCTATCTGGGGAGCTGATGCCTGCCTTTTGGAGGTTGGCAGCCCCATGTACTGGGAACCAGAGTCTTGAGCACCTTGTGTTTCTGGGGTGAACCTGTTGGAAACAGGCACTGAGAGCAGGGGTGGTTCAATAGCTGGCATGGGCGTGCAAAGTCTCCTTCCTCCAGGGACTTTCCCAGGGAAAAATGCCCTTCAACTTTGTGCTGTGCCTGAAGGGTCCTTGGCGCCGCGATTCTCCCTTGTGAGTGCTGTGCTTGGCTCCCTATCCCTACCACGTGCTCCCAGGGCTCCCACAAGCAAGCTGCTCTCCTATCTGCAGGAATCTGGCCTCAGCTCCCACCCTGTCCCCCACCCCCTGCCTCCTGGCTGACCCCATGCGCCTCCCTCCTGGCTCCTCCCCCCACCCATCCCCCATACCCCCCCAAGCCTGATGCCCAATCCCTGCTGCCAGCCATCCCAAATGGGCAGCTGCAAGGATATGGATCTGGCCCAGAAGCTGGAGATGCCCTGTGGCCTGAGGCATTCATGAAGCCCAGCTCCAAGTGAAGACCTCCAGTGCGATCATTGACGGCCTGGGTGTGCTGCCTCCAGGGCCAGGCTGTGCCCACTTGTCCTCCTTCTGCCACGTCACGTCGGTCTCCTCAACCACCACCTCCACCTCAGCCATTATGTCTTCCACCATCAGCACCTTCTCCTTTTCCAAGGCCGCCTCCTTGCTCTGTACCCCCACCGTCCTCTCCAGCAGAGCCTCCAGCCTGAACATGGTGCCCTCCTGGGTGCTTCGACAGACCCCAGCCTGTGCAGCCCAGCCCATCCCCAGCACCCCTAGGCTCTGGGGGCCGCTCCACAGGACGGCCGCTCCACAGGAGGCCTGCTCCCTGAAAGGCCCGTGGGCCTCGCCCTGCTGAGAACCTAGTCCCACACCTACATGGACCCAGGTTTCCTGAAGAGCCCCGCTGGGCCCGCAGATCGCCACACTCGCCATGGGGCTCAGGTCCCCAGCAGGGTCAACTGGGCACAGGAGCTCAGGATCCAGAGGCCAAGGCCCTGGGCTTTCAGAGCGCCACCAGCAGGCAATGCAGCCTTGCTGCGCGTGTGGGAGTCTCTGGGTCAGCAAGGCAGTGCACAACAGCATGGACGCAGGCCGTCAGTAGCCAACCCTGGCGGCTGGCCTCCGGTGTGCCCGGAGCATAGGACGACAGGCCTTTTAGAATGCTCCTGGGAGTACAGCATCCTCAAGGAGGAAGCATGGTACTCAGAGCCTGTATTTGCCTAGACCTGCGAGAGTGCTTGCCGGGGTTCCGGCCTCTGGAGCAGACGAATTCCACCTCAGCACAACCAGGTGACTTTCCTCGCAAGCGCCGGCCCCGACCCACTTACCCCTGCCACCCGCGCCACCCTCGCCCCAGCAGCCAGAGAGAGTTCTCCTCTGGATCTGCAATATTCCATACCACCTACCTGGCCCGCCTAATGAAGTGAGATGTTTTCATGTGTTCTCTGTGAGTCAATGGCTTGCCATACTCAGGATGTCAGGGCACAGGGCTTCCATGCCCACAATGCCAAAGGCCACACAGCCCAAGTGCGCCTGTACCTAGCGCTACCTGGCACAAGTTGCGAGGGCTTCTCAGAGGAGGCTTACCCCGGGGGGCTGGCGATGCAGGTCAGCCTGGGGAGGTGCCGCCCAGGGAGATGCCCACCACCCTCGCACTGATTGGCCTTGAGGGGAAGTGGGCGGTAGTGGCGCGGCTCCCAGCGCCCTTTGCGTGCAGTTCGTTAGGGGGCGCCTGGAAGCCCGGCGCATGCACCCTGAGGGCCCGCCCGCCCACAGGCTCCAGTAAGCACAGCACCAGGGTTCCTGTGGCGTGGGTCGGGTGGCACAGACTGTGGTCTGTGAGAGTCCGGAAAAGGGGACCATTTTCAGGATAGAGGCTCGGCAGCAGGGGGCGTCCGGGACGCAGAGCGAGCCGGCGGCCTTCGGGGAGGAGGCGGTGCTGGTGTTGGATGACGTAATGGTGGAGGTGGAGGTGGTGGCCCAGGAGGAGACCGACCTGGAGCGGCAGGAGGAGGACTAGCGAGCCCAGCCTGACCCTGGGCCGATGACACCAGAGTCTGCACTGGAGGAGCTGCTGGCCGTTCAGGTGGAGCTGGAGCCGGTTAATGCCCGAGCCAGGAAGGCCTTTTCTCAGCAGAGGGAAAAGCTGGAGCAGAGGCTCAAGCCCCGCCTGGACTGCAGAGGCGCCATCATCCAGAGCATCTCTGGCTGCTGGGCCAGTGTTGTAACCTTTTCAGTATTTCTTCTGCCTTTCTAGTTGAGAGGTGCACTTGGGGAAGTGTGAGTAACTTATGGGCAGCTCGGCATCAGTGTGACTATTTGGGGAACAACGATGAGTTGCCGTGGACAAATGTGGCTGTAGTAAACCGGAGCAGGTGCGGGTATTATTTTCCTGCGGCAGAGAAACCCTTCGTGATGCCGAGCAGCAGACGTTTGGGGCATCTTTTTGGAGAGCAGAAGCGAGTTCTCACCAGAACAGGTTTTTCTGTGAATCAAGCTATTGTTAAGGGAGTGTGATTGCTGCCCCTTGCCAATCCGATCTGGGAAGGGACGTCTTCGGGTATAAGCAGATTCTGCCACTCCTCAGACACCAGCAACTCTTTGCAAGTCACCCCTCCCCGTGTTAGTACAGTCAGCCTCAGAATTATACACACTCCATGAACCCAAGAGGTCTTAATTCAGGGGGAGGTAGAGGAGAAAGTGAGGTCATACATGGAAGCAGATCTTAGAAATTCCCTACCCAAGCCTCTGGGTGCTCTTAGGCCTTCTTCCCTCTTGCTTCTAGATTTTCCTTCCATTGCATCTAAAGGCTCTTTGACCTAAAGCAGATGGCAAACCACCCCCAGATATCAGCCCTGATCAGTGACCAAGATGAAGACATGCTGAGTTACATGGTCAACTTGGAGGTGAGGGTGGGAAGACTGAGGCTAGAGGGTTTAGTGGGGGAGGGTAAGGGAAATAATTCATTCCTGTAAGCAACAGTGGGCACCTCACCCAAAAAGATATTTAAGCTTTCTCCACCTTGTCCTGACAGGTGAAAGAAGTGAAACATCCCATTCATCTCTGCAAGATCATGTTGTATTTTGGAGTAACCCCTACTTCCAGAATAAAGTGATTACTAAGGACTATCTCATGAACCTCACAGGTGACAGGTCGCTCCCAGGATGGGTAGTGGAAGGAAGATGGTGAGTGGATCATTGCCATCATGATCCAGCCCTCTTCACACAAAATCCTCTCTCTGTAGAATACAGGGATTCTCATTCCACTCCAGTTCAGTGGTATCCAGATTATGAAGTTGAGGCTTATTGCCCCAGACACCACAACAGCAGCCTTAACTTCTTCAACTGGTTTTCTGACCACAACTTCACAGGACCTAATAAGATTGCTGAGGTGGATCCTCACCAGGAAACATCAGGAATAACCCTGGTGTGTTCCCAGCTGCTTGGGTCACCAGTCTGAGCCCTGATGAGGCCTTTCCCGATTGATTCCCCTGATGAATCCTATGTAAGGACCTGTGGCACAATCCCCTGCAATACTACTAGAGGATGAAGGCACCTGAAGAGGGAACAGAGATTTCAGGTGAGCCATTCAGTTGGAACTAGAGCTCTTTGATGCCCACTATGAGGGGATTGACACTCCTCACTATTCAGGGAGCCTGGACTCCCATTTCAGAAATGTAGAAATTGAGGCTTCTTTCATACATGTGGAAATTCCTTGAGAGGAAGACAGAGAGGGACAGAATCCAGGACATTCAGGGCATTGAGCTGAAAAAGGCACTGTAGAGACTACACTGCAAAGCATAGTCTTAAGCCCAGAGAAGCATAGAGCATGTCCAGACTCACTGAGAAGTAAAGCTGAATCATTAAATTCAGTTTGTGGCGCTTGATTCCATGGCTGTCAGCCCCACCGGCAGTTATCCCACCAACCCCTTAAGATTTAACTCCCTGAATATGCCTCCTTGTCATCCTTGCCACAAACCACACAAGACTGTTTAGATTGATGGATTTTCTTAAGCTACTGCCTGATGAGATTTCTGTGTGCTTTTTGTGAACAATGCATCTTGTTAGCTGACTCCCATCACAGAGTATACTGGGAATGGAGCAGGTATTGCAGAGAGCAGTTTGTAACACTGTAGGAGGAAGTTTAAGAGATCAAAAATGGGAAAGGGGTAGTCTTTACTCAGCAGGCCCTAAAATTAAAACATTTTAAAGCATGGCTCAGAGGAAATGTATTTTGACATGCATTTGTGTTTTTCTAGGGGACTCCCAGATTTTGAGATGAATATGATGGAGCAACAGGCTTCACCTAAAACAGCAGAACTCCTAAAAAGTTACTATTGTATGCAGGATGTCAGTACTCAGTATGGTCTTATGCACAGGAATTAAAGGAAAAACAGATCCAGTCACAAAAAATGCAGACACGAAGAGGGGGTGAAGTTGGATTTCATGGAATGAAAAATAAACACTATTAAGGATGTGTGACTCCGTGTGTGTGTGTGTGTGTGTGTGTGTGTGTGTATC
This sequence comes from Pongo pygmaeus, assembly GCF_028885625.2. Taxonomy (NCBI): domain Eukaryota; kingdom Metazoa; phylum Chordata; class Mammalia; order Primates; family Hominidae; genus Pongo; species Pongo pygmaeus. Next base: position 15,452,071 of record NC_072397.2, on the reverse strand, counting down.
TGTGTGTGTGGGTATGTTCATCCCCTGGATTCAGGTGTTATAATGAATTGATCAATCCATATGTTTTATTCTCTTCATGGAAATGACCAGTCTGTGTTGGAGCTGGGCCTCTAAAGTTGTAGAGTGAATGGTGTGGAATGTTTGGGGATTCTTCCTACAATACAGAGTTGGGGAGCTAAAAGAAAGAAAAGACAGTTTACTTGGAGGCTTACTTCACCCTATGGAAGCAGAGGTAGTTCATCAAAAGGGGTTAGTGGCCACTAAGATATCCAGGGCCCAGTTTGCTGGGATAAGGTACCTCCAAAATCCTTTATTTTGGGTATCATCAGAGACATTAAGATAGCACAGGATGATGGAAATCTTAAAGTTTGCTTTCGTGTTAAAATCACATGTTCTCCTTTTAAAGGTGAATGCGTAATCCTTTTCTGGAACAATCAGCCTCTCAGGACTAGGAGTACCATCAACATGAGAAGAAATGGGCATGTAAGGTGTATGGAGGGACTATTGGAAAGGTTACAGAGGCATGTGGGAAGGCGTTCAGGATATGCCTTTTTTTTTTTTTTTCTGGCATAGGTGACTATGGGAAAACACAAACATGCAGAAGTGAGGGGAAAGATGGTGGATTTGTGGAATATAAGATTGCCAGAGGATCCACACTTGGACTCTGTGTCAATTGATTGTCCAGGATATGGACACTGTTGTTGATGTTTACATCTTTATTTGGGTTAAGATTTTCTCCAAGATTTTTGTTAGATGAGGAGCCAATATTGTGTGTAGCTAACACCATTACGAGTGCATTTTGTGCTCATGCAAACTCTAGTGAGGCTCTATGCTCCCCAGTGATTGGCACTGCAGATTGTTTTTGGAGCCCAGGGCTCTTTTATTTTTGGTGGGCTTTCAGCATACTTTGCATAAGGTTAATAATGTAAAGAGAATGTAATTGCAGAGCATGTGTTACAAGCCTCACACAGGAGAACAAAACATACGGCGTTCATTCTCTAGTGGGTGGCTGCTTCCCAGGAACATCTGTGTCTATGCACAGGACAAGGTGTGGCCTCTGTCATGGACGGAGGAGGAGGATTTCAGAGTTGGGTGCAGAACTTTCTTCCCCGTTCCCAGATAAAACAGATCCAACATGAGCTGTCAAAGACACACTAATAGAGTGCTATCATTCCTGTCCTATATGGACTGTGGTCAGCCCAGCTTCTGTGAGAAGAGCTATATTGTTTCAGGGAAGAGAGTTTGACAGTCAGAAGTTCATGAATCTGTTGTGCTGCCTTCAATATGCATTCCACACCTTCTGCTCGGTATCAGCAGATGAGCTTTGAAAATCTGTATAGCTCAGTTTTGCCCCTGCTCCCATGCAGATGGCTGAGGCTCTTGAGCAGGAGTTTTGACATCTTCTGACTACTGTCCCCATGACCCACAAACACATGAGAAATAGGTTTTCTCAGCAAACTATTCCCGAAAACAGTGAGAACTCTTTGGCCCCCTCAAGCTGCCCCCTATCTTACTGTGTGTTGGTCAAAGGGCACTGTGGTCCAGTACAGTAACCCTATAGTGGGAGTGGGCCAGTAGATTGGTGTGTGCACTCAGGGCAACTCAGATTGGGAAATGTCTGGGGACTTGCCTATAATCAGGTCATCTGAAAAGGTCTTGCACCAAATTTAATGCATAGGAAAAAGTTGAGGAAATCGTCTTGCAATGATTTGTCTAGGAGGTAAATAGATAAGGAAAAGACTGTAAGTAGATGCCAGGGCCAGTTTTTGAGCTAGCCTGTTTTAAAGTGGTGGTAGGGGAAGAGCTTTTCCCAAGGCAGGCAGCAAACCAGAAACTGTCTACAATGACGAGCTTGCCATGGGCTGGTGGCTGAGCCATATTGGCCACCCCACCGAGTGAATGCGCCTGACTGGGCCTCTTCCTCGTATCCTACATGCAATTCAGTCTAGTGATTTCACATGTGCTCCATTGTTTAGGCATTATCAGAGATCGTGCTGAATTATACAGTCAGTCTAATGCTGCTTCCGCTGAATATCCGTTCACACGGGCCACAGATGCTAAGGTCACTGACAAATTTGCATTCTGCCTCAGTAACTCTGAAACACCTCTGTTATTTCTAGTGTCAGGGTCTTGGAGTTTTTTCATGTTTAAACTGCCAAGTGTTTGTCTGTATATCTGTATGAGTTTGTATCTTTCCTCTGACTCCACCTATGTCTCTGTCTGTCAGATATGTTTCCACACTGCCTGTGTTAATTTGTACGCACCTATCTCTACAACCCTGACAGACTTTCTATCTGTGTCTTTGGACATCTATCACGCTCTCTCCCTTCCTTTGTTATTTTCCTTCCCTTACACCCCTCCTTTCTTCCTTCCCTTTCTTATGCACCCTCCTCTCTCCATCTGTATCAACTATCTTCCTATCCTCTTCTGAATTTACTTTGTAATTCTGAATCTGTTGGCAGTGGCATCAGATTCTTGTTTTCATGTCTGGATGAAGTTCCTTTTATAAAGAATCTCAGCTGAAGGAGATGAGTTCTTTTTTGAGCCATAATGAACCATTTATTTCAGGCCTATCTAGGAAAGACAGTGTTAAAAAAAAGAATAACTGGGCATTACAGTAAAGCCAAAAGTCAGATGGATCCCACTCGTCCCACTCAGTATCTCCAAAAGGTGGAAAAGTGAAAAAGTGGGTTATGCCTATGATTTCTAAAGTGGAAAGAGAAATTTCAAGAGATTGTGTGAGATCCTTTTCCAGGAGGCAGCTATAGTTCGTAGATACATGTGATGTAAACACAAGCGCAATGATGAAACAAAGAAAATGTACTTCTCCCTATGTTTTTATTTTGTATTACCCTTAACAAACATCATGTATACAGAATTTCTTCTGACATGTCATAAATTATTGTTTAATGAACTCATATCTGAGTTCTTCATTGTGTCAAACAATGTCAAAGAATCATGAATCACTATGAACTGCTATAGATAAGTGATGTTAAATAAGATGAGAACGTACAGAAAGGGCTGATCATGGACTGAGAACCATACCAAGAGGTTCAGGTGAGCTGAATCCATGTCAGGGATTCAGAAAAAGACACTTGTTATTAAGGGCTTTGAGGCCAAAGGAAGTACTCTTTGTACATTCATGTCTTTTAACTCATTTGAGGAGTTAGGTGTATTATTATTTACAGTGTTATCTCTGACCTTTCTCATTGTTCTCCCCAACGGGGGTGTTATTTGAAAGCTGGTTTCCTTCATTGGATTGCATAGGCTGTAATGATGTTTTGTTTATTTTTATTCTCTTCATACTACATAGTTTTAATTTACCTAATTTGACTTTTTTGTTGTTGTTAGTTTGTTTTCTGAGAATGGGTCTTACTCTGTATCCTAGGTTAGAGAGCAAAACCATGATCTCAGCCCACTGTAGCCTGGACACCCCACACTCATGTGATCTTTTCAACTCAGACTCTCACATAGCTGGCACTAGAGGTGCATGCCACTCCTCCCAGCTACATATTAATTAATTAATTAGTTACTTTTTAGACGTGGGCCCATGGTGCCCCAGGCTGGTCTGGAACTCTTGAGTGCTGGCAGTCCTCCCACCTCACCCTCTCAAAATGCTGGGATTACAGGTGTGACCCAGGGCCCCAAAATGTCTTTGAGTTTTTTGCTTTTTTCTTCTGCCTCCTCGTGTCTTCTTTTGAAATAGGCAGTGAAGGTTTCAATTCATGGACTATAGTCTCCAGGCCTGTAATTGATCATCTACAGTGGGATATGTATGTATATATGTGTGTGTGTGTATATATATATATATATATATATATACACACATATGGGCACTTCTTTATAAGAAAATACAGACATTTATTCTCTTAAGGCATTTTAAAAATTGTATTTTTTTATTTTTACACTTTTTTTATTGTTACACTTTATGTTCTAGGGTACATGTGCACAATGTGCAGGTTTGTCACATATGCATACATGTGCCATGTTGGTGTGCTGCACCCATTAACTCATCATTTACATTAGGTATATCTCCTAATGCTATCCCTCTCCCCTCCCCCCACCCTGGGACAGGTCCCTGTGTGTGATGTTCCCCACCCTGTGTCCAAGTGTTCTCATTGTTCAATTCCCACCTATGAGTGAGAACATGCGGTATTTGGTTTTCTATCCTTGCAATAGTTTTCTCAAGATGATGGTTTCTAGCTTCATCCATGTCCCTACAAAGGACATGAATTTATCCTTTTTTATGGCTGCATAGTATTCTGTGGTGTATATGTGCCACATTTTCTTAATCCAGTCTATCATTGAAGGACATTTGGGTTGGTTCCAAGTCTTTGCTATTGTGAATATTGCTGCAATAAACATACGTCTGCTTGAGTCTTTATAGCAGCATGATTTATAGTCCTTTGGGTATATACCCAGTAATGGGATGGCTGGGTCAAATGGTATTTCTAGCTCTAGATCCCTGAGGAGTTGCCACACTGTCTTCCACAATATTTGAACTAGTTTACAGTCCCACCAGCAGTGTAAAAGTGTTCCTATTTCTCCACATCCTCTCCAGCACGTGTTGTTTCCTGACTTTTTAATGATCACCATTCTAACTGGTGTGAGATGGTATCTCATTGTGGTTTTGATTTGCATTTCTCTGATGGCCAGTGATGATGAGCATTTTTTCATGTGTCTGTTGGCTGCATAAATGTCTTCTTTTGAGAAGTGTCTGTTCATATCCTTTGTCCAATTTTTGATGGGGTTGTTTGATTTTTTCTTGTAAATCTGTTTAAGTTCTTTGTAGATTTTGGATATTAGCCCTTTGTCAGATGGGTAGACTGTAAAAATTTTCTCCCGTTCTGTAGTTTGCCTGTTCTCTCTGATGGTAGTTTCTTTTGCTGTGCAGAAGCTCTTTAGTTTAATTAGATCCCATTTTATTTTTTAAATTTTCTTATGAAATGATACATATTTATAACTTACAAGGTGATGTTCAAAAGGTCATATACATTATGCATTAGTTATATCCAGCTAATCAGCACATACGTTATCTCACATACTTGTCATCTTTATAGTGGTAAAACTTGACATGCATTGTCTTAGAATTGTTTAGAGAAAGAATGTGTTCATCACTGGTTATAATCAGCATGCTGTAGAAAAGGTTTTTAACCTATTCTTACTTTCTAACTAGAAATATGTATTCTTGATCCAACATCTCCTCAGTGCACCCTCTTCATTAAACACCACCCCAACCATTGGAATCACTACCTCTGTGAGGTCCATTTTTTAGATTTTGTATAGAAATGAGGTCATGTGCTATTTGCCTTTCTGATACCTGGCTTATGTCACTTAACAAAATGGCATGTACACATTCAGCAGATTCAGATGTATTGTCATAACTGGCAGGATTTCCTTCTTTGTTATTGCAGCGCATTTTTCCATTGTGCATATGTGCCCCACTTTTTTTTGTCCACTCATCAATTGAGGGACACTCAGGTTGCTTCCATATTTTGGTTACAGCAAAAATGTAAAGCATGCAGCAATAATTGCATGAGTGCACGCCCCACTTCAACATACTGATTTGTATACTTATGGGTGTGCCCCGGTATTCTGATTTGCTGGATCATATGGTGGGTGTTTCTACTTGTAGATTTCTGAAGACTCTTTATACTTAAATAAAATCCATAAAGCTTCTTGTAATCCTGCACTAATTTACATTCCCACCAAAAGTGTGCAAGGATTTCCTTTTTCTCTGCATCCTCACCAGAAATGAGGTTTTGGTTTTTTTTTTTTTTTTTTTTGGTCTTTTGGGTAATAGGCATTCTGACTGACATGAGATGAAATCTCATTGTGGTTTTGATTTGCATTTTCCTGATGCATTAGGGATGATGAGCACTTTTTAGTGTGTCTGCTGGGCAACTGTATGTCTTAGTTTCACAATGAGTATTCACATCCTTAGCCCATTTATTTTCATGCTATTGAGTTGTTGGAGTTCCTTAAGTACTGTAAGTATTCACCCATTAACAGATGTATGGTGATCCAATGATTTCTCCCATCCTGTAGAATGTCCCTTTCCTCTGTTTAGTTTCCTCTGGTGTGCTGAAGCATGTTAGTCTGATATAACCCCATTCTCTATTTTTGATGGTGTTCACTGTGCTCTTGCAGTCACGTTGAGGCCATCTGCCCTCAATGATGTCATGGAACTTCTTCCTTGTGATTTCTTCTGGTATTTTTATCGTTTCAGGTCTGACATTGGAGTTTGGTGAGAAATAATCTACTTTTAAAATCTTTTGTATAGATATTCAGGTTTTCCCCAACCTAGTTTATAGAAGATACTGAATTTTGCCTTGTGTGTTCTTGCTTCTTTGGGAAAAGGTCATGAGCTATAAATGCAGTGACTTAGTTCTGGGCCCCTATTGTTTTTCATTAGCTCATGTCTCTGCTTTTCTAGCAGTGCTGTTATATTTTGGTATGAAAAACTTTGTAGTATATTGTGAAGTTAGGTAGAGTGATGCCTCCAGCTTTGTGCTTTTTACTGGATTGCTCTGGGTCTTCAGGATCTTTTGCCATTTCATAGCAAATCTATGATTTTCAGGTTGGTTTTCTATGAAGAATGGTTCATTGATATTTTTACAAGGGTTGTGTAGAATTTGTAGATCACTTAGGTAGTATTGATGTCAATGCCATTTAGACAAGGTGTGTGTTTGTGTGCACGTGCTCAGGGACAAGAGACACTGGGCATCCTCACCAATAGTGAGGTGGGCCTTAATGTCCAGCCAGATTGCCTTCCTGGACACACAGAAGGTCCCCTTCCATTTTGCTGTCTCTTCACATTTTCTCCCCTATGAGCCCTGTGTGGTTCTCCAGATTCCCTGTGTGGTAGCCTGTCTTTTCTGGGGGTGGGCAGAGGCTGGGTGAATGAAGATGGCAGAGGGGAAAAAGTATGTCAGGAAAGGCTAAGGTCATCGAAACGGAACTTGACAGGCCTGAGAGAGCCATTCTGGGAGGGTGTAGACCTAGATGAGCCTCAGGAGGGAATCTGCCTGGAGGGTGAGAGCGCCCTGGTTGAATCCAAACTGAGCCCCTGGTGAACGCAGACCTCAGGGCAGGGAAGGAAGGTAGCAAGGAATGATGAGGCAGCTATCCCTTGAGTCTGACTTCTTACCTATTGACCTTAGCTACTTATGCCTCTTAAGCAGCTTAAGGTTCCCAGTCCTGAAATGTGGGTGCTACAGGTCCCTGATGGGCCTTCTCCCCCAGCCGAGGAATGGCCTGAGTTTGCTTACTGCAGTCTCATCCTTGAGCCCTGGCTTCTCTATGTATGTCCTAGCTCCAGGACCCACAGGCCTCTCAGCCCCCAGCCCTGGGCTGCTCCCCTGGCCTCCTCTCTGTTCCCTCTCTGAGGGCCTAACTCCCTCGGGTAGTGCTGCTGGAGATTGAGCCACAGGCTCTGGCTGATGATCTGGGGCACTGGGCAAAGTGGTCGTGACAGATCAGGTTCTGGTTCAAAGCCAGTTCCTCCGACGTCAAGGAATAACCTGCAAAGACCCTTTTCCATGACACCTCACAGTTGCCCCATCTCAGCAATCCTGCCATACCCTGGGCAATACCCACTGTCAGCCAACCAGCTGAATAAGCTCAGTTAGGTGGTGCCCTGCCTAAAACTGGGGCCTTCATCTGCATGACCCTAGAACCATTGTACTGCAGTGAAGCCAGTCGCCCTGTATCTTGAGGGAGAGAAGTCAGGAAGGGCTCATGCCAGGCCTAGCTTCCCACATACCACCCCCTCTACCATGCTGGGAGGCACTGTTTATTGAGGATGCCAAAACAGTATTCCTTAATGATCACTTCATTGTGTAAGTATATGTTGTGAGGAGAGGCAAACTTCCTCCTGCTGCTGGTAGTCAGGATGGCTGAGTTCCTCCACCTGCCTGTCCAAGAAGGAGAAGGAGGATGGTCAAGGGACAATTTCATCTAGGTGGGCTGAGGTGGCCTGCTAGCTCGGGTGAACCATGCCCCACGAGGACCTCAACCTGACCAGGACCTTGGAACCCTCCCCCATGCTCCCCATCCTGACCTGCAAATCCAACATGTAGCTTTGCAGGACATCCTCATGGTTTCTGAGCTACTTGCTCTCACCAGACATAATCATAACTTTTAAACTGTTCTTTATGTCAAATTAAATTTTTCATTTTTACTATCTCATGTTTTGGATGGGGCATGTATTTTTACATTTATTTTCACCCTTATTGTATCTCTGTGATAAACTGCTTACTTACATTCATAATAATCTTTCTGTTTTACTTGTCTGTTCCTAATGATTCACTGAAACTAAGAATTCTATTTATGCTTGTATCTTTCAGCAACCACATGTCAGATAACAATGCATGTTACTGCAGAAATCACATATACAGGTCCAAAGGGAGATGAAAAAGAAAGCAAGTTTTAAAGTCTATACATTCCTAACACTGTATCAGAAATTCAGTAATCATAGTGAAATCAAAGAATGATCACAGTCAATTCCATCTCATACCTAGACTGAAATATGAAACATCAAAAGAAAAGAAAGTTATGAACTTTGGGCTTGTAAAAATTTTCCTATATAGATAAAATTATTGGTAACTTTATCTCACTAAAAACATAAAAATCCATGTTTTGTATATGTTTAAATATAAATATTTTTATTTCCATCAATTATGACATGCAAGCAAATAATAATGTGAAAGTACAGTACAATGATATATGGAACTTTCTCAGTCTTAAAATATTCCATTGAGACTATTAATTTTACAAAAACTGTAAAGAATGCTTCATGAAACTACATTATACAGTACTTTTCAGTATTTTACTTACATTTTAAATAATCAACAAATTAAAGAGAATTCTTCAGCATTATTTATTACCAATGCTGTTATTCTACTTGAGTAATCCTTTTGAAATGAAGTATTTTAAATAAAACATTAAAAACAAATTATATTGACTGATTTCAGCTTTTAATGAAATCATACTTCCATATTTGTAGTCATGTGAAATATAACTGTCTCCTCACAATGGGTCTTTTATAACACCAGTATTATTGTTTTATCTGATACAAACACTGTGATATCCCATGGCTTTACTGTACTTGCCTCCACAGAGTGGCTTCAAACAGATGGAAAAATTATATTTGTGACAAAATTATAGGAAAGGGAATGGTAAAATGGGAGAATAATTTCTAACTTGCTAACTGTTGGACAATGGATTTGTATATATTTAGATATAGACACATATTTGCACACTGTGAGTTTGCACATGTACATATACATTCATATGAGATACCCATAATATATGGGTTATGTAATCTTTTAATCCACAATTTTGTATGTGTGAAACTTGATAAGTGGTCACATTATTTTATACTCAATTTGATGGAAAGCAACAAAATCTCTGTCAACATTCATTTCAATTAATTCAATAATGTTAACTGCTGATAGCTTAATTTTCCTTGTTCCCTGTTGGCAACCTGAAAGTTGATTGTCACTCTAATTAGCTCTCAGGGTGTGATCCACAAGAGACTGTCACCTTGCTGCGGATTGTGACCTGTAACTCCTCCTCTTTCTTCCTATAGCAGTCCTACCTTTGCATATTTAATAGACTTTTTACATGGTTAAAAGGATAAAAGTGCAGTGAAATGTCAGGCCATGCTATGAAATGTTCCATTGTTTCTATATCTCTAATCGACCTTTCATGTTATAGACGACAAAAAAAAAAAAAAAAAAAAAAACAATTCAATACATTTCTTAGTATCCAGTCCAATGCAGTCTTTCTTATTAATATGCTAAACCCATCCCTTCAAGGCACTGACATCTAAAAAAGGCTGGATGTCTCAAAATCTCTTCTCACTAATAACCATTATGTTAATCACTGTTGCCCAGAACTGGAATCTGACTGTGAAATCCTTAGGTGGAAATTGCTATAATGGGTCAAACTGTGGGAATGACTATTTTTTGGCATAATTATCGCTGTCATCTTACTGAAAAATATCACTTTAGATGGCACCTTTTAGTCACATAAATCCTGTTATTAATTTTTAATTTCCCACATGTATATGATATTGCACGAGTAAAGATCTTTGATAACTTAAATGGTTAAGCAATCGCTAAAATAACTCAAAGCAATTCAAACATTCATGTACTTACTAGGAGTGCCATACATCATTAACTCCTGATTAAAACAAATTTGGAAAATTGGTTATTAAACTATGTATTTCAGGATATTTTTTAAAAACTACGCATACCATATATGATACCTCACCTGCAAGGATAATGTTTTGGAATAAATGTTTCAAAGCAAAGAAATGTAAACAATACTGGCAATATGGCATCCCAGTTGTGTGCCTAAGTGCCTATTTGTGCCTCTAGGTTGCAAATTAAATAGTATATAATATTACCATTTTCATCCACTCCAGTACCTCTTTTATTTAAAACAAATAAATGTTTCACTATTTGATATTTCTATTAACTTCTTTTAATCTTCCTATGAACTATGAATGCTCAGATAACTTTCAGTTTATCAGTAAAGTGAGAAGGTAACTACTTAGCTCATAATACTGTACTATGTATATGTAATATGTATACATTGAGTATATGATAATATGACTCAAGAAATATATGTTTCCCTAGATAACACCTGGGGTATACTAAGCAATACATAGTCCTTCTCATATCAGATGCCTATCTTAATTCTTCAAATATATGTCCATACTAAAAAGATAAGTGTTTATATACAAAATAAATGCCTTTTGTCCTTGATATCTCTCTACATTTGTCTTAATAACCTCAACACAAAAACACCCATGTACTCAGTTTTCAGCTGAGCTGACTACCAGTTATTAGGATTTAAGTAAATAGAATAAAGATTTCAAAAGTAGATGCCTAGATATGAGAAATCATACTTTCACCATAAGAAATCATTGTTCTCAAGTGCAGTGCAACTGCAAACTTGAAAAATAAATTAAATCTAACGTATTGCAATATTCTAAAATCTAAAATTTCCTATTTGATGTCCAGTAGTTGATGCCTGGAATCCCAGCTTTTTGGGAGGCTAAGAAGGGACGACGTTTCAAGCCCAGAGTTGGAGACCAGCATAGGCAACCTAACAAGACCTAACTCTACAAAAGTAATTAATTAATTAACTAGGGTATGATGGCACTCATCTGTTGTTCTAGTTACTCAGGAGTTCAAGGTTCATCAGCAGTGATGGCACACTGTACTTCAGCCTGGGCCATGGGGCAAGAATTTGTTTCTAGAAAATAATACAATGAAACAAAACAAAATAAAAACACTTTCAGGTGTTTTTTTGAAGTTTGTATAATTGCTTCAAAAGCATAGACATTGTTTAAAGTTGAGCAGTTCATGGGGAATGAGCAGAGATGTTGGAAAAACCAGCCCCACACCACCCAGCGGGTACCCTGAGTCCAGTGGAGACAAAGGAATTAGAAAGAGGCAGAATAAGAGTTTAAAAGGTGGGTCTAGGGGACCAGAACATTGGAGGCTTGCTCACGGCCCGAACTCCCAGCCTCCATCCAATTTATTGGTTTACAAGCTCTTTGTTCTTACAGCAGATGGGAGGGGAGGAAGGGATGAGGAAAAGGTTTAATCAGTGAAGGAGAACTCGTGAGTCACTCAATAAGATGTATAGCAGTGGTGCTTTCTGTTAATTTCCTGGAGCAAAGGCTTGTGTTTAAACTACTTAAGATCTTTAACTTATTGGGACTGAAATAGGTAGGAGTGGGTTTCAGGAGGAGCCAAGATGTTTGATTATACTCCACTGCTTCAAGGGAGTGTTATCTCCCGGAGCAAGCTGTGGCATGCCACTGAGGTGTTATGCTCTCCAGGCATAAGGACATGAAGGCAATAAGGATAATTTTCTTCTCAGAGGCCACCCATGGCTCCCCTTGGGTGTCTCACACAGGGGAGACCAACTCATCTGGCATCACAGAAACTCTCTTTCTCACACAGAGAAAATTGTTTATATTGTTTTCCAAAAATCAGGATAAATATGTTAGAATATTATGTATAAATATCTAATAATCTTTTGTAAAGTAAATACTGACAAATGTCAAGCCATTGTCTTTATAGCCTTTTCCTTCTAAACATTCATCGCTTAATCAGAGAATGAAGAGAAGAACAATAATTGCAATGTACTGTGACAAGTGTTATGATATATAAAATTAAGTAACTTAGTTGGAGAGGAAGTAGGTTCTTAACTGGGTTTAGATGGGTTTTGGGAACCTTCTTAGTGCAGGAACAATCGACTGGATCTGTAAGAATACGAATTTGCAGCCAGGCACGGTGGCTCACGCCTGTAATCCCAGCACTTTGGGAGGCCGAAGAGGGTGGATCATAAGGTCAGATCGAGACCATCGTGGCTAACATGGTGAAACCCATCTCAACTGAAAATACAGAAAAATTAGCTGGACGTGGTGGTGGGTGCCTGTAGTCCCAGCTACTCGGGAGACTGAAGCAGGAGAATGGCATGAACCCAGTAGGCGGAGTTTGCCGTGAGCCAAGATCGCACCACTGTGCTCCACCCTGTCCAACTGATTCAGAATCTGTCTCAAAAAAATACGAAAGATAAAAAAAAAAAAAGATATGAACTTGCAAGAAGAATGTTTCAGAGAAAAACATTGTCCGAGAAAAGAAACATTCTTTCTATCAATGATAGAAGTACCAACAGTGCATAAGATGCCATTTGACCAAATCTTAGACCATGCTAGCTCAACAGATATTTCTTGAATGAATCAATGAATGAAAGATATTGGGAAAAGGGTTCTGGAAGGGATTTTAAAAATTCTAAAAGGAAAGGTACATACACTTACCTTTATGCCTCTTTTTTTCTACATTCTTGTTCTGTTTACTACGTCATAAGTGTCAGATCTCTGAGCCCAAGCTAAGCCATCATATCCCCTGTGACCTGCACGTATACATCGAGATGGCCTGAAGAAACTGAAGATCCATAAAAGAAGTGAAAATAGCTTTAACTGATGACATTCCACCATTGTGATTTGTTCCTGCCCCACCCTAACTGATACGATATATTCTCCCTCTCCCTTGAGAAGGTACTTTGTAATATTCTCCCCCGCCCTTAAGAAGGTACTTTGTACACCTATCCCAAACCTATAAGAACTAATGATAATCCCACCATCCTTTGCTGACTCCTTTTTCAGACTCAGCCTGCACCCAGGTGAAATAAACAGCTTTGTTGCTCACACAAAGCCTGTTGGTGGACTCTTTTCATATGAATGTGCATGACGTGGAGCTGATACGCGGGACAGGAGGAGTCCTTCAGGAGACCAGTTGCCTGTCCTTGCCCTCACTCCCTGAGGTGATCCACCTATGACCTTGGGTCCTCAGACCAGCCAACCCAAGAAACATCTCATCAATTTCAAATCGGATAAGCAGTCTTTTCACTCTTCTCCAGACTCTCTCGCTACCCTTCAATCTTCCTCTCTCACTACTCTTCAATCTCCCTCTCTCACTACTCTTCAATCTCCCTGTCCTTCCAATTCCAGTTCTTTTTCCTCTCTAGTAGAGACAAGGAGACACATTTTACCTGTGAACCCAAAACTCCGGCGCCAGTCACAGACTCAGGAAGACTCAATGCTCACCCACATTGCAGCCCAGGGCTGCTCACCCCCTTCTCCATGTCTCTTCCTTTACCTTTAAACTTACCTCCTTCACTATGGGCAACCTTACACCCTCCATTCCCCCTTCTTCTCCCTTAGCCTGTGTTCTCAATAATTTATAACCTCTTCCACTCACACCTGACCTAAAACTTAAGTGCCTTATTTTCTTTTGCAATACCATGTGGCCCCAATACAAACTCGACAGTATTGACCACTTTGTGGCCAGAAAATGGCACTTTCAATTTTTCTATCCTATAAGATCTAGATAATTTTTGTCAAAAAATGGGCAAATGGTCTGATGTGCCTGATGTCCAGGAATTCTTTTACACACTGGTCCCTCCCTAGTCTCTGCTCCTAATGCGACTAATCCCAAATCTTTCTTCTTTCTCTCCTGTCTGTTCCTTCAGTCTCCATCCCAAGCTCTGAATCTTTTGAATCTTCATTTTCTATGGACTCATCTGACCTCTGCCCGACTCCCCAGGCTGCTCCTCAGCAGGCCGAGAAAGGTACCAACTCTTTTTCAGCCTCCACTCCTCCACCTTATAACCCTTCTATTTCCTCCCCTCCTCACACCTGGTCCAGCTTAGTTTTGTTCTGCAACTAGCCCTCCACTATCTGCCCAATAATTTCCTCTTAAAGAGGTGGCTGGAGCTAAAGGCATAGTCAAGGTTAATGCTCCTTTTTTCTTTATCCAGCCCCTCCCAAATCAGTTAGCATTTAAGCTCTTTTTCATCATATATAAAAACCCAGCCCAGTTCATGGCCTGTTTGGCAACCACCCTTAGATGCTTTACTGTCCTAGACCCAGAGGGGCCAGAAGGCCGTCTTATTCTTAATATGCATTTTATTACCCAATTTGCTCCTGACATTAGAGAAGCTCTAAAATTTAGATTCTGGCCCTCAACCCCACAACAGGACTTAATTGACCTCACCTTCAAGTTGTACAATAATAGAGAAGAGTTGCAATTACTTGCCTCCGCTGTGAGAGAAACCCCAACCACATCTCCAGCACACAAGAACTTCAATACACCTAAACCGCAGGGGCCAGGCATTCCTCCAGGACTACCTCCCCCAGGATCCTGCTTCAAGTGCTGGAAATCTGGCCACTGGGCCAAGGAATGCCCACAGCCCAGGATTCCTCCTAATCTGTCTCCCAACTGTGCTGGACCCCACTGGAAATCAGACTGTCCAAGTCCAACTCACCCTGCAGCTACTCCCAGAGCCCCTGGAACTCTGGCCTAAGGTTCTCTGACTGACTCCTTCCCAGATCTTCTCAGCTTAGTGGCTGAAGACTGTTGCTGCCCAGTTGCCTCAGAAGCCTACAGGACAATCACAGATGTTTTGAGTAACTCTTACAGTGGAGGGTAAGTCCGTCCCCTTCTTAATCAATACAGAAGCTACCCACTTCATATTACCTTCTTTTCAAGGACATGTTTCCCTTGCTTCCATAACTGTTGTGGGTCTTGATGGCCAGGCTTCTAAACTTCTTAAAACTGTCCAACTCTGGTGCCAACTTGGATAACATTCTTTTCTGCATTCCTTTTCAGTTATCCCCACCTGCCTAGCCCCCCTATTAGGTTGAGACATTTTAACTAAATTATCTGTTTCCATGACTATTCCTGGACTACAGCCACACCTCATTGCCACCTTTTCCTCCAGTTTAAAGCCACCTTCACATCCTCTCCTTGTATCTCCCCACCTTAATCCACAAGTATAGGACACGTCTATTCCCTCCTTGGCGATGGATGATGCACCCCTTACCATCCCATTAATACCTAATCACCCTTACCTCGCTCCATGCCAATATCCCAACCCACAGGGATTGTTCAGGCCCCCTCTTTTCCCTACCTATCAAGCTTGGGGATTTGCCCCTTCCCAGGACTGGCGAATTAACTTTACTCACATGCTGTGAGTCAGGAAACTAAAATACCTCTTGGTCTGGGTAGACACTTTCACTGGATGGGTAGAGGCATTTCCCACAGGGTCTGAGAAGACCACCACAGTAATTTCTTCCCTTCTGTCAGACATAATTCCTCAGTTTGGCCTTCCCACCTCTATATAGTCTGATAACAGATCAGCCTTTATTAGTCAAGACACTCAGGGAGTCTCCCAGGCCCCTGGCATTCAATAATAACTTCATGTTCCTTATCACCCTCAATCCTCAGGAAAGGAAGAAAGAACTAATGATCTTTTAAAGCCACACCTCACCAAGCTCAGCCTCCAACTTAAAAAGGACTGGACAGTACTTTTACCAATTGCCCTTCTCAGAATTCGGGCCTGTCCTTGGGATGCTACAGGGTACAGCCATTTGAGCTCCTGTATGGATGCTCCTTATTAGGCCCCAGTCTCATTCCAGACACCAGCCCTTTAGGTGATTATCTTCCAGTCCTCCAGCAAGCTAGACAGGAAATTCACTGAGCTGCTAATCTTCCTTTGCCTAGCCCAGATTCCCAGCTATATGAAAATACTTTAACTGGACGGTCAGTTCTTGTTAAAAATCGGACCCCTCAGACTCTACACCCTCAGTGGACTGGAGCCCACTTAGTCATCTATAGTATCCCAATGGCTGTTCGTCTGCAGGACCACCCCCCACCATTCGGTTCATCATTCCAGAGTAAAACTATGCCCATCAGACAGCCTGATTTCTCCTCTTCCTTCTGAAAGTCACAACTACTCACCCCTACTTCCCTTAAGCTCACCCACATTCCTCAAGGATAATAGAAACGCTTATAAGCCTAATACACCCTTTCATTTTTATTAGGTATCTTCTTCCTTACCCTACTCTTTACAACAGGGCTTTACGCAGTCACCCCCATTACTTGGACTACACCCCAAAAACTTGTTATATCTACTATCTTCTGTCTAGTCATACTCCTATTCACAATTCTCAAATACTCATAAGTGCCCTGCCCTTGTTTACACTGCCAGTTTACACTTTTCCTGCAAACCATCGTAGTGGACATCTCCTGGTACTATCCCGAATCCACCACTCTTGACTCCCTCTTGCAGTGGATAGATAATTTTTGCTGACAGGGCACCCTCCAATACTCTCACCCGGATAATGTCCTATTCTTTACTTTTATACTCACTCTTATTTTTGTTCCCATTCTTATGCCACCCTCTACCTCTCCCCAGCTATCTCCAACACACTATCAATCTCACTCACTCTATCCTAGCTTTTTCTAATCTTTCTTTATCAAAAAATTGCTGGCTTTGCATTTCTCTTTCCTCAAATCGCTGAGGCCTTGACTTACTCACTGCTAAAAAAAAAAAAAAAAAAAAAAATGTGGGGCGGGAGAACTCTCTGTGTTTTTAAATGAAGAGTGCTGTTTTTACCTAAATCAGTCGGCCTGGTATATGACAACGTAAAAAACTCAAGGATAGAGCCCAAAAACTCACCAACCAAGCAAGTAATTATGCTGAACCCCCTTGGACACCCTCTAATTGGATATCCTGGGTCTCCCAATTCTTAGTCTTTTAATACCTGTTTTTCTCCTTCTCCTATTTGGACCTTGTGTCTTCTGTTTAGTTTCTCAATTCATGCAAAACTGTATCCAGGCCATCACCAATCATTCTATATGAAAAATGCTCCTTCTAACCCCCCCACAATATCATCCCTTACCACAAAATCTTCCTTCAGCTTAATCTCTCCCACTGTAGGTCCCATGCTGCCCCTAATCCCATTCAAAGTAGCCCTGAGAAACATAGCACATTATCTGTCCATACCACCCCCCAAAATTTTTGCAACCCCAACACTTCACCACTATTTTGTTTTGTTTTTCTTATTAATATAAGAAGACAGGAATGTCAGGCCTCTGAGCCTGAGCTAAGCCATCATATCCCCTGTGACCTGCACATGTACATCCAGATGGCCTGAAGCAACTGAAGATCCACAAAATAAGTGAAAATAGCTTTAACTGATGACATTCCACCATTGGGATTTGTTCCTGCCCCATCCTAACTGATATGATATATTCCCCCCCACCCTTAAGAAGGTACTTTGTACACCTATCCCAAACCTATAAGAACTAATGATAATCCCACCACCCTTTGCTGACTCCTTCTTCGACTCAGCCCACCTGCACCCAGGTGAAATAAACAGCCTTATTGCTCACACAAAGCCTGTTGGTGGACTCTCTTCACACGGATGCATGTGACAATAAGCTCTGTTTTCCTTTTTTGATCTTTTCACAAATATCCTGCATGAATCATTCCTGAGACTACTCCTCTCTTGATCCTTTGATATTATATTTTTCTCTAATATTCCTTTGTTTGTCATCCTGGGTTTATATGCCCACAGATACATCAATCACTCTCCTGGCACTGTTCTGTAATAGAGAGGCCTGGCCGCTGGGAGGCATGGTTCCTAGGCTCCCATAAAAATTACTTCCTGTTTCAGTTCAGTCGAGGTGTGACACTGCAGATATTAGAGAACAAGAAAATGAGAGAAGCCAGTGTGTCTCCCTCTCCTCAGCAGGGGATACATTTCTGCAGTCATTCATGGCCTGCAGCACATGATCTCTGTTTCCATTTTCTATTTAGTAACCCTAATCCTAGATTCTTCTAATGCCATTTCCTCCAGTTGTCTTCTCTAAAGAATTTGGGTATTATTTTTGGAGATTTAAATAAAAAATATTGATATGGAAGGGGGGCAGGGAAGTGCTGGGTAGAGGAGGGTGTGGTCCTTGGCTAGGGCTCCACCCTCAGGCCTGTGCTCACTGACCTAGGTGAGGACACGCACTTCTGTTTTCTTGCCCAAATGTTGCATTTCCCAAGACCACCCTGGCCTGCCACCCCTCCATCCTGTGATATAAGAAACCCGGAGACCCTAGAAGGCAGTGACAGCAGCTGGGCATCAAGAGGAGCCATCAGCAGAAACAGACACAGGAACTGGACCTCAAGAAGACACCAGATGAAGGAGAGCACAAGGACTGAGGCTGCAGGCCATCCACCTCAGAAGAACATGGAGTTCCGCAGAGCTGTAGGAGGAGAGTGCTGAGCTGCCCCATTCCAAGAAAAAACCACCTTCCCACTTCATCTCCCTTCTGGGTCCCCATCTATCTGCTGGGAACTTCCTGTCAATGAAATCTTACACTTATTCTCAAAGCCCATGTGTGAGCCAATTCTTCAGGTACAACAAGGCAAGAAACCAGGGGATTCAGACAGCTCTCTGTCTTTGCAGTAAGGCAGGGTGCTTAACTGAGCTAGCACAAATCGCCTACAGATGGATAAACTAAATTAACACCATGTAACACATGCCTGCTGGGGATTCAGGAGCTGTAAGCATTCAACCCTAGATGCTGCCTGGGGTCGGAGCCCCAAAACCTGTCCTTATTGCATGCCCCTGGGGAGGGGATAAGTGACGTTTTCCCATTTCAACGTGAGTCTGTTTCCAATGCAGTGTGTTTTCTATAATACTGCAGTGTTACCTCATTGCATGTATTTGACAAAATAAGTTACAAATTGTAAGTAATGTGAGAAGAAGATAAATGGTGGAGAATAAGGAAGAAAATGAAACATTGTGCCAGTAAGGAATGTTTTTTACTTCATATAACAGAAAAAGTAAGCATGAATTAAACAAACAGGGATTTCTAGTTTTCACATGTGAACCAGCCATAGTTAGACAGTTGCTGCCTTTGATCAGTTGCTCTGCTGCATGGTAGTAGCAGAGCTCCATGGTAGTAGCAGTGATTTTTTTTGCTATTTTCTCCAAGGTGAAACCTAGCTGAAATTCAGCACCATGTTGGGTCCAGCTGTTCCTAGCTAGCTTTCTGGTTTTCCTCAGTATTATCAACTCTGAGTTTATGCATCTATTTTAATAGTGTATTTTTGCTAGTCATGTGAAACAGCTGCCTGAGATTTTCTATGCCCCTACAGTCACCTAGTAATTTTGCAGTCTCAAATTACCTTGCTCACTTTTCTCCTCAGGACACTTTAGGATGTTCTTTAGCTGATTTTTAAAAGAGCATTGGTAAATCAGTTTCATTTCCCTCAAATAGTTCTGAGAATTTCTGAGAAACTTATACAAGTCTCAGCTAAACACCTGGCACTGGACCACTGCCCATTCAGCTTCCTGTTACTGACTTATTTCCTTAGATAAGATCCCCCAGGCAGAAACTGCATGTGTCCGCCTGCCTCCACTTGGTATCCTAAAGACCAACATCTAATGTTCAAAACATTTTAAATCTTAGATATAGCATAAAGGGTTTATAGGATACAAAACAACAATTGGACACAAGAGATTGAGTCATTCTTTTTTAAACTCTTGTTTGTAATTATTTTGTAGTTTGTCTTATTGGAAATCAGAGGCCCAGAGAGTAGAAACAGTGCTTCCTCTACATCCACCCTAATGTATCTCAAACATCTGTCTCATCACTTGCTTTGTATGAGATGTCCATGTATAAGCTCCCATAAAATGTTGCATAATTTATATATGCAAATGTTCCTGCAAAACAATATTAATTTTTAAAGATAAATCCACATTTATCTTTTCAAAATGTAAAAATTTGCAAAACCAGAAATTATTTATAGAAAAGCTACATAAGGTGGCATAATTTTGATAATGTGGAAATGGAAATTCAGACAAACTTTCACATTGTTACTGAGAGTACTTTTCCTTGAAGACCTGTAGTTCTCGCTATCTGCATTCCAGGAATATTTTTATTATTTTTTACTATCTCATAAGCAAATGGCCCACTAGGTTAGATTTTCAATGATGGAGTGTTTGGCTGAAGAGTCAATAACTCTTGCAACAGAGAACATCCTTAGATGTAGACTATTTACAAAAAAAATCTGTTGCAGCAGCAATGACTGAAAAATATACGTAGGTATTTAATTAAAAACTACTCAATTCCCCTTTAAATCAAATTACGGGTTGAAAAGTTCCAATAAACACATGGTGTAATCATAAAGTCTTGTAGTCCATGTTGGGACCACAAGGCTAAAAGTGGTATCCTGAAATCCAGAATATAGAGGGCTAAGGGGAAAAAGCAGCTGCTATTTCAGAAGGTAACACTTAGTTACGTTAAGAAAACTATTGCTATTCCTGAAGATGATGAAGATGACATCTTCACAGGTTTAATATATGAATTTGGAAAAATTAAGCATATAATTCTGAGATACTTGGCTTTTTATTTACATCAAATTACTATTTTTTACAAATCAATTGTGTATATTTTTAATTCTAATTTTTCTGCAGTTAAGAAATATGCATCAGTAATTGTTAGTATATTATCTCCATTAGCTGTAGAAGAAATTCCAAAAGAATTCAATAATGCCATTTAGATGTTTCAAACGGAAATTTAAATTAAAAGTGGTTTGAATTTTTAATCAATCCTTGGAACCAAAATAAAGCTGCTGAAATTTTATTGTGCCAGAAATAAAACACTGGACAATGTAATAAATGTTTTTTAATGTTCAGTTAAAAAGGTAAACGTTGTTGGTAACTTTTATTGGTGACAAGAAGAAGCAACTTTGGAAAAGCTTGCAAGTAACTTCATTTAAAAATCAATATAAAATTAAAAGAAACGCATTTTTCAGAAAATAACTATGGATAATTAATGTTAAGAAATGGATTAATTCATATAAATATGTTCCAGAATCATTATTCTGCCTACTATTTCTAATGTTGATATAATAAATGTAAATAAGTTATTTTTCTGTTTTGCTTCAAGATATGTAATTGTGGTTTTAAATTTCTGAAGGGATTTCATTTCCAAAAATAGTTGAAAGATAACTATTTCATAGATCCATCAAAATAGTGAAGACAATTTGTCTATAAGGAAATCATATATTAAATAATAAATAATTTTGTATATGTTAGTACTCTTTTATTCTAAAAAAAGTTTCCGTTGGAACACTAAAGGTTTTCATCACCCTAATTTTACTAAATATCATTAGATAGTCCTGTGGACTGATGGAAAAATTACCATTCCTTACACCCTTGTCTACACTCAATATTATTATTTTAATATTTGCCAAGCTAATGAACGAAAGTTAGAACCTAATGTGGTTTTGATTAATATCCCCAAATTACTAATGAGCTCAAGCATCTAGCCATTCTTCATTGGTCATTTGACTTTCTTCTTTTCTAAAAAGGATCTAACTATTTACCTGTCCTGCTTTCTTCAACTCAACTAGATTGTATATATTTTTTCTTATATATCTGTAAGAGTTATTTTGATTATTTTGGATACTGGTATTTTTATTTATATTTTTCTTAATGATTTTCTGGTGTCTTATAAAATACCCAAGACAATTTTTAGAACTTGTGATCTGAAGATTTTCAAAAAGCTAACTCAGACCTCATTTGTGGGCATAATGCTATCTTCAAATGAAAAAATATTTTTTCCACTTCAGCAAAACATACTTTAAAGATAATAATTAGAAAGCACATAAGTGCTCAATTCTACCTTTTTAATAAAACTTGCATTTAAATAGTCATTTCAACAAAATCCTTTACACTTACAGTAAGAACGGATTATTAAATGTTGATTACCTAGCTCCTGGATGGTTTTCTAAATATTTCACAGTTGTTCATTTTGGTAATAATCACTTAGCATGCTTGTTAGAATTACTTGTTCTCCAGGTCTCATTTTAGATAATTGAACCAGGATTTTGAAGGAAAATACCTAGAAGTATCTGGATGTATATTTTATGACCCATGTTATTATTTGAGGATGTTTGTGAAACTCTGGTCTGACACATAAGAGAAAGTAAAACAACAATGACAAACAAACAAACAAAAGTGAACCCAACACACACACACACACACACACACACACACACACACACAGAACATTAAGCCAGGAGTCAGGAATAAAACCTTATCTTTTCCTAACTCCAGCCTTCTCAAGTCATATGGCCTTATCTTCTTTTTCATTCTTGGTAAATACTACTGCAAGTATCTAGCACTTCACGGTAGTAATTAACCTGATAGTTTGCAATTTAGCAAAAAATATGAAATCTGTTTCTGAACATTTTCTTTAGGATCCTATTTCTAGCTATGCACCATGTGCCAGTTAATGCTATGTATGGCTATAAAATAGCAGTATTTAACAAAAATATTTGACCACTGGGCAAAATTACTTCTGTAAATGATCCACTGCTAAGATTATATTGACAATTTGGAGACTGTACTGACATTTTGAATATCATATACTCAAGGAAGATTGGACAGTGTCTTCAGATGTCATTGTCTGTAATGATAAGAGTTAATACTCGTATTAACTTTCAAATTTTTCTGTGTTAAAGCAGGTGTGCAGGCATTGGATGAACACGTAAGCCACCGAAGCATAACTGTGGTTAAAGTTGTAAAAGTTTTGGCGAAACTGCACATAACAACATCTCCACAGAAAATTTAGATTATGGCTCAGCTAGGAGATGTTGAAGATAATGATGTTTTTTATTCTTAATGATTCCCTAGCTGGTTCTTAAAGGGAGATAGCACAATATTGTGGGAAGAGGTAGTTTTGTAATCTGAAATTAGACTTTAAGAGAAGTTAATTATTTTGAGACCCAAATTTCAGATGTATGAAGTGGGGTCTAAAATTTCCAGTACCTGAGTATGTAGTTATAAAGATAATACAGTAAAAATTGATTCTATTTGCCTTGTACTTTTCTGTAAAACAAAGCCATCATTTAATTGTGTTACTTAGTATAGCTTCATGTGGGCATTTTTAAGGAACATTTATCTCTTGATAAATAAAATAGTAATACTGGCAGAGAATGGTACTTACTCCAACATTGACATTATAGAGCTCCAGCTGTACTGTAATGAAACTGACATGAATTGAAAAAAAAGTGGATGATTGAAGGTTGTTTAGAGGCCAGTCTTTATTTACTAAGACTATATAATTCTCAGAGGGCACACACAACCTGTGAAGAATTGGATGTGAATGATGAAGAGTCATTGAGAAAAGGCTGCCTCTAGGATCATCCTCTACATTTCTAGCTTGAAATACAAGGTATTTGGTGCTGTGAATTTCTGAAATAGTGGAATACTGTACAAGGAAACATGTTTGGAGGATGAAATGAAGGTCTGGTTTGGTATGTGGAGATATAAGTCATGCAGTTGGATATGCCAAATCTGAATGTCAGAACAAATATCTGGCCTGAAATTGGGAATTTGTTAATGGTAAGCATAGAAAGGGTGTTTTATCCTTGAGAAAACCCAAGAGGATCCATGACTGAGATCTGAATAACTTCAACACATATAGATGTAGTAAAGATGCCAACAAAATACAGACCAAGTTCTTATTAAAATTAATGAGAAACGACAAACTACTTAGTGAGAGGTAGTCAGGCTAATAGCTAGCTAATTTGGGAAAAAATAAAATGCCTAAAGAACCTTTTATCAGGTTTCCAAATATACAAAATAAAAACCATTCACATGTTAAAAATCAATATACAAAATTATATTATGTTAATGGTACTATTTAATGCTAATAGACAAAAATGAAAATTATTCTGAATTAAACAGACAATATATTTTCTATCATTGTCTTTCTTTTCTTCTCCATTTATTTGTGTGTCATTTTAACTTACTAAGCAGTGACTCCTCTTAATCCCATTACTTTGAATTAACACTGCATTTGTTTTTCATATGTGAAATGAAAACACTGCCCAATAGAGAAGAAATGCAGAATTTGTGCTGTTATATCAGAAAAACTTTGCTTTTCATATTTGGGCTTCTGGAGTGTGCTTAATTTAAGTATTCTCATCAGGCCTTGATTTTTCAGATTTCTATAATCGCTTCTCCAAAATAAACAATGTCTGAAGGTGATGACTACAATAAAATTAAAATTACACTGGCTTTTTAGAAAATTATGTTTATGTAAATTTGACACTTTTTTTTGGCGGGTTGTGGGGGTCGGTAGAGACAAAGTTTTGCTCTTTTGGCCCAGGCTGGAGTGCAGGGTGCAATCTTGGCTCACTGCAACCTCTGCCTCCCAGCTTCAACTGATTCTCCTACCTCTCTGCCTCCTGAGTAGCTGGGATTACAGGCACCTGCCACCATGCCCAGCTAATTTTTAAATATTTAGTAGAGATGGGGTTTTACCATGTTGACCAGGCTGGTCTTGAACTTCTGACATCTGGTAATCCACCAGCATTGGCCTCCCAAAATGCAGGGATTATAGGTGTGAGCCACCCCGCCCTGCCTTCAAATTATATTTTCATACCCACTCACTCACACAATTTTTTGTAACTATCTGCATGTTCTCCTTAGGTGGGGGGAAAACAGTATCAGAGTTCTTGAAAAATTTATGAAAGAGAGTGATAATACTACACAAGGCTTAACCTATTCACAATACTGTATTTAGTGAATAAAAACATTACTTTTAAAATCCTACTAAAGTATTGAGTAAATAAATAAAATATATTATTTCAGTAACTGTAAAATACATGTACATGAACAAAATAGAACAAGTGTTCAAATATATAAACAAATGAAGCCGGGCATGCTGGCTCATGCCTGTAAACCCAACATTTTGGCAGGTCAAGGCGGGTGCATCACTGGAGGTCAGGAGGGGAGACCAGCCTGGTATATATGGTGAAACCCAGTCTCGACTAAAAATACAAAAATTATCTGGACATGGTGGCAGGCACCTGTCATCCTAGCTCCTTGGAAGGCTGAGGCAGGGGAATTGCTTGAAGCTGGGAGGCGGAGGTTGAGGTGAGTGGAGATCCTGCCACTTCACTCCAGCCTGGGTGACAGAGTGAGACTCTTCAAAACATACACACACACACACACACACACATATGAAAATAAAAACTTTGTACTAGAAAAAGTACTCACAGTCAAACTCACACGTATCTCACAGAAAAAAAGTGACCTTTAAAACAAACATTCCACAAGAGGCAAATAAGAAAACAATTTTATCACCTTGCATATAAAGTTCAAATAATAAACTGAAGAGAGCCACAGGGGAAAAATTCAAAATTTACAAGTAAGTCCTCTAAAAGAAGCTGAAAGTCACTCAAAACTTTTCTGGATTCTATGTCTCTACATTGCAAACATGACCATAAAATTTGCCAGGAGCAGAACAATCAAAGTGTATCTTAAAACTCAATAAACATTTCAAGTCTCACACAAGGATTGTAATGGAAAATGGATGCATCTGCAGTATTTCCATACAAATCTGGACAAACGCTATTTCTTTGTACTCATTGTTTCACTGTTCTAAGAAAATAACTTCCATATTAACATTAGGACATATGACAAAGCAGATCTTCATCATGATAAGTAACAAAGGGTGTCCACACCACTACTCAGGTGGGCCTTAAATCCCAGCCAAGTTCCCTCCCTGGGCACACACTGAAGATCCCAGCCTTTTTACAATCTCTTCACATTTCCTCCCCTATGAGCCCAGGGTGGTCTTCCAGATTCCCTGTGTAGTGGTCTCTCTTGTCTCGGTGGGCAGGGCAGTGTGAATGATGATGGCAGAGGGGAGTAAGCATTTCAGAGGAGTCTCAGGTCATCGTAACAGAAAATGATGGGCCTGGGACAGCATTCAGGGAGGACATAGAGATGGGCCTCGAGAGGACATCTGCGTGGAGGGTGAGAGGGCCCTGGTTGAGCCCAAACTGAGCCCCAGGTGGTAGCTGGCCTCAGGGCAGGGAAGGGAGCCAGCAAGGGATGATGAGACAGCTATCCCTTGAGCCTTGCTTCTCACTCACTGACCTTAGACACTTATGCCTCTTAGGCAGCTTAAGGTGTCCCAGTCCTGAAATGTGGGTGTTACAGTTCCCTGATGGCCATTTCTCCACCAGCCCATGGATGGCTTGGGATTGCTCACTGCAGTCACCTCTGTGATCCTTGGGTTCTCCATGTGGGGAACAACTCCAGGAATCAAAGGCCTCTCAGTCCCCAGCCCTAGACTGCTTGCCTGACCTCCACTGTTCTCCCTCTCTAATGGCCTTCCTCCCTCTGGAAGTACTGCAGAGGATTGAGCCACAGGCCCTGGCTGATGTTCTAGGGGACTGCAGAAGTGGTTACAGGACACATCAGGTCATGGCTCAAAACCAACTCCCCAGAGGCCAAGGGATGTCCATCAAGGTACTTTCCCATGATGCCCCACTGAGGTGCCCACCTCAGCAATCTTTCAAGAACCTGGGCAGTCATGGTCAGCCAATCAGCTGAAGAAGCTCAGGTAGGAGGTATACTGCCAGCAGCTGAAGGCTTGACCTTCATGATTCCAGTACCACTAGACTGCAGTGGAATGAGACACCCTGTGTCCTGAAGGGAGAGGAGTCAGGAAGGTTCATGTCAGACCTACCCTCCCACACACCAGCTCCCCTACCATGCTGGGAGGCACTCCTTACCTAGGATGCCAATGCAGTACTCCTGAATGATCACTTCATTGTGGAAGTAAAGGTTGTGATGAAAGGAAAACTTTATCCCACTGTCAGTACCTGGGACGGCTGAGTTCCCCCCCTACCTGGCCAAGAAGAAGAAAGAGGACGGACTCAAAGGAGCATTTCATGTAGCTAGGCTGAGGTGACTTGCTAGCTGGGGTGAAGCATGTGTTTCTCCTTCCCAGCTCTCCCACTGAGATACCCCCAGGTCCCAGGGGTAACTCAACCTGACCCAGACACTGGACACCTCAGCAGACCCAGGTTCCTTAGCCTATCCTGCAAATCCATCATGTAGCTTAGCAGGACTGACTTCAATATCATTTGTTCTCCTGGCTAACATCTGGGTGTGCTGCACTATCTGCCTCTGGTCATGGAGCTGCCAGATGATTGGGTAGGCATGCAAGGAATCACCCTGCAACTTTTCCAGAGCATGGAGAGTCTGGGGCAGGGCTATCCCTCAGGTCTTTGACCTGGCATCCTCCCTTCCTGGTCCTCCCTCTCTGTCTGGCCTGGGGGAGACCGTCCACGCTGTGGTGGTCTTGGCATCTGATGGAGGCAGTCCCAGACAGCCTGCTCTGACCAGGGGTGGGCACAGAAGAAGTGGGCAGAGGGCTGGGCACGGGGTGCTGTGGTGTGAGGCAGCTACTTGCTTAGGGTTCCTGAGCTTCAGGAGGCCCTTGTGTGCTGGGTGCTGGACAGGTTCTGCTGCTGTCTGGGTGTGCTGTCTTCCCTTCTCCTGATCTCCTTGAGGGGTGGGCGTGTCCACCCAAGGAAACCACTGTGGGTAGAAGTGGCTGCAGGTCTGTGCCTGGGTCTCCCCATGCGGCTCCAGTGGTTTCAACTAAGGTTAATACGCTCAGGGCCACAATATCTTTGGGTGCAGCACTGGCAGAGGCAAGAAATCGTGTCCAGGGAGCTGGTGCCTGCCTTGCAGAGGACAGCAGCCCCATGCACGGTGAACCCTAGTCTTGAGCACCTTGTGTTTCTGGGGTGAGCCTGCTGGACACAGGCACGGGGAGCAGGGGTAGTTCCATGGCTGTCATGGGCATGCAGACTCCCCTTCCTCCAGGGATTTTCCCAGTGAAACGTGTCCTTCAACTTTCTGCTGCTTATGAAGGGTCCTTTGAGCTGCTATTCTTCCCTGTGAGTGCTGTGCTTGGCTTCCTGTCCCTATAACATGCCCTCAGGGCGACCGCAATTAAGCTGCCCTTCTGTCTGCATGAGCCTGTCCTCAGTTCCCCTCGTTGTCCCCCATGCCCTGAATCCCGGCTGAGCCCCGGTACCTGTCACCTTGTTTCCCTCAACCCCAATCCTGGGAGCTCAGCCCCCACCCACTGCTGCCAGCTATCCCGAATTGGCAGCTGCAAGAATATGGCTCTGGCCCAGAAGCCGGGGATATCTTGAGGCCTGAGGCATTCACGCAGCCCAGCTCCAAGTGAAGGACGTCCAGCCAGTCCTTTGCCAGCCGGGGCGTACTGGGGCCAGAGCCAGGCTGTGCCTGCTGGTCCTCCTGCTGCCGCTCCACATTGGCCTCCTCCTTGGCCATCACCTCCATCTCTGCCATGATGTCATCCCCCACTAGCATGCCTCCTCCCCCAGGGTTGCCTCCCTGCTCTGTGCACAGGCCATCCTCTCCTGCACAGCCTGCAGCCTTAACATGGTGCCTTCCTTGATGCTCCCACAGACCAAGGTCTGTGCCACCCACCCCACGCCCCTGGCACCCCTCGACTCTGGGGGCAGCTGGCGGAGCCTTGCCCTGCTAAGAACCACGAGCCTTGCCCTGCTGAGCCTTGCCTGCGAGCCTTGCCCTGCTGAGAAACACGTCCCACATCTATGTGGAACAGGGTTCCTGGGGAGACCCACAGGGCCCACAGCCCACCGCACTCGCTGTGGTGTCCAGATACGCAGCACGGTTAGCTGCACAACAGTAGGCCTGGAGTCGGAATCCGAGGCCCTGGGCTTCCAGAGCCTGGCTGGCAGGAACCATGGCTACCGCTGCACTTGCGGAGCCTCTGCGCTATAAAGTCAGTGCACATGGGTCATCGGATTGCCGACCATGGCTACTGGCCTCCCGTGTGCCCAGGGCAGAGGATGAGAGGTCCTTTGGATTGCCCCTGTGAGTACAGCATCCTCAGGGAGGAAGCATGGAACTCGGAGTCTCTCTTTGCCTAGACCTGAGAGTCCTTGAGGGTTTCAGTTTCTGTTGCAGACTAATTCCACCCCAGCAATGTACCAGTCGACTTTCCTCCAACGCACCCGCCCTACCCTACTCCTCCCAAGCCACCGTCGCCCTCGCCCCAGTAGACAGCGCTTGTTCCTCTCTCTTCTCTCTCGATCTGCCATATTCAGTACCATCAGCCTAGCCTGCCTACTGAAGTGGGATGTTTCATGTGTTCCCTGTGGGTCAATGTCTTGCCACACTCAGGATGCCCGTTAGGGTGTAGGTCTTCCATGCCCACAATTCCAAAGGGCTCACAGCCCGCTTGTGCCTGAATCCACTGCCTCCAGGCCCCAGGCACATGCAGCTTTTCAGAGGATGCTTACCAGCGGAGGCCTGAGCTGCAGGCCAGCCAAGGGCCGGGCGCCTCGGGAGACGCCTACAGACCTCGCAATAGTTGGCCTACACCCACCGCCCTCACAATGATTGGCTGCTGGAGGTAGGCAGGATTTCCTGGCATGG
The DNA here is from genome assembly GCF_028885625.2 of Pongo pygmaeus. NCBI lineage: Eukaryota > Metazoa > Chordata > Mammalia > Primates > Hominidae > Pongo > Pongo pygmaeus. The sequence continues at coordinate 15,422,385 of NC_072397.2, read as the reverse complement.
CTTCTGGAGTCCTTCCCTCTCAGGCCAGCTCGAGGTGTCCCTCCTGCAGTTGGCCCTGTGGTGTCCAGAAGCCAGATGCATACAAACTGAGGGCCGAACGACCCTGAGGCTGTTTGTCCTACTGAAGAGCACCTGTATTTCTGTTTCTCTGGACAGGTTGGTCTTTCGGCAAGAATAGAAAGCAAAGTTTTGGGATTTTGTCTATAAAAGGGTTGGGTTTTCTATGTGTGGGTGTTGAATTATGGGAGGAGACAGTGGGGAGCGAACTCCTTAGTGCTCTTAAGAAACTCATTTTTGTTAAATACATTGATTTTTCTTGAGGATTCTACCTTTAACTGTCACACATGTCCGACATGTGGGCAAGTTGTGAGAGATGGTGCTAAGGCGCCATTGGTTTTCATGTGCGCATTTTATTAAAGCAGTTTTTCTCTATGAATGTGGTCCTAATTAAAAATACAGGCAATAGACTTAACCACTGCAATTAAAAACTTATACTTTTAGTCAGCACATGTCACATGTCTGCTTTGCTTGCCAGGAATTATCAAATTTCGACATAAATTGTATCACTTTAGTGTATGCAGAAGTCTGGGGCCGTAAATAATCTCCGATTAAATTTGCCTCTATAAAACCTGTAATTGTTTCCTTCCTTGTACGACAGTATTTGAAACATGTTTCATGTATCTCTAGCATCGTAAATAATTTAAACCTAATAAGTGAGTGTAATCGAGATAAATGGAGTTAGCCTAAAACGGGAACAAAATAGTTGTGCGTTAGTTATTCTGTTAACCTGACACACTGACTTACTCTTGTAATCCTAGCATTTTGGGAAGTGAAGGTAGGAGGATGGCTTGTGGTCAGGAGTTGGAGACGAGCCTGGGTAACATAAAGGGCCCCTTTAATCTATTGACATTTTCTCATCAAGGACTGGGTTAGTGGAAGACAATTTTTCCTCAGACAAGGGTTGGGCAGGGGAAGAAAGTGGTGAGGTGGACACATTTGAGAGTGGAGGCTGGCCACAGGGCCCCAAGAGACACGTGGTTGGGCGGTGCTTCCCATGGGAGCAGTGTGACAGAGGGCAGGCAGGGCAGCAGGGGGATAGGGAAGATGGTGTCTGGATGAAACTGTGCCACCTCAGGTCATCCTCAGTCATTACATTCTCCACAGACAGGTATTCCAGGTCATCCTCAGGCATTGCATTCAGGCCACAGATAGGTACAGGTTGAAAGCCAGGGTTTGGGGACCCTTGACCTATTGTATATTTCAAATCACTAAACGATGGTAAAATATTTAAAATATTCTCTCCCAAGAACATTTTAATTAGGTTGATTTAATCTTTTATCCAAATATCACACTGCGCATGGTGGTTCACCCTTGAAATCCCATCACTTTAGTGGTCCCAAACCGGCAGATCACTTCAGCCCAGGATTTGGAAACCAGTTTGGGCAATATGGAGAAACCCATATCTATTATGAAAACATAAAAAATTGCCCACCTCTGATAGAAAGCTCCTGTAGTACCAGCTACTTGGGAAGCTGAGACGTGGGAACATCAGTTGAGCCTGGGTGGAGGAGGCTGCAGTGAGCAGTGCACTTTGGCAACAGGAGATACACATCTCAAGAAAGAAAATACACAAAACATCATACTGTTCCTCATAAATATATAGTTTTCACATAAAATTATTTAAATGGGGCAACTTAGGAAAATTACATATTGCAACTTAGGAAAATTACAATAGCTTTTCTTATGTAATTTTTAGAAACAAGATTTTGTCAGGTACATATTAAAATGCAGCATTAGTTCATGAAGTCAGTGCCCTTTTTCCTCTCTGTGTTACAAATTTTACATATTTAAAGTAAGAAATAATAAAAAGATGTCAGCCTCTGGAAGGGAATTTTACTTGAGTTTTCAACACAGTATGTAATAAAATTTTATCTTTTTAGGTTATTTATTTTCATCTAAATATAGATAATTTTTTACCATTTACAGCACAATCGTCCTGGCAAGTTTTTCATTGGTGATCTCAATAGAGAAACCAATGAAAAGTTGCTTAAAGCAGTATTTGTGAAACATGGTACCATATCAGAAGGTAACTCTTAAAACCGTGTGTGTGTGTGTGTGTGTGTGTGTATTTTCATATATATATTTGAATATGTCTATTTAAAATATGTATTTATATATATGTTTTGAAAAAAATATATTTTTTCAAAGTTAATTGTATACCTACATTAAAATGCCTTATCATTTTTAAACTCTTATTTTGAAGTATCCATTTGATATTTGGAAAATTCTCATAGCAGCAGGTGAGGGGTCTGTAGTAAGAATCACCTACTACTTAGAAAGGAAAATGAGGAAAAGTAAATGTGTTGTGGAATTAGGGAACAAAGTGGAATAAAATAAGCTGACTGTAGGGGTGACTTAGTACTAAGAATCACAGTAGTGATGTGAAATGTAATTATTTTTTGGTTTGATGTAACTTTCAGATGGTTAGTACTTTGGTGAGTGCATTTTATAAATGGAAAATGTTTTCATATATTTTAGTTCTTTTGATAAATGATCAAACCAGCAAATCCAGAGGCTTTGCATTTATTACTTTTGAGAACTCTGCAGATGCTAAGAATGCTGCCAAAGATATGAATGGAAAGGTAAGAGTCCCTTATTAATAATATTCTAACTCGGTTCTTCAATTAACAGTATTTCTAGGTCTTTTTAGTATTACTAAACTTTTAAAGATAGTAGAATGCCGTATGAAGCCATCCTCTTCTTTGTGCTATATACATGCAAGTGTAGTTGGAAGGTTATTGGAATTACCATTAAAAATATTAATATATGGTAACTTTTTTCTATGTTTGTATTTCAATACGAGTGTAAATAGATTTTGAAAGGTTTTGAAGAGCTTTAAAACTTATAAAGAACCCTCAAGAAAATGAAAGGAATAAGTCAACATTCATTAAATGCTGTTAATGGAATTACTTCCATTTCATGGAAATATAGCATAGACAAACTGTGGAAAAAATCTCAACAGACTCACAAGAAGGAAAGAATCTCTCCCATTTTCTGAAACTATATTCTTGAGAAAGTATATTTAAATAAGACCTTTACATTTAAGGAAATGTTAAGTACTTGAAAATAGAAAATAATATGAGAACATTGAAGTTGGATAACAAAAGTAACTGGCATTTTTGTCTAATCCTTTCTCCTAAGGACTTTTTTTTTTCTCCTGTCACCAGAGTGATTTATGTAACACGAATACCTAATTACTCATTTCCTCAGTGTGTTTAAGGACTTGTTTTGATCACAACCAATGGTCTCGCGTCCTATTGAGTCTTAAATCTAGGGATTGTGTGTTTATTAAAGCTTTAAACTTTTGTGTAATTCTATTAACTGTTGAATTCCTTTACATTGTAGTCAAGATCATTCCATTCTGGGCCCTGTAGAGCTTTTTGGCTTTATAACATTATCCCAGTCAGGCTGGGCATGGTGGCTCACGCCTTTAATCCCAGCACTTTAGGAGGCCGAGGAGGGTAGATCATGAAGTCATGAGAACAAAACCATTATGGCCAACATGGTGAAACCATCTCTCTACTAAAATACAAAAAATTTGTCATGCCTGGTGGTGTGTGCCTGTAGTTCCATCTACTTGGTAGGCTGAGGCAGGGGAATCAGTTGAATCTGGGAGGCACAGGTTGCAGTGAGCCGAGATCACACCACTGCACTCCAGGCTGGCAACAGAGCAAGACTCCGTCTCAAAAAAATAAAAAATAAAAATAAAATAAATAACATTATCCCAGTCTGTTTTTAGCTCCTGTTACTCTTTACATTATCCCCAAAATGCTTTTTTGGACTTCTTGAGAATTATCCTTCCCCATGTATGTATACAAATAACAATTTATGCTTCAAAAACAACTTAGATTTCATATTTTCTCCCTCATTGCATATTGTAGGTATTTTGTACTCAATATAGCATGTACTAATCTATTGATTGTGAAATTGTATACAGTGCTTATTTAAGTCTTCCTCGTTGCTTTTATTTGTGCTACATCTAGCATGCTTCCTGGTACATAGCAGAAAGTACCTTTTTATTCACTCTTAAAAATTAGTATTTCAAGCTGTGGTAGAAACCGAGAGTAGCTTTTGGTTCATGGCTTTGTGGTAGGTATGGAGATGATTTTGACTTATGTATAGTAATCTGTGATAATTCTTTTTCCCCCTAGTTTTCAAGCCAAAGAGCAGGTAATTTGTGCACAGTTTTCATTTGTTTGTTTATTTGTTTTTTAACACAGAGTCTCGCTGTGTCGCCAGGCTGGTTTGCAGTGGGGCGATCTTGGCTCACTGCAACCTCTGCCTCCTGGGTTCAAGCAATTCTCCTGCCTCAGCCTCCGAGTAGCAGTGACTATGGGTGAGTGTCACCACACTTAGCTAGTTTTTGTACTTTGAGTGGAGACGGGGTTTCACCCTGTTGGCCAGGATGGTCTCTATCTCTTCACCTTGTGGGATTACAGGCCTGAGCCACCGCGCCTGGCCAATGTTATTTCTAAATTACTTCATCTCACATATTTTATTGTGTAAAAATAAATATGAATGTTATATGCACATAAATGTTAAGATGGCCAATAAAGGAGTTTCTCAGAGTTTTCAGGGGGAATTAACAGTTTAAGGAATTTTGGCTGACTTCGGAACACTGGGAAAGAAGCAGCCATGCGCAAATCTGGGGAAAATATTTTGGGCCCAGAAATAACAAAAGTTTCAAGGTAGGAACAAGTGGTGATATGGCTGCAAGAGGTCTTGTAAGGGATTTAAGATTTTCCCCTAAATAACAAAAGCCATGTAATTTTTAAATCGAGTTATTAACTGTTTTCAAAAATTACTTTGACCTATAGAAAAGATTACACTGAAAAATGTTATTGTGAAATTAATTAGGATATTTAAGTATTTCTGAGAAATTACATGAAGTACTATATTAGAGTCATTTTTTTTAGGGGCACATATAAGGCAGTATAAGAAATGAGTAAGGTAAGAAGCCTTAATGAGATCAAACAAGGATCACCCTTACAGAAACATTTCTAGAGTAAATACAGAATTATAAATCATATGCGGACATTTATGTAAGTGTTATCAGATAAAACAAGAAACAACTCATAATGACTAATGTGACTAATCCTTTGAATGAGTAACCTCATTTTTTTAAATGACACAAGCTTCCTTGGGACATTAAAACTTTTAAATCAGTGATGTGAATACAAAGATGAAGTAGATTATATGTTGTAAAAAACAGATGTGCCACATTCTTCCATAGAATATGTGACACGTTAATCTATTTTGTTTGAGGTTTTATTTTTTAATAATGGAGGAGTTTTCAAGGAATTTTAATAATATAATTTGTGTTTAATCCCCTAATGGAAGTCATGTGCTCAGTAAATGTCTCAAATTTGGCATTGTGAAAGGTGTGTTCATCTTAGGAGGAAAAAAAAAAGTTTGCTTTGGGAGAAAATATATAGAATTGAAGTATAGTTGATGTAAAACTTTGTAAAATGTGCTTAGGTTAAATGTGCCAATGTTATTAATAGTACCCTTAATACTATTAGTCTTTGGAAGGAAAAGCAATAAAATTAGAACAAGCCAAGAAACCATCTTTTCAAAGAGGTGATGGGCAGAGACCACCACCTTATTCAAGAAACAGAAGCCCTTCAGGAAGTCTGAGATCTGCAAGAGGAAGTAGTGGAGGAACAAGAGGGTGGCTTCCCTCACATGAAGGACAGTTGGGTAATGTTTTAAAATAAAAGATGGAACCAATAGGACTGAAAGAAAATAAGTTTGAAGATATCAGAATTTCTCAATTTTATTTATTTCCTTTATGAACAGAAAATTAACTTATTGATAAGAAGCAAAATTATTTCTAAGTATCAAATGTGTATTATAAGAATGATTGAACTAATATCTAAACTTTGTTTTAAAATTATAATAACTTTGCATTGAAATAACACAGATATCAAACTGAATTGAGTTTATGAATGCTGACTGACTGTACTCAACTGGTTTTCTGCAGAACTGATTTATATTCATTATACTTTAGAGTTTTCTACTTTGGGGCCCAGAACTTCATATCAGTTGTATTATCAAAATACAATGGAATATTTAAGACTTTCCAACAGGAAAAAAGTAACTCAGTACTTAAGATTGATTTGGCAATTTTTTGTGTGTATACATGTGCAAACATCTATGCAAATCTATTCCTTTGTAATTTTGATACAGAGAGTTTGTGCATTGGCCTGCCATAACGCATTTTCAATTTAAGAAATGTAATAATTTCTGGAAAGAGTCTGTGACTCTGGGAAGGTCTAAAAACAACTGCTTCACAGATATGTATGTATCTTTCTTTGCTGGAGGATGAGTCACTGAAAATGATAATTATGAGTGATTTACACAATAGAAATGAGGGGCCAATATTTACATGAAAAAAAAACGTGTTATTTAAAAAAAAAACAAAAACCAAAAAACTATTGTTTGGGCTGGGCAAGGTTGCTCATGCCTGTCATCTCAGCACTGGGAGAATATAGGGCAGGTGGACCACGAGGTCAAGAGTTCCACCCCAGCCTTGACAACATGTTGAAACCCTGTATTTCCTAAAGATACAAATAATTAGCCTGGTGTGGTGGCATGCACCTGTAATCCCAGCTACTCGGAAGGCTGAGGCAGGAGAATCACTGGAACCTGGAAGGCGGAAGCTTCAGAGTGCTAAGATCACACCATTGCACTCCAGCCTGGGCAATAGGGCAAGAGTCCATCTCAATAAACAAACAAACAAATAAATAAATTAATTAACCTATTGGTTAACTTGTATTATCTATTAACCAGACTTCAAAAATCTAACATTAAACTTGGAGTTTTAATAACCAGATGTGTAATTAATTGGAGATTTTTTTAAAGTTGAAATTGCAGTGTTTGCTCCATTTTAAAATGCATAGCTTCTTGGTTATTTTGTCTCCATTGATCTTGAGGGTGAGGTTCAATAATACTCTGCCATGTACGATAACGTGCGCATTCTAATGTCCAAGATTCTAACCTGTACCACCACCTGGCAATTGGCATATATCTACATTTTTTGTAGATATATGAAAACATTTTTATATGCAATTCTTAAAGATTATTAAAATTTAGCATAGTCTAATCTGAAAATTAGTGTCTCATAAAGGAATTGTAAGAATTCTATATTATCTTAACAAATTTTAGAGATAATGTATTTTCCTGATATATCAATTTTTGATATTGCAAATATTTCAGTTTCTTTGAATGGAATTTAGTTTATCTTTATGATATACTTTGAATATTTTTCATCATAACATAATGATATAAACAGTCATTTATCATTTTTCTTTTAATATTTTTTATGTATATTATACTTAGGTATTTTATTGATGTATTTGTGCTCCCTGTTCACTCCCCACTTTTCCCACATCTCTCTCTCATACAAATATATTATGATTCTTGAATTTCTTTCTAGATTTTCTAAATGGACTTTTATTGATTGAATTGTACTAATTTCATATAGAAATGTTAATTTTATTAGTTTAGACAAATGTGAATTTGTAAGATTATAATATGTAGAAAACCTTTATATACAACTAAAACTTAGCCATTTAAGAAACAGTGATGTTAGTTAACTAAAAATATTTTGTTTGAAATGCAGATGATGGTGGATGCACTCTTGATCTCAACATGTGTTATTCTAGGGGACCCATTCCAGCTAAAAAGGTCCTCCTCCTAAAAAATCTATTCCTTCTGCTGTGGCAAGAAGCAACAGTGATATGGGAGGCCAAGGTAAATGCTACCTGATAGAAAGACCATATTTTTTGTATGACTGAAAATGAGCTCTTTTAACTGGATGCTTAACTTTAAGTTCATTGAACAAAAGAGAAGTAACACATACACGGGCATAATTACGTATCCATAGCTTTTATTATAGTTTCTGTCTCACTAGATACATTTCAGATTTATGGAGAAGAAATACTGGAGCTTCTCATTGCCTATCAAAGAAGTGATTAGAGTGAGGCCAACATTCCTTTTAATCCTGTGTTTGCCAGAAAATTCCCTTTAATTTTTCTGAAAGTTCCTAGCAAGCAGTATTCTTTGATGGTAGGCCTCTTCATCTAATGAATTCTTCCATTTCCTAGCATCCCCTAGTAATGGTCCCCTGGTGTCCTAATCTAAAAATTTCTTGTTCAGTTTCTTTGTTGGGTTGGAGTCTTGCTCTTACCAGGTCAGAGTTTATTGGTAAGATGAAGGCCTACTAAAGCCTCAAATTCCTGGGGCTCAAGCAGTTTTCCTGTTTCAGCCTCCCAAGTTTCTGCAACTACAGGCATGCACCACCGCCGCTAGCTAAATTATTTTCCCTATATTTTTGTAGAGATAGGATCTCACTACAATGTCAAAACTGACATTAAAGCCCGGGCCTCAAGCAGTCCAGCTGCCTCAGCCTTCCATACTGGCTCACAATGTGAGCTGCTGAGCCTGGCCTTCCAGCTTCTGAGACCTCAATAATGCTTACGTGCCAGTCATTCTTATTGCTTATATGAAGATTCAAAAGAACTACATGAGCATTTAGCAGACAAGGAGTCACTGGGCTTAAATATTATTAAAAAATAAATTTAAGGCTTTAAAGGTAGACATGAAGGAGTCCAATATTCTTAAATTAAGTGGATATCACAGAAGTGCAGAGTTGTGAAATATAAGGGGATGTAAATCAATAATTGCGATCATACCAGGATGTTTAAACATTAACACAAGATCCTAAGTGTAAGATTTGAAATTATTTGAGGAGAGAATTTAGAACTAAGCAAAATGAGGTGACCACTAGGATTGTATAAAAGTAATATTTTTGAGAAGAATTGTAAGATTGCAGACTGAACTGAAGAAAGCAAGACAATAAATAAAAGTTCTTAGCCAAGAAGTTTAAGCAGAACAAATTAAAATTCTTACTTAGTCCTCCACCCTAATATGGGGGAAATTGAAAACTGCCATTTTCGATTTTACATTTCATATGTAGAGTATCGGTGAAGTTAGGTATTTATTGACTTCAGGATACCCAAGGCAACACATTTTCATTGGAAAATTAGCCAGTGAACATATCATAGGCAAAACACGTGAATAATATATTAAAGGAGAAACTTTTGTATTTTGAAATAGCAACAATGTTGTAATGATCCCTTTAATAGTAATGCTTATTGCAGTAAAATAAATGTTGGCCATCTTTAGAAAATCTTCAGTAGTACATTTTAATTTGTCAATATTTAGGATAGAGGCAACCACTAAGAGATAAATGAGAACTTTTATGTAAACATTTAGCATGCAGTCGTTCAAAACATTTAGCGTGCAGTCGTATCAGTATTTGTGTGTGTGAGATGGATTGAACAATGTGGGAAAATTTACCTTCTTCAGCTGAGAAAGGACAACGTATGTAAACTTTAAAATACATTTTTTAAATGTATTTTACATTTTGAAGATGTTTGATGAGTTTGATGGCTTTACATGTTTTCCCTGTGTCATTAGCAGTCATCAGTAATTCATATGAAAATGAGAATAATAACTAAGTAGTTATTAACAATTACAAATGAACTTTTATCTAAGAATTAATGATGGGCTTCAGCTTCATTAGAAGAACTGGCTTTGCAGGAGCCGTGGGATTATCCAAAGCCGTAAGAAATATTCACAGTGTTATGACTGTCTAGTAATTTAAGGAATGAAGAATGGAGTCATAGAAAAAATAATTGTAAAAAGTTGTTTGAGAAAAGAGAAAATAGTGTTTCAGGTTTGGTGTTCTATACATAGCGGTCCATCATTTTAATATTAAAGGTCCCATATCACATGAAAGAGAGAATTATGGAGGTCCTCTACACAGAGAGCCATTCTCTTCCTGGAGAAATGGCCATATGTCACCCAGCGATGATGGTTATACAACTAAGGATAAAGGAAAAATTTTTAAAAAGCAGTTGCTTTTTTTTGATGTGGTGATGAAATTCACATAACAAAATTAAAAATTATAAGGTAAACAGTTAAGTGGAGTTAAATACATACTGTGTTGTGCAGCAACTACATCCATCGAGTTCCAAAACATTTTTTATCACACCAAACTACAATTCCAACTACCAGCTAAGCAGTCCCTTTCATTTTCTCCCTTCCCTCAGCTGCTAGCAAACACCAATCTGTGTTCTGCCTTTGAACTTACCTATTGTGGGCATTTAATGATAATGGGCTCAAATACTACACCACTTTTTGTATCTATCTCCTTTCTTTTGCATGATATCCTGAAGGTTCATTTACATCATAGCACTTCACTCCTTCCACAAGCTGTTAACTCATTATTTTCTTTGGGTTGTTTCCACCACAGTGTTTCTAAGCACCAATATTTGTTTGAGTACACTTATTCAATTCTGGGTGTATATATAAGTGAAATTGCTTGGTCCTATGATAATTATGTTTGTTTTCTTGAGGAACCACCACATTACTCCATAGTAGCTGCATCATTTTCCATTCCAACTATCATTGTATCAGGGTTCCAATTTATTTATATCCTCTCAAACACTTGTTATTTCCTGCTTTTAAAATTTATTGCCATTCCAATGTGTGTGTGAAGTATGATATCTCATTTTGGATTTGAAATGCGTTTTCTGAATCACTGTGAGTATCTGTTCCATGTGCTTTTTGGGCATTTGCCTATTTTATTTGGAGAAATATCTATTTAGATGTTTGGCCTTTTAATTTTGTTTAACTTGTAATAGTTATGGTTTGGATACTAGAAGTTCAAAATTTAAAATTTGTTGCTTAAACTTATGCACACAGAAATCATCCAAGTTTCAGAGAAACCAGGGATTATGCTCCACCACCTAGAGACTATGCATGCTGTGATTATGGTAATTCTGGTTGGGATGAACATTGCTCTAGAGGATATAGGTACTATAATGTTATCTGGATTTATCAAATAGATTTCTTAAATTGTTCATTCTGACATTTAAAAAAAACTCTTTTTTTTCAATTTAGTGATTGTGATGTCTATGTGGTAGAAATCATTCTGAACATACAAGTGGAAGTTCTTACAGAGATGCATTTCAGAGATATGATGAGGGTCCAGGATGGATTTGTAAATTATAGAATTGTATTTAATAGACCAGATCATTATTTTAATGAAATTCAAAGGAAAATTATAAAGGACAAATATAACATGTTTAAATATTGAGTATTCTTTTTTTTTTTTTTTGATGGTTTACTTTATTTCAAATTCAGCTGCAGTTTTTTTTTTTTTTATCATTATCCTTTAAGTTTTAGGATACATGTGCACAATGTGCAGGTTAGTTACATATGTATACATGTGCCACGCTGGTGTGCTGCACACATTAACTCCTCATTTAGCATTAGGTATATCTCTTAATGCTATCCCTCCCCCCTCCCCCAACCCCACAACAGTCCCCAGAGTGTGATGTTCCCCTTCCTGTGTCCATGTGTTCTCATTGTTCAATTCCCATCTATGAGTGAGAACATGCGGTGTTTGGTTTTTTGTCCTTGCGATAGTTTACTGAGAATGATGATTTCCAATTTCATCATGTCCCTACAAAGGACATGAACTCATCATTTTTTATGGTTGCATAGTATTCCATGGTGTATATATGCCACATTTTCTTTTTTTTTTTATTATTGTTATATTTTAGGTTTTATGGTACATGTGCGCAATGTGCAGGTAAGTTACATATATATACATGTGCCATGCTGGTGCGCTGCACCCTCCAACTCGTCATCTAGCATTAGGTATACCTCCCAATGCTATCCCTCCCCCTCCCCCCACCCCGCAACAGTCCCGGAAGTGTGATGTTCCCCTTCCTGTGTCCATGTGTTCTCATTGTTCAATTCCCACCTATGAGTGAGAATATGCGGTGTTTGTTTTTTTGTTCTTGCGATAGTTTACTGAGAATGATGATTTCCAATTTCATCCATGTGCCTACAAAGGACATGAACTCATCATTTTTTATGGATGCATAATATCCCATGGTGTATATGTGCCACATTTTCTTAATCCAGTCTATCATTGTTGGACACTTGGGTTGGTTCCAAGTCTTTGCTATTGTGAATAATGCCGCAATAAACATATGTGTGCATGTGTCTTTATAGCAGCATGATTTATAGTCCTTTGGGTATATACCCAGTAATGGGATGGCTGGGTCGAATGGTATTTCTAGTTGTAGATCCCTGAGGAATCGCCACACTGACTTCCACAAGGGTTGAACTAGTTTACAGTCCCACCAACAGTGTAAAAGTGTTCCTATTTCTCCACATCCTCTCCAGCACCTGTTGTTTCCTGACTTTTTAATGATTGCCCTTCTAACTGGTGTGAGATAGTATCTCACTGTGGTTTTGATTTGCATTTCTCTGATGACCAGTGATGGCGAACATTTTTTCATGTGTTTTTTGGCTGCATAAATGTCTTCTTTTGAGACGTGTCTGTTCATGTCCTTCGCCCACTTTTTGTTGGGGTTGTTTGTTTTTTTCTTGTAAATTTGTTAGAGTTCATTGTAGATTCTGGATATTAGCCCTTTGTCAGATAAGTAGGATGCAAAAATTTTCTCCCATTTCGTAGGTTGCCTGTTCACTCTGATGGTAGTTTATTTTGCTGTGAAGAAGCTCTTTAGCTTAATTAGATCCCATTTGTCAATTTTGGCTCTTGTTGCCATTGCTTTTGGTGTTTTAGACGTGAAGTCCTTGCCCATGCCTATGTCCTGAATGGTAATGCCTAGGTTTTCTTCTAGGGTTTTTATGGTTTTAGGTCTAACGTTTAAGTCTTTAATCCATCTTGAATTGATTTTTGTATAAGGTGTAAGGAAGGGATCCAGTTTCAGCTTTCTCCATATGGCTAGCCAGTTTTCCCAGCACCATTTATTAAATAGGGAATCCTTTCCCCATTTCTTGTTTTTCTCAGGTTTGTCAAAGATCAGATAGTTGTAGATATGTGGCATTATTTCTGACTGCTCTGTTTTGTTCCATTGATCTATATCTCTGTTTTGGTACCAGTACCATGCTGTTTTGGTTACTGTAGCCTTGTAGTATAGTTTGAAGTCAGGTAGTGTGATGCCTCCAGCTTTGTTCTTTTGGCTTAGGATTGACTTGGCGATGCGGGCTCTTTTTTGGTTCCATATGAACTTTAAAGTAGTTTTATTCTTAACAGTATAAAGCATGGGAACAATATGACATTGAGAACTTCACATTCAGAAAATGTGACTCAACTTTTAGTTTAGAAATAAGTCTGTTAAGCTTCAAAATACTACTCTTACACTTCTTTTAAATAAAACCTTCTGACTATTGCAGGCATAATTAATATCCTGTCAACAAAGGCAGAGGAAAGCAGATATTTCCAGATAGTACTTTAACTAATTCATGCTTTATTGATGGCAGTAAAAAATGTTTAAATGTAGTCCAACATATTATTTTACCAACCCTTCAGGGACCTCTCATGGTGCACCACCTGCACAAGGGCTTTGAATGTCTTATGGTGGAGGCAGCCACCATGATTATAACAATATACAGGATAGATATGGAAGAAGTCAGGAGAGTTACTCAAGGGGCTTTGAGTCATGAGCACGTTGGCAGAAAAGACCAAAGGAATCCATCTTCCCTGAATAGGGTGCACCAGCTCCTTGTGAAGCACATGGTAGCTGAAGTTATGTGGCATCTACGGGAGATGGTGGGGAAAGTCAATCTGATAAAGGAGACTGAAGCAGATATTAAAGCAAGTATTCAAAATAATAGTTATTGCATACCAAACCTTTTTTGCAAATCAAAAATTGAAATGTCCTTTTTGCATTGTTACTTGCATATTACTAAAAGAAACATATTGGTTTTGTGGAGAGAGGTAGATACTGACTTACTCCATGATTTTTTTGAGGTATTCAAAGGAAAAGGAATTTTTTTTCCAAGTAATTTTATACTTGTTAATGCTATTTGAAAACTATCTGTTTAGATGTAATATCTACATTAAACTTTTTGAATAAAATTTTACATGTAATGCAAAATGCCTGATGTTATTGCTTAGCTGCACATGCTTAAAAACAAATTCAATAGGAGAGTAAATTGTGGTGTTTGCTGAACATTTTTCTTTGTTTCTTTCAATATAAATAGATGTAAAATTAGGCATATGTTACATCTCCCTTGCAAGCTGCACAAGTTTTCTAATTATGCTGTTTCTCTTTAAAAACTTACAAGGTTAAAATGTTTGAGAAGTCTTCAGAAAGGCTGCAAAACTATCTGCCTCACAATAAAATATTTATTTATTAGAGGAATAGTACACATGAAAGGATATAATTAGATGTGGTTGATATTAAAGTTTAAGACATCTGGAACATTCTACTTGAAGCATTTTGTGACTAAAAGGGGATAATGGTAATGAATTTATTTCTTTTTACCTAAATCAATAGTGAACAAGCTAAGTTTCTCAAGTGCATAGCATAATGAAATTAAATGTTCCTAATTTAAATACTGAAAAGTAAGTGTTTTGTCTTGGGATGTACTCGTGTTAATTTTTTCTTGAAAGTTTTGACAATGGTTGTTGCAAGTAATGGTTTAGTAACAAGTTCTTACAAATAGGAATAATCTAGAATGGTTGGGATTTTTTCAATTTTTTTATTTTTGAGATAGAGTGTAGCTTTGTCACCCAAGCTGGGGTGCAGTGGCTCCATCTTGGCTTACTGCAAACTCTGCCTTCTGGGTCCAAGCTATTCTCTTGCCTCAGCATCCTGAGTAACTTGTATTAGACGTGTGTGCACCACAGCTGGCTAACTTTTTGTGTTTTTACTACAGACAGCATCTCACCATGTTTGCCAGGCTGTTCTTAAAATCCTGATCCACCCTCCTCAGACTCCCAAAGTGCTACAATTAAAGGCATGAGCCACCGATCTCAACCTATCAGATTTAATTGATGATATGAATGGAAATGCTTTAAACCTCATACTTTTGTTAAAGTGAAGTGTATAAAACATAAACAACAGCATAAATTTTAGGATGGAGCTGCTTAAAAGTTTAACAAATCTTCGAATGATAAAAATAAAAACATTTGGACCTAAATAACTAAACCAATTAATTTTCCTGATTATACAACCTAAAGAAATAAAATACATGAAGTTCCAGAAGTTTTATGGTCCATAATTCTTACAATTGACAGACCAATCTGCAAGGAGGAAGTATTCTCTTGACAAGATCATCATTTTTATAGGCTAAGGGTGCAAATAATTTTAAAGGGAGAAGTTACCAACTTTGATTTTCAAGTGACTTATTCATGTTACGAAGTTGTGTTTTCATTCAGCTGTAGCATTGTGAGGAGGAAGTGAAAAGATAAATCTCCCTAGTCTTGTGTATCTTACTGTCCAAGTGTGATGGCTCAGGTCTTTAATTCCAACACTTGGGGAGGCCAAGGCTTGCAGATCACTTTAGGTCAGGAGTTGAAAACCAGGCTGGCCAAAACTGTGAAACCCCATCTCTACCAAAAACACAAAAATTAGCCAGCCACGGAGGCGCACGCCTTTAATATGTATCAGCTAATAGGAAGGCTCGGGCAGGAGAATCATTTGAACCTGGGAGGCTGAGGCTGCATGAGCCGATATTGCGCGATGCACTTTAGCCTGGGTGACAGAGTATGACTCTAACTCAAAAATAATTATATAAATCAACAAACATGTAAATAATAAATAGGGTATCCTTCAGTTCAAGCACATAACATTTCTTTTTTTCTTTTTTAGAGGCAGGGTCTCACTGTGTTGTCCTGCCTGGACTGCAGTGGCATCACTGTAGCACACTAGCCTTGAACTCCTGGGTTCAAATGTGCAAGCCTTCCATTTCAGCCTCCCAAGTAGCTGGAATGACAGACACACACCACCGTGCTCAGCTTTTGTGTTTGTGTGTGTGTGGTAGGGACAATGCTTTGGATATATTGTTCAGGCTGGTCTCAAAGTTCCAGGCTTAAGTGATCCTCCTTCCTTGGCCTCCAAAAGTGTTGTGATTATAGCAGTGAGCCACTGAGTCTGGAATATCAATTCTTGGTATGCGTGACATTCCACCTTTGCTCTTTTAAATCTTTTGAGATATACAATAAATCATTATTAAGTGTAGTCATCCTATGCTACTGAACACTAGATCTTTTTCCTTCTAAGCAACCAGAATTTAACCTACTGCCATCCGCTCTTTGATCCTTTCATTACCAGGACACATTGCTTGTATCAGAATATTACATGTATGCCAAAAGTATCTACAACTGTTATGTACAGATTTTTTAAAATAAGTAAAAAATTAATAAAAAGGGTATCTAAAACAAGGTGATAAAATAGGAGGCTCTAATTTGTTCCTCCATCCACAAATGCAATAAATAAAAAGCCACACCCACATTAATTCCCTATGAGATAAACTCAGAAACTAGTTGTGATACTCTTGCACATAGTATTATGAAAATACTCACTTAAAAAGAGGTAAGAAAAACTGAATCATGATCTTGTTCTAGAGTTTTATGTCTGACACAGTGCCCTAGAATCAATAGGGAACTGTTAATTCACAGCTTCTCTCAGAGGACTGAAGTATTAATCCACATATGTAATGCCCCAACTCTTACAGCTGCTTCTCAATGAAATGATTCCTAACTTGCCTATCTCTGGATTCTAACACAGACTGGCATTCATAACTCTCCTAAGACCTCCAAGATAAAAGAGGGATTTAAGTAGACAGTCAAGCACTTCTGAAACTTTCCTCCTGGCTTACTGGATCTCAAGCAGTCAATGAAGCTCAGCTCCCTCTTTGTACCTGGAAGAACTTAAATTGTAAATCTAATGCCTTGACTTTTTTTTTTTTCTTGTTTCTTTTGAGACAGAGTCTTGCTCTGTCTCCTAGGCTGGAGTGCAATGGCATGATGTTGGCCCACTGCAACTTCCACCTCCCGAGCTCAAGTGATTTTCCCGCCTCAGCCTCCTAAGTAGCTAGGATTACAGGCACCCCCACCATGCCAGGCTAACTTTTGTATTTTTTAGTAGAGACAAGATTTCACCATGTTGGTCAGGCTGGTCTCGAACTCCTGACCTCAGGTAATCCACCTGCGTCGGCCTCCCAAAGTGCTGGGATTACAGGAGTGAGCCAATGCTCCTCTCCATATCTTGACTTTTATAGCTTTTGCCCAGGTATTTTGCTTCTAATTCTGACTTTTGGATATGTCAAGATCCTCTGAGAGCAGGCAAACAGGCATTTCTCATTGGTCTTCATCATCACTCACTCTAGCAATATACTGAGCTTCTAAATTTTCCTTCCAAGAAGTCAAACTACCCAACTACGGACCTGACTTCTCAGGTTGCTGCCTAAGTGTTCCAATACTAACGCCTATCTCTGGAAGCTAATGAAGCCCAGCTTTTTGTAGTCCCAGGAGTCTAAAGAGGAAAAATGATTGTTTTATGATAACTCTGCATGATTTTTAAACTTGCCTGTTGATACAGTTTGGACATTTGTCCCTCCAAGCCTCAGGTTGAAATGTGGTCCTCCAGTCTGTAAATGGCACCTAGTGGGAGGTGTTTGTTTGTGTCATGGGGCTGGATCCCTCATAAATGGCTTGGCACTTTTGCCATGGCTAACAAGTGAGTTTTCTGCTTTATTAGTTTTCACAATGCAGCTTTTCATCCAAATAGGTTGTTGAAAAGAGCCTAATATCTTCTCCCTGTGTCTCTCTTGCTCTCTCCACATGTGACATGCCTGTTTTCCTTTTACCTTCAGTCCTGAGTGGAAGCCTCATGAGCCTCTCACTACATGAAGATGCTGGCACCACACATCTTTTACAGCCTGCAGAACTAGGAGCCAATGAAAGCTCTTTTCTTTGTGGATTTTCCAGTCTCATATTCTTTTATAGGAACACAAACAGACTAAGACATGTATCTCTGGCTGATAACTTGCCTATATCAGTAAGCAGTCAAGATCAGCATTCACTATTTCCTGTCTTCCATAGAGGACAAAGGGGTGGCTTTCAATGGTCCCGTGAGCTCTTCCTTAAATCCAGCCCTTGGCTTGCTCTAGCTTTCAGCTTCTCCATGGAAGCACCCAAAACTTGTAAACTCCTCCCTTAGGACCAGTTTTTTTTTTTTGGTTTTGTCTTTTATTTTTTGTTGTTTTTTTTTTTGAGATTGAGTCTCACTCTGTCACCCAGGTTGGGGTGCAGTGGTGTGATCTCAACTCACTTTGACCACCTCCCAGGTTCAGGAGATACTCCTGCCTCAACCTTACAAGTAGCTGAGACTACAGGCATGTGCTACCAGGCCTGACTAATATGATTTCACCATGTTAGCCAGGATGGTCTCAGCCTCCTGACCTCATGATATGCTTGCCTTGGCCTCCCAAAGTGCTGGGGTTACAGGCATGAGCCACTGTGCTCAGCCTGTACCAGTCTTTTAACTTGCCTGTTTCTAGGATCCAATGTGGCAGAATAGGAATTCTGTGATTCTGCTAATTCCTACGCTGTCCACAAGAAAACAAAAAACAAAAAACAAAAACAACTCAACTCACAACTATCCTTAGATAAGGACAACTTAGTGAATGATTCTATAACTTGGGATTGAATCTGTGACACCTTCTTCAACCACAGAACTGAGAATAGCCACATACATAGGATAAAAGAACAGTTTTAATTTGATGCTTTTTCTTCTCCCCAAGCCAGCACAGGGTTGCATACAAAAAATTTCCCCAGTCTCACAGTTTATTCAGAGAGGAGAGTGTTGAAAATGTACATTCAGCCTTTTCTTTTCCACTTTGCATTTCTTCACATGATGTTCTCTCTAGTCTTATCCTGTGGGAAACATTGGGAGTAAACAATGGGAGACAACTAGGGGTGGGGCTCACAGGCACCATAACAGTAATCTTACTGGTGGTTTTGTATTCCAGCCAACAGAGGTACACAATCAGAGAAACTAGGCAACAGCATACTTTCTGCAGGAACCAACCATGGTTGATGGGTCTGCCAGGCTCAAATCACTGGCCAACTGCCAAATCCCACCCTGGTTTTCTCTGCAAAATTTCCAAGGCTGTGACAAAGAAGCAGCTTGCTGATTATCCACAGAAGGGGCATGTGACCCCACCCAGTCCCAGCTGCCATACTTTTGACCATCCTAGCCCTGTGTGCTCCACTATCCCTAGGCTGAAAACCAGAGGCAATTTAGTAGTTAAGGATGAAGTTTCTGGCCCTACCAGGACCCAGCAGGCAAGTAGCTTATATAATAAGCCTTGGTACCCCTGGAAGGAAGTTCACTTCTGATACATCTAATGGAAATCACTGGGCGTTAGAATCTCTAGAGCACATGACTTTATTGAGAAACAGAGAATCCCAGTTTCAGTTCTAGTCCCACCCGCTGGTTTTGGGAAGCAACTACCCTGCTGGGGAAAGTGCCTGTCTGAGCTAATGAATGTATTCTATCCAGGCTCTTTCCAGCACAAAATGGATCTGGACTCTCCAGCCTCTGTCTCCTATAGGGATGACCCACTCTCAGCTCTGGCCCTTCCACTTTAGTCAGGGAACTATCTAATCTTTGAGAAACTTTCTGGGCAATATGCAACTTTTTTTTATATCAGAGACCAGGCTCTAAATGATCTGTTCAACTGCAGATGTCAAGGGAGCTGATTGTCAGCCCCAGGCCCTCGTGCTGCAGGCAGAAAATTAGCCCATCTGTGCGGAGACCTTCCAGTAACCATCACAGCCAAAATTACAGGCATGCCATTCTCTGTTCCAAAACAGAATCTAATGGACCCAGTCTCAGCTCCAGCCTGTCCAATTTCAATTTCCAAAATAGAATCGTTGGTAATAAGTAACCAAGAGCCAAAAAAAAAAAAAAAAAAAAGGCCCAGGAACCGATAGATTCAGGATGAATTCCACCAGATCTACAAAAAGCTGCATCATATTCCATTGTGTGGGTGATCCTAGTTTGTTCAACCAGTTATGTAGGTATGCTTACACACACACACAAAACAACAACAAACAAACAAACAAAAAACAACTGCACACACCTATGTTTCATGTTCTCTAAAAAAGCTGCAGTGGAAATACCAAGCCGGCCTCTGGTATCATCTGAAGACTCAGTGGGGAAGAACCCACTCCTTTCCTTGCATTACCTTGTTGCCCTCAGCCTTGTCCACAATGGCAGTTTTTCAGTGGTTTCTTACAGCTCTCCAGAGAAACTGCAGTTATGTTTATTTATATGGTTTACAATATATTAATTACCCTTTATCTCTAAACTTGAGGCTGGGTACAATGACTCGTCTGTAATTTCAGTACTTTGGGAGGCTAATGTTAGAGGATCCTCTGAGCCCAAAAGTCTGAGACTACAATGATGTGTGATTCAGCCTGGTGACAGAACAAGACTCTGCCTCTAACTAAAATAATTAAGATACATCTGATAGTAATATTTTTGTTTTACACTTTGGAAACACAAATTTCCTTGATCAAATATATGAATATTTGATAGTCACTGGCACAGCACATTTGCTTGTGTATAGGAACCAACGCAGGAAAGCAGTAGGATTAGATGTTCTTTCCCCTTAATGTCTGAACACGTGTATACTGTGATGATAAGGGGTGAGTTTGGACCAGGAAGGCTTTCTGCAACAGCCATCAACGCTGGGGAAACAAAACCCTCCAGAAGTCAGGAAACAAAATGGCATTTACTGGTAGTAGTAACTATAAAATCTTTTGCAGATTTGATTTCATTTTTAATTTAGTGTAGATTAGTCAGCACAATACAGACTACCCTGCCCCTATTAGTATGAGGTTTGATGACAAATGTCAATTAGATTTGGTTTTCAAAAACTACAAGAATCTCAGCTAACACCATAGTTACATGATTAATTTGACAATATACATGACCTTATTTTAAAGTTTCAGTTAGTCCACTAGGGACCAAAATATTATTTTAAACATAATAAAAATTCATGTGGATAATGGGGCAAAATGACAAGTTTTTATTTTTACTTATTTCCTTTTAGTTTTATGCCTTTCATTCTCCCCTCCCTCCCTCACTTCCTTCCTTCCCTCTGTCCCTCCCACCCCCCAACTCCTTCCTTCCTTCCTTCCTCTCTTTCTTTCTTTCTTTTTTTCTTTTCCTTCCTTCCTTCCTTTCTTCCTTCCTTCCTTTCTCTCTCTTTCTTTCTTTCTTTTCTCTCCTTCTTTCCTTGCTTCCTTCTTTCCTTCATTTTTCTCTCTCCCTTTCTCTTTCTTTCTCTCTTTCTCTCTCTTTCTCCCTTCCTGCCTGCTTGCCTTCCTTCCTTCCTTCCTCTTTCTTTCTCTTTTTTCTTTCTCCTTCTCTCTTTCTTCCTTCCTCCCTCCCTCCCTCTCTTTCTTTCTTTCTTTCCTTCTTTCTCTATTTCTTCCTTCCTTCCTTTCTTTCTTTCTTTGTTTCTTTCTTTCTTTCTTTCTTTGTTTCTTTCTTTCTCTCTTTCACCTTCTCTCTCTCTCTCTTTCTTTCTTTCCTTGTTTCTTTTCTTCTCTATCTCTGTTTCATTCTTTGATTTTTTTTTAATGGAATCCGCTGTCACTTAGGCTGGAGTTCAGTGACATGATCTCAGCTCACTGCAACTTCCCTATCCCAGATTCAAGCAATTCTCCACTCAAACCCTCCCAAGTAGCTGTGACTGTAGGCATATGACACAAATCCTGGCTATTTTTTGTGTGTGTGTGTGTGTTTTTAGTAGAGACAAGATTTCACAATATTTGCTCAGGCTGGTTTTGAACTCCTGTCCTCAAGTGATACACCCACCTCAGCCTCTCAAAAGGCTGGGATTCCAGAAGTCAGCCACAATGCCCACCCAGTTTTGTGCATTTCTCTCCTTAGTCATCTCTCCTATCTCTTTTATTATTTTATCTTATTTTTATTTCTGAGACAGAATCTCACTTCTGGTGGTGAGGCTGGAGCACAGTGGTGTGATCTCACTTCACTGCAAACTCCATCCCCAGGATTCAATGTATTCTCCTGCATCAGCCTCCCAAGTAGCTGGGATTACATCCATGGGTCACCACGCCTGGCCAGCTTTAGCATGATATTAGACATGGGATCTTGCCACGTTGGCCAGGCTTGTCCCAAACTCCTAACATCAAGAGATGCACCCACCTCGGCCTGCCAAACTGCTGGGAGTGCAGGTGTGAGCCTCCATGGCCTGCCTCATATCTGTTTTAAAACTCAGTTGATAAGTAATATTGTCTTCCTGGAATGCTTAATGTTTACAAAACAACTATAGCATTATTATTTAGCCCCTTCAGATGAAATATGGTAACACACAAAACATACATACACATACAAAGACACAGTCAGTGATCAAAATATCAGTGTAGACCAGGACCTAAAATGAAAGATGAGTTGCTACAGTTGACTAGAATTAAAGCAGACCAGAGTTGACCCATACCCACCCGAGAGATGTGAACAGAGGCTTTCAAAACACTCTATCAGATACATGTTAGATTATTCCCCAGCCATAGCAAAGGGACATAAAAATCTGTTGTGTTTAGAAGAGTCTTGATGGTTTGACTTTTCCAGGGTATTGGCATTCATGACGTTGGCCTTTAATGCTCTCCGCAATTACTCAGATCAGTAGACAACTCAGTTTTTCTAGCACACTAAAGTGCTTTTCAAAATTTTATCTAAAACTTAGTGGCTTGAAACAATAATTATAATTTACTAACTCTCAGTCTCTTCAATCTTCCACAGTCTCTCAGCCAAATGATTGTGGTTCAGGGGCATTCAGGAGCATGCAATCTAGTGATGGCTCAGGATGGGGACATTGTCAAGTGCCTTCTCATCTACCTGGTGCCGTGGGTAGCATGACTCAAATAGTGTGGGCTGGACTTCTGAGGTCCTCTGGCGTCTCCTTCTATTTCTATGAATATCTCCCTGGAATGTCCCTTCTGCATAGTGTTATCAGGGTGTTAGACTTTGTGATGTACTGGTCCGGTGCTCCTGAGGGGGTTGTCCCCATTAAAGCAGGAGACTTAGGCAGAGCTGTGTCACCTTTTCTAACTTAGGCCAGAGGTTGCCCAATATCCAGAAAAAGCTTCCAATGTTTTCTATTCATTAGAAACAAGTACTGTGTTCAGTCCCATCAGGAATATTTTCAAATGGGTTTGCGAAGAATTTCAAAGTGTGTTTTAGACCACTACAGTGGCCATGCCTAATAATTACTTATTTTTACAAGCGCTAGATGGGTTTTACCCAAAATGATAGCAGATATAGACTTTTAAACTTGAAATCTATGTATCATAGCTCCAAACATTTGGATATATGTTGAAATAACTCTCAAGCAAAAATTGATTTTGAAATGAGAGCTGTAAATAAATAAAATAAATGAGATAAATTCATAAATATCTGGATCAAATGCTTATGTTGGTCAGCCTTAAAAATGTTATGCAGCCTAATGTGCCACTCTTTTACTATTTCTATGGACAATACTTGGACAGAAGGAGAAGGAATCAGAGGACTGCTGATCACTCTCTGCCCCTCGAAACAGCGGCTGGAGCCCCAAAGATGTTCAAGTCTCCTATATCCCAGAAGACAAGATTGTCAAAGTTGTAAATATTCAGTGGCTATCTGTCCAGATTCAGGGTGAGCATAATGAATGACTGTACATGTGTCAGTCATGGGCACTATTCTTGGCATAGGGCAGAACTAGTTGGACATAAACTCTGAATCTAACCTTCTCCACAAGTAATATACATCTAATCTCAAAAACTTTTAGCTGCACATCATGGGGCTGGCTACTGTCTTGCCTATGGCAAAGGAATAGTATGATTTCACACACCCTACAATCCAGGGGGGGCATAAGAAGAAAGACAGTGAGTTGGGCAATCACAGAATTGAGAAGCACCTGGAATCTATGGTTGCACTGATAAGGAAATGAAATTTCCTACATAGGATGAGTTAAGGAAAACCAAGAAAGATGGTTGTCTTCACTGACTTGCAGAAACCAACTCATAGTCAAGAAAAGTGGGGCTGGTGGTAGGGGGTATGGGGGGGGGGCAGGGTGATGAAGGAGTGCAGGGGAGAGGAAAATATGTTCTGAGGAAAAGAACAAAAGAAATCAACAGAATTGCACTCTGATAAAATGAAAATATGTAATGTCCCTGACAGGGAAATAAAACAAAAAGCACTAAGATAGTAACAGAAGTCAGGAAAGCAATGCATTTAAAAACTGAGACGTTTAACAAAGAGGTAGAAAATAGTTCAAGGTATCAAACGGAAATCAAAGAAGTGAAAAATATACAAACCTAAGTCAAAAATTAGATACAGGGGCCAAACAGTAAACTGGATCAAGCAAGAACAGAGGAAACAGAGGACAAGCAAAATTAAGGCAAGTCTTTGAAAATAATCAAAATGGAGGATAAAAATAAAAGAGAAAAATAAGGAATCATGAAGATAGCCTAAGGAACTTATGGAACATTATGAAGTGGGATGAAATATATGGAGTACTGTAAGGAGAAGACAAAGATAAAAGGAGAGAAAAATAATTGACATATATTTTTAAACAAATAAAAAATAAAAGTCTGGGCGTGGTGGCTCACGCCTGTAATCCCAGTACCTTGGGAGGCTGAGGCAGGTAGATCACCTGAGGTCAGGAGTTTGAGACCAGCCTGGCCAATATGTGAAACCCCATCTCTACTAAAAATACAAAAAAATTAACTGGGCTTGGTGTTGGGGGCCTGTAATCCCAGCTACTTGGGAGACAGAGAGAGAAGAATCACTTGAACCTAGAAGGCAGAGGTGGCAGTGGGCTGAGATTGCACCACTGCACTCCAGCCTGGGTGACAGATTAAGACTCCATCTCAATAAATAAATAATAAAATCAACAACAACAACAAAAGGATAAAGATGACTGCTAGAGTCACTCAAGACTCACCTCCTCCACAAAGAATATCCAAAATAGCAAATAGATAACTATACATTGAATGGAACATCTTTGGGAGAATGCTAGAATTCAGCAGGGAAGTGACTGTGACTCTCTGAGGCATGACAACTGAGGATGACAGCAGTATAGAGAGGGACCAAAGCAGCCAGCTGGAATTGGCTCAAAACCAAAAGGAATTCTCCACTGTGGGAGAAAGAAAGACCACATTTGCAATCCTAGATGCAAAGAATCCCCTTGGCCCTGTGAGGACAGGTCCTAAGCCGAATACAGAGACCTGCCTGATGTCCACACAACTACAGTGTCCCAGAGAGGGAATTTACGCAAGACCCTGTGCCCACAGAGGCCCACACTGCTGGTGCATGGCCCAATATTGAGGGTGATATTAGGCAAAAGGCTGTCTAGAAGCTACATCAGAGAGCCTTTGGCCCAGGGGTCCAATATCCCCTGCATCTCCATATCTGGGTCCTTGCTGACATGCCCTTTTGTCTACCCAGAGGCCTCAGTGTCACGATGTCAGCTGGATGCAGCATTGTGGCTGGGTCCATGGTAATGGAAATTATGCAGCATGCTATACCCCAGGGAACAGGCATTCCAGCATATTTGAGAGGCTGCTCCAAAACACAGGGAACAAAAATGTGTGATCCATAGGGCATGGGAAATACCTGCCTGCAGTTGCTGCCACTGAGGCACCAACTCCTCCCAACCCCTCAGCAGCAAGACAACCAAACACCAGTGAGTGTCATGTCAGGACCCACAACCCAGAACCTAAGCTGCTACTACCACTATAGCCACCCACATGTACCACATGGAGGACCAAAGACTGGCCCACCTAGCCTACAGCCACCACAGTGGGGCCCTTCTATGCTGCCTGGGACTGTTAGGACTTACCTGCCCAATGCAGCTGCCACAGCTCGTGTCTTCTGATGCTACCCAGGAGCCTGAGTACAGGCCTGAATAGCACACCAAATCCCAGCAAAGTCTCATCCCAGGCCATCTCATCTCATCTCATCTCATCTTAAAATAACTACAACGTAAGCCATTAAGGCACTGTCATTCATTTCAGATATTGAGTATAACTAAAGAAATAATAGGAAGATCATGCTATGTTTCTTACCCAGAAACAAAGTCAAAGTACTCTGCCCAATTAACATTATAGATGCATGTACAGGGAATAGTTTTGTTCCCATGCTTTCTTTTAAACTTCAAATAATTTTCTCACATGGATATGCAGATTAACAGCCAGCAGAAGACCTGCAAGAACTCTTTTGCCTCTCTGGGGTTTTCTTTTTGTGTAAGTCTTCTTTTTTTTTCAGGCATTTTGCTCTACAAATTCTAGTTTTCTTGGTATAGTTGAAGTCTGATTGGTATAGTTGAAGTCTGATTTTAGTCTTCTCAGTCTAGTAAGACCCCCTAAGTTATGGCCTGGTTATAAGCCGGGTTCACCCTTACACTGTCTTTGTTCATCTTTCCCAAGAAATGATTGTTTGGTGCTGCCTGTAATTGAATCTAGAAAAATATTTGTTTCATATTTCTGTCTAGTTTTATAGTTATTTAACCTGGGAGGGTAAATATGGTCCCCGTTACCCCATTATGGTTAGTGGCATAGCAGGGGCCATGGAAGGCTTTCAGAAGTCATTTTTGAAGACACAACACAAATTCTGTTTGCATAATGAACTTAGATAAAATACAGCCAAGAAAATAATGTTAGGAGAAACCAGACCCTACAGAAATCTTTTTAGGGTGTTATTATGCTCAGACTTAAAATAATCAAAAAACCAGACCAAAGGGTAAAATATGCATATTCTATCTAACTTTTATCTAGGGTATTAAAATTATTCAGACAGTTGTGCAAATAAAATTCAAATATAGTTGAAACATTTGTATATGCTTGTCTATATACTCCTTTCTGTGTCAAAAGAATAGATACAGATAAAAATTTCAGAAATAACATAAAAACTGGCTTATTATGTTTTCAGAAAAATCCATATTTATTTTATTATATTTTACTTTTTTGAAACAGAGTCCTGTTCTCTGGCCCACACTGGAGTGCAATGGCGTGATATTGGCTGTCTGCAACTTCCACCTCCCAGAGGCGATTCTCCTGCCTCCTGAGTAGCTGGGACTACAGGCATAAGCCACCAGACCTGGCAAAGGTTTTGTATTTTTAGTAAACATGGGCTTTTGCCATGTTGGCCAGTCTGGTCTCATTTGAGATACACCAGCCTCAGCCTCCCAAAGTGCTGGGATTACAGGCATAAACAACATTGCCTGGCAAAAAAAAAAAAAAAGGAATATTTTAAAATAAAATAGCATACAAATTATTATGGACATTACCATTTTTATATCAGTCACTTGAAAAATGGCACTTCTGTCAAATGAGTATCATTTACAGGAATCAATTTTGCCAAATCAGAAAATGTGTTTTATTTCTGGGAATTCTAGGCATATTAGACATTTTTGCTGGTTGCATTTATTATGGGGAAAAGAGCTAGACAGAGAAATTATTTGACTTAATCCAGCTAGTCTATGGCTGCATAGGACAAACCTATAGTCTGATAAAATTGCATTGATTTGGTAGAGTC
This sequence comes from Pongo pygmaeus, assembly GCF_028885625.2. Classification (NCBI taxonomy): domain Eukaryota; kingdom Metazoa; phylum Chordata; class Mammalia; order Primates; family Hominidae; genus Pongo; species Pongo pygmaeus. The sequence goes on along the minus strand of NC_072397.2, from coordinate 15,394,876 downwards.
AGGTAGACCATGCCTGTGTGGCAACTAAAGTAATAAAACTAGGTACTGTAGGATATATGAGAAAGGTGGTGAATAGATATTTAAACACAGCAGAGTTTAAGTAGTTTCAAGGTAAAGTACACCGATGTATGAAAGGCCAAAACATCGTGTTTATGCTGTGAGAGAACACAGTGTCTTTATTCCTTGTAGATCACAAGTTGACATTTATGTGGAATTTTGAGTGCAAATCCTTGTTATTTGAAGCTATGCACCTAGATTGGAAATCAGTTTTTCTTCTGTGGAAAGTGACATAAATCAGCCAGGCAAAAGTGCTAAGTTTTCTCTTCACTGATAACATTTCAAACAGCAAATACTCTGTTTATAAGTTTAGAACATAAAGTTTCTCAGTGAGTAAGAAAGCAGAAGTCATTCAGAGATGATAATTTTTGTGACCCTTTATAGCTGTACCCAGACTTTGGCAGAAATATTGATTTCCATTAAGTCAGGAGATGGCTTTTCAATTCTTCTCCCCTCAGCATGATGGATTAAGATGGTGGATTTTAACCTTCTCACCTTTGTTTTATTTTCTGAACTGTTAGAATTTACTTATCTTAGCATTATTCCTATTTCCAGTAACAAGGCTGAACTTGCTTCTTTATACTACATACAATTTAAAGTAAAGAAAACTACGACATTATCTTCTACATTTCAATGTAAAATTAAGTAAAATTTGGTCATTTTTACTACCGTGAGTGTCCGTATACTTTTACTGCATTTGTATGTAATTTAATGTAAGTAGTTTAAATTTAACATTAGTATTAATGGTATCAACTACGGGTGCCCTTTTTTCTATTGGCCCTTTTTGGTGCACACTTAGGTGATTTCTTACATTTTGGTATTAAATATTGTTTCAGATAACTTTCTTCTATGTCCCTACTTTCCTAATGTACAAGGAAATTTGTAAGTAGGTATTTTATGTTGATAATCATGCAGCAACACACATGTACAGTTGTACATGTTTAATATAAACAGACCAGTTAGAGAATATAAAGTGCAAAATAAAACAAGTAAATATTTCCCAGGTCTCAAATGGTGAATAAACCAGTCTTCATGGCACAATCTTTAGTATGAAGTTATTTGCCACTCTACAAAATAAACAAAGGTTGGTAGCTGTGGTTCAAGCTTGTAACCCAGCACTTTCAGAGGCTGAGAAAGTCAGATCACTTTAAGCTAGGAGTTCACTACCAGCCTGGCCAACACCAGGAAACCCTGTCTCTACCAAAAATAGGAAAATTACCCAGACATGGTGGTGCATGCCTGTAGTATCCTAACTTGGGAGACTGAGGAATGAGAATTGTTTGAACCTGGGAGGCTGAGTCTACAGTGAGATGACATTGCACCACGTACCCTAGCCTGGGTGACAGAGTGAGTCTTCAACTCAAAAATAAATATAAAAAGAAACAAATAAATGAATAATAGGGCATTCTTCACTTCAGGCAGTTATCATTTTTCTCTCTATCTCTCTCTTTTTTTTTTTTTTTTTGAGACAGTGTCTCACTCTATTGTCCACACTGGATTGCATTGGCATCATCATAGCTCACTGGAGGCTTGAACTCCTGGGTTCAAATGCTCATGTATCCCATTTCAGCCTCCTGAGTAGCTGGAATTACAGGCACCCACAACCATTTGCAGCGTGTGTGTGTGTGTTCTTTTTGTTTGTGAACTATGTTTTCTTTTGAATCACATCTTTTTATAACCTAATGTTTCTATTCATTATTTTAGTTAATCTCTGGTTCAACTGCAATGTGCTTTTATATTAACTTTTTTTTCCATGGGGTAACATGGTTTACACTGTACAAGCTCTGTTATATATAAAGTTGTCTTTCCACTAATTTTCCATGAGTTTGAAAATTTAGGTATATGAAATTTTGGGTCATGCCATATTTTTTACCAAGAATTCTTTAGACATTGCCAAATATTCTGAAGTTTTGTTTATAGAACAGACATTTGAGGCCAATTTGACCAGTGACTTCTATTCAGGAAAATTCTTAATCTTTTTTTGTTATAAGATTTTTTAACACATTAAATTCAAAAATTTGACCAGGATAAGCTCAATGACTCTCCCAGTTTGTATAAGTGAGGTTACCACAAGATCATTGTGTACTGTGCTGTTTGTTTATGCCATTAATTTATCTTGCTGAATTATCATACCTGTTGACCTGCCTCCTTGCCTCATAGGCTCCACTTACCTCTTTAGCCACATTAATTTTGCCTTTTTAAATGTTGTTTCTTTAGAATGTTGCACAATGCTTCATATAACATAACTCTCAATAAATATTTGTTGAGGAAATGAGTAAGCCAGCAAATATAAACCTTTTATAAAATTACAGAATTTGACACCATTTCTGTAAGTGAAGTTGAATGCAATCCATCGGATAGACATGTTTAGGAATGAGAATTAAGAGTCTATATATTTTTAAATAGAAAATTGAGAGAAGATTAAAATATTGGTATGAAAACTAAAAACATTATTTGATAACGTTATTTAATAATATTTGATAACACATTATCAAACACTATTATTGAATTCAAGTTGGCTTATCTTTAGTGCATCTGTTGGCTTTTTCATGGATGTTTACTTCATTATGGTAACTTTTAGTGATTTCTGATGCTATGATTATTTCTAGTAGGCACTGTCTTTTCTGGGAGCACCCTGCATTTTGGATGCTAGTGCACACATGCATTTCAATTTTACCTCTGAGAGGAGGCAAAATTTACTGTCAATGCAGTAGATGCCCATCTATAAAGTAAAAATTCTCATTGAGTTGCATGTGGGTAGGCTTATGTTCCAATTGCTGACAGGCCACTCCCTCCCCCACAACCCCTGAGTGATATGAAAAAGGAATGTTGCCAATGCCATTCTCCAGGAGAATAACCAGATCATCTCTCATAGTTTCTGAGTCTATATGGAGATTTTGTGCCTTTCAAGCTATGAGAGCCTCATCTTGCACCCTTAGTTGGGAATCAGAACTCATGATCTCACCCTGCACAGTATAAATCTGTGTTGGAAAACAGTAAGCCCACTTTGGCTTCAGCTCTAGCTTACTGCATGAACTTTGTGATCTTGCTTCATATCCCACATGTGTTTTTTTGAGTTCCATTGTTAATATTTAATAGTTTTCATTTACACAGAATTCCTATGTTTTTGGAGGAAAAGTTCACTCTGCTGTGTCAACTGGGTATCTTTATACTTCCAGTGTCTTCCCAAATCTGTAGGCCATGGTTGTGTCTCCTGAATTAACCATTTAATAAATGAATAAAGCAGGTGTGAATATCCTATAAGAGTCACAATGCTGATGTCCATTGAGAGGGTGGACAATGGACCCCAAAACATTTCAGGAAAAATAATAAGAAATAATGGGAAAGGGGAGAGTATAAAACAGCGGACAACATGAAACTAAGGAATAATTTCTGTGACTTGCAAAAGCTGCCTGAGACCTGATTTCTATAGGAAGGTATTTTTAAAGTCACCGTAATGACCTGAGTTTTGCCATGCTGATACTTTACTTATTTCATTTTATTAAGGTTCTGTGGCTCTTCACTAAATACATGCAATAAAACTTCTGCCCAAAGAAAGGAAGATGTCCTCAAAAATAAACAGTTTGGAATAGTGGAAATACCATCTAATGCAAATTTCTGGTAGCAAATTCCTTTCTGTAACACCCCTGGCTTGACAAATTTGGATCATACTACAGATGAGTTGTTTGTTTGTTTGTTTGTTTTTTAGCAATTATGTTAGTTTTCTCCAAATAGAAACTTTGTGTTGATTGCTTTCCAGACATACTCCCCTGGCTAATTCTTACGAAAATGTCTTTCATTTTTCAAAATAAAAAAAGAACAAATTTCTCAGTGTATTTATTTTCCATTTGATTAAAAAAATAGTTTAACTAACTAGGACATGGATTCCATTCTCTCAGCCACTGTGGTAACGGAGCTTTTTTTTTTTCATTTGCATTTCCTGAAATAGTATGAACAGCAGGATAGTACTTGCTAGGAAAGTAGATTATAAAGATAAATGTAAGACGCATTACGTTATATCCCCAACAAGTTCCAAATGTGCCTTTATACCTATTATATCCCATAAACACCAGGGCAACTACACCAGCTGCTCTCTACTCTCCCAGGGCATGATATTTCTTCTTCTTCTGGCACCAGCCACCAATCTCAAAGGAAAGAAACTCTCACAAGCCTGAAGTAAGCAGGTGGAGCTTTCACCAGTGCTACAGATAGAACAGTAGGTCTTGATAGTCAGGTGGAACTTTCACCAGTGCTATCAATAAAACACTAGGACCTGATAGTTCTCTGCTGACAGTGTGTTTCCATTAAAAAAAAAAAAAACCTAAAGTATACAAGACATGAAATTCAGACATTAAAAGCAGTTAGTTGGATATTAAAAATTGTAGTTTTCTGATATTTTATAACAGTTATATCTATTTCTCTTGGCAATGTTTCATTCAGTGTGAGTGAAAACAAAGAGACTTAACCCCCTAGACAGACTGAATAATACATGGCTTACTTCCATTAGTATGTACACTTTCTTTTGTGTTATTGCATTTTTGTACAAAGCAATAATACAAAAGAAAATTGTGTTATTGCATTGTACAACATGCACTGTATAAAATGTGTTGTGGAAAATTGTGTTAATGCATTGTACAAAATGTACAATGTGTTAGCTTATGTTAAAATCAGAAACACTATTCAAGTACCATAAAACATGACATGTATATTATTATTTATTTTATGGGTTTTATTATATTTTATCAAATGGTGAGATTAGACATTTTCTTTCTCTTAATAAAAACATAAGACTACACTTCCAAAGAAAGAAGAGAGAAATCAAAATATCTAAATTGTCTAAGTGGAAACAATGGACTTTGGCCATAGAGGAAAAAAGGATAGTGATAGTGACCTCCTCTTGAACAGCCATTAACTGTGTAAGTTTGGGCCCTTCGATTATTCTTTGTTAGTATCATTATCATAGCACTTGTAAACAAAAGCAGAAATTAAAAATATGGCAAAGAAGTATTTAAAATATGGCAAAGAAGTATTTGAGATATGATACAGCCTATTGGTGAGAGTAAGATGATGAAATGAAAATGTTACTAAATTAGAGTGGGCAGAGGAAAGATGGGAATTCAAAGAAGTAAGTATCATCAAATTGCACACATACTGCAGAAAGAGCTCAAATAATGCTTCAGAGTAATTCTACACATAATATACTCTTTGACTAGAACAACATGTCCTTAAGAGCTAACCTTAAGTAGGCATGGCACTAACAATACTTTTGTGGGGAAAGCAGAAATTTAGATGCATTTACAGAGTGTGTTATGGGTTATATGTGACTACCCTTCGCTACTTAAGCTCTCTTTTTTTTTATGATGACTTTTTTAGCGATTTTAATATTGTTCCCCAGTTGCCATTTACCTAATCACATAACATTAGTTTCTAGCATGGACTTTAGCTGCCAGAAGCGGAGATGACTTTGGTAAGGGGGCATAGCTAGTTTATTTGTGATCTATCACTGAGTAACAAATTATAGCAAAACTTAGTGGCTTAAAAAAACACCATTAATTATTTCACAGTTTCTGTGGGTCTGAAAACTGGGCATATTTATCAGGGTATGCCTGGCTCAAGGCTTCTCACGAAATTGCAGTCATGGTGTTAGCCAGGATTTCAGTCATTTTAAAACACAGGTGGGGAAACATGTGCTTCCAAGCTTGTTCACCTGACTGTTGGCAGGATTTAGTTCTTCATGGGCTGTTGGACTAAGGACTTCAGTTCCTAACTGGCTATTAGCTAAAGGTGGTATCTACTCTATTGACACATGAGTGTGTTCATTATGCAGCTCAAACATGAGCCAGCTCTCTAGGAAACAGCTTGGACAGGGGATGGGTGAGGTGGTCCACATTTGGGCTTCCACAGGTGAGATGTATAGGCAAGGTACTGCAACATATTAGTAAAATAAATCATTAAGGGGACCCTGTGTGGTGGCTTATTCCTATAGTTCCAGCACTTTGAGAGGTCAAAGCAGGAAGATTGCTTGAGACCAGGAGTCTGAGAGTAGCCTGGGCAACATAGCAAGACCCATCTCTACAATAAGTACATAAATAAAAAAAATTCACTTGGCATGGTAGTGTGCATCTGTTGTTCCAGCCACATGGGAGGCTGAGGTGGGAGGACCACTTGAGCCCCAGGATTTCAGGTTCAAGTGATTCTCCAGCCTCAGCCTCCAGAGTAGCTGGGATTACAGGCACCCGCCACCATGCCTGGATAATTTTTTTGTATTTTTAGTAGAGATGGGGTTTCACCATGTTAGCCAGCATGCTCTGGATCTCCTGACCTTGTGATTCGCCCGCCTCTGCCTCCCAAAGTGCTAGGATTACAGGCGTGAGCCACCGTGAGCGGCCTCAAGTGGCTTTTAAAAACATAATTTTTTTTTCCTGCATTCTGGAAACTAAGAGTCTGAAGTCAATATGTTGCTGGACCTCTGAGATTTCTGGAAGAGAATTCTTCCTTGCCTTTCCCAGCTTCTGGTTGTTGCCAATAATCCCTGACATTCATCAGCTTGTAGCTATATCGCTTCAGCATCTAACTCTGTCTTCACATGGCTGTCTTCCCTCTGTGTGTGTTTCTGTGTCTCTAAATTTCTATTTCTTTATAATGATACAAGACATTGAATTTAGGGCATACCCTAATCTACTGTGACCTTACCTTAACTTGATTATATTTGAAAAGTTTATATTTCCAAATAAATTTACAGTCACATGTCCCATGGTTATCATTTCAACATTTTTTTTTCTAGAAAAGTCAACCAACTACAGGGTTATTATCAAATAAGTATTGGAATTTTGACACTAATTCCAGAAACCAAAGCTTCTACTAAAACAAGTAAATAAAGATGAGTTAGCAAGGTAACAAATATATTACTCAGGTAAACTGCCAAATCTCACGACCTGGAAGCAGTCATGAGATTTGGCAGTTTACCTAAGTAAATAATTCCAAAGAAACTGTATCTCTAACCACAATTAAGATAGTTCTTAGATTAGGCATATCCTTAGTCCTGCTGATGTTGTAGCTTTGCTTTGCTGTTCCCAGTTACTGGAGTTGAGAACACCTTAGGGGCCTCATCCCTTAATGAAAACAAAAATAAAAGGGGCAGTACGTCAGAGTTGTTTTCCTCCTTCCAGTGACTGGATTTTGAGCTTCCCCACTATCTCAACGTTCTCTGAGGTGGAGTGCTTAGCATCCAAACAACGTGCAAATGCATACTGTGAAACACTAAGCTTCTTTCTTACCAGAAACACCACTAGGAAGAACAAAAGGGAGTTTCTCTATATTTTGCTACAAAGGATATGTGAAAGCAAAGAGATTTTGCTCCATTCTCACAGCCTTCAGCACTGCAGATAAGTGCTGTCATGCAGACGAGCTCTCAATTCTAAAACACAGGACATTTTAGGAGACTAGCTATCTACAGAAAGTAGAAAAGTTGAAAGTCTTTTTACATGTCCTCTTTAAACACACATTAGATTTGTTGTTGTTGTTTGTTTCTTAAGGCCACCGTGTTTTATTAATTTTACACTACTGTGAGCAATAATTTTCAAGGAAATATGAATATGGAGTTCTCTTAGTTTAATATTTATGTTACACCCACGAAAAATTCCAAATTGCAGATATTTTACGTCTTAAAGCTCTTTGTCACCTTTGATAATGGTTTTCCCACTTTTTATATATAATATTTTATTATTGTTAAAAAATTAAGCATGATTAATTTTAGGACCAAGAATCGAATCTATTATTAGAATTTGAATCATTTATATAAATATATGACACAATCCTGTTGTATTTTTCTTTACCCCATTCTATGGATTCACTTTATTCTCTTCATTTGCATTACTGTAGTCTTCCTCTAAAGTTAAGTAAGTTTACAAATGGATCAAAAATTGTTTTTGGTTTTCTTTCCTCACAGGTGTTTTTTGTTCCATTCTTTCATCATTAGTTCATTTTGTCAAAAATCATTGTCACAAACTATGTAATTGTCACATTGAAATTTATGCCATTTTTCAACTGACTCCTCATCTTCTAATACACAAACCTGAAATTTATTTTTGCTTTAAAACCTGCTACTTGTGCCCCCAATACTCACCATTTTGAATTAGTTATTAATACTTTTGGTTTATACATGATTACGTTTCCATTACACTCTGTTCAGAACACATTTCTCAAATAATTTCTGAACCTAAATATGAAAGTTCCTTCAAAATAATTCCTGTTTACGACTTTGCCTTTTCTATATGACCTTTAGTTTCTTCACCTGTAAAATGAGTGATTAGATCTTTACTATTCGAATCTACATATTTTGTGGCCTTTTAAGCTTGACACAAGCTCTATTTGCTAAGTGCTACTATAAATTAATATTATAAAAATCAGAAATTACATATGATATAATAATATACTTAATCATATTTGATAATGTTACTTAAATAATTCAAGTGAAAAGATAATGTAAAGATAAATTTAATAAGTAAGAATACATAATTTTTCCAAAAAAATACATTTGAAGACGTTTGCTGCTGGCCTGCAGCTAAGGGTACATTATTCAATTTGAATTTCATGTAAAAACAACTCAATAATTTTTGTTGTTTGTAATTGATGAGTGATGGACAATATTATTTTTACAGCCAAATGGAAAAATTGCATCTGATTAGACAGAATCCAGACCAAAAAAAAAAAAAAACAAAAAACAAAGGTTCTAATGTGTAAAAGAAGAAAATCTACAATATGTGTTTTCTCTTTTCCTTCTATTTCCTTCTATTGCTATGTGAACAAAGGGAATCAGAGGATCTTGGAGCAGAGGTGCAAAGGGGAAAGGTCCAGATATTTGGGTTGATAAGAATATGTGTAAAATACAATGAACAAATAAACATTGAAAATCTATTATTAGCATAATTGTTGTAATAAATACTTAAAATAAGTATTCATAATGCAGAAACTTTTTCAGCATCTGAACTAAATACCATATATTGTATTTTATGATAATCTGAAACCAGAGGGTCAGCCCAAAGGTGACTCTTGTGTCAGTGTAGGAATTAATAATAATAAATATACAATCCATGTTTAAGTATATGAATTAGGTCTGATTCAAGCTAATGGAGGAGAAAAAGTGAGGGAAAATATTCATTTCTACTTATTTACTAAAAAGAGATCTTGCTAAATAAGATTTATCTGCTTAACTTGTAATATTGCTTAAGTTCAATTGTTTAATTAAAATACTAATTTTTAAATAAGAAAGACGGGGATAACTAATATCTTGTATGTCAGACACATCTCTAACCCTTAAGTTTTGCTGTTCATATAGTGTGATGGTGACCACTGACAATAGTAAACAAGTTTATTCATTCATTAAATCAATCGTATTGAATCAACAAAAATGTATTGTTTATCTAGGTGTTGTCAGAGTTAAATCTTGAAGCATAAATAAACAATACTTATTTATTAACATGCATGGTATTCTTCTTGTCATTATGACTGTATCTGCCTATGTGACAGCTTATAATTTTCCAGACTGATGATATAATGGGCTGATTTCCCAAGCCCCCACCCATTCCTATTAAAGTCCTAAAACCATTACATCAGAATGTTACTGTATTTGGTTATAAGGGCTTTAAAAAGGTGATTAAGTTAAACTAAAGCAATTGGATATGGCATTATTCCAATCTCGCTGGTGGCCTTATAAGAGGAGGACATTTTGACACACAAGGGTACACCAGGAATGCCTGAGCACAGAGATAAGACCATGTGAACACAAAAAGGGTGGGCCCTGATCTCCAAGCCAGGGATAGAGGTCTCAGAAAAAATCAAAGGTGATGACACCTTGACTTGGACTTCCAGCCTCCAGAACTATAAGACAATAAATTTCTAGGTTTTTTTTGTTGTTGTTGTTGTTTTTGATAATGTTACCAAGTGTCACCAAGTGTGTGATGTTTTGCTATGGCACTAACTCACATAGGTCAAGGGCTGATAAAATCTAAAGGAATTTCTTCAAAAATCTTTCCATTTACAACATTATATTGCTGGGGCTTTTAGCTCCAGGGAATGACTGAATGAGTTTGTATTTCAGATATTTGGTGACTCATTATACTACAATAATATGCTACCAAGGAAGGCATTTCCACTGGCTTTCCTCTACTCTGCCTTCTGGACTTCAGTATTGTTTTCACCAGATTGATTTCCCAGGCACTACACAGGATCTCTTCGGGCAGCAAAATCAGTGGGCATCAGAGCCAAGAACTAAGTTTGTTGAACTTCATTCAGACCGTTTCAGTGAGTTAGCCATCCACCAGCTGCTATGGGCTGTCCAGGGCCAGGAACCAGCTGTGCTGACCCAGCACTGGTGAGGTCCTGACAACGAGACCTCCTGAGGTTTTGATGGCAGACACCTTACTCTCTTCACTTGAGTTCCAGCCCTATTGATGCCACACTCCTCCCAAGCATTTCTTGACATTCCTTCAGAGCATTTATAGTTTTGTGGGAAGGACACAGGCGATAGTTATAGGAGATTAGAAAAATGCGTTAGCTTTGAAAATCAGTGCTAAAGGAATGATCTAAGTGAATTCTTCATGAGTTCAGGACATAGACTGCTTTGCCTCAATGCTATAAAAATAGATTCAGATAGAATGGGGAGCTTGGATAATGTATAAGATATTCACAATGCCTGGAAGCTGTTATCTTCAATCAAACAGTGTAAAAAATGGAAATAAGTATTATTGTATGTAATTTAGCAACTTCAGAGAAAACATGAGTGAGAAGTCTGGCTATGCCAGTTACCAAATGTGTAGCATAGAGCAAATTACAAACTCTCTGAACTTCTATTTCCTCATGGGGTTGTTTAGATGATTAGAAATGACTTATATAAAATGACTTACTTTGTGCCAGGCAAATGGCCTGGACTCACTAAATGGTTGTGTATTTATTAACTTTGTTTCATGATTAATGCCAATCTAACCATGGTCATCTCAGCAGTCCTTATTTTATCACTCCCATGAGTGAAAGACATCAGAAATCAAAATAGATCTCAGCAATGACTTAGTCCAGTCTGGTCATTTTCTGGAGAAAAGGAATGCCCAGAGAAATTAAATGACTTGGCATAGGATACAGAGCCAGTTGGCAGCAGAGACAGCATCAGCCACAAAACATACAATTTTTTACTCTGGATCGGAATACTTTTCATTTTGGATTCCTTTACTGAAAGCAGTACACATATCTGAAGTATGTATTTTTAAAACTGTACCAATTACATATGAAGGGTGAATGAACTGAAACAGATGGAACAACATTAAATCTATGTGTTGTGGTAGTGCTACAAATTAACACACAGAACAACTGTGATGTAACAGTACTTGAAAGTTGTTGGGTGTGATTTATCAACCTAATCTTCCTCACAAGCTCTGACCTTGACAAATTTATGGTGGAGGTTTTAAGTGGCTAATTAATAGTATCTAACACTAGTGTTTATTTTATTTTTTTCAGGATAGGGCTTTGTTTTACAGAGTGCCACTGATAAGTCCCAAAGTAGCAAAGGAGAATGTCAGGAGGGTCACAAATGGAATACTTGCCCTTTCAAAAGTGGAAAAGAGATGGGAGACTTCTGGTGTGAGCTTTGGGCACCTGATTTCACCCAGATCTTTGCTGTAGGATTTCTGGATCATTTCTGAGATTCTCATGCTCTGTTCTGAGTGATAGCATAAATTTGTGCCTTGTATTGGACAATTCAGGAATTAGTTGTGCTCTTATTTTCAAAAATTTGAAAATAAATAAATAAATACATAAATAAATAAATAAATTCTCTATTAGATGCACAAAGAGGCTGTTTATGCAGTGGCTTCAGCACCATGACTACCTTATCTCTTGTCAGGGTAGCTCGGGGAATGCTTCCAGGAAACACTTGGGCACATCAGAGTCCTATCCTTGGCCCCTATATAAGAGCATCTCTGAAACTTCTCTCAGCATTCTCTCTCTGCTTAACAATGCCATACGCTCATTTTACTTTTTCTGTGCCATAGGTGACCTATGTTGCCACAAACACCACATGGTGAAATTCTTTTTCAGAGATCAAATCACAAGGGGGAAAACCTTTCCTTTAACTCCATACCTCTGACTCTGGGATTTCAGAAGAGCAGGAAAAACCTATACTCCTTATGTTTTCCCTTTTTTTTTTTTTTTCCTTTCTTTTTGCGTGTTTCACTCTTTTCCTGAGGCTGGAGTACAATGGGGCAATCTCGGTTCACCGCAACCTCTGCTTCCTGGGTTCAAGAGATTTTCCTGCCTCAGTCTCTGGAGTTATCTGTGATTACAAACATGCACCACAATGCCCAGGTAATTTTGTATTTTTAGTAGAGACGGTGTTTCTCCATGTTGGATTGGCTGGTCTCGAACTCCAGACCTCAGGTGCTCCGCCCACCTAGACTCACAATGTGCTGGTATTACAGGCATGGGCCACTGCACCTGGCCTTGGATTTGTAGTAAGTTTTCTATCTTACTAGGGATTCCTAGGCCACCAAGTTATTCTGGGGTCTTTTATGCATGCACCAAGAATGGCAAGACAGAGTGAAGAAAAGTAATTTTGACTGAGAAAAAAACCTTTTTTAGGAAAACAAGATTTATGAAGAGAAAACCATAAAGGACTTTTGAATATACTTATAGCTTAGATATCCATTTTCATTAAGCTGAGCACTCTTTTTTTATTAAGGGTAAGGGTGGGTAAGGATGGATAGAATTATATAAATGCTATGCCAAGTTAAAGGATTGGGTTATGTGCAGAAATTTCCTGTGCTAATGAGAGGGATTTTTAGAGAAAAATCCCAGAAGCCATTCGATTTGCCACAAATTAGACATGGAGAAGGGGACATGAATGTGAGGACTGCCTTTAACCCTAGCCACTTCCTGAAGAGGGAGAATGGCAGAGAAGGTATAAATGGTTGGAGTAGTTTTTGAACAGGTAGAGAAGGAGGAGGGGTGATGTTGACCATAGAAGAAAACCTGAATATGAGGAAACCTCTCGTCTTTTGTTGTTTCTAGTAATAAATTTGTTTAGGCTATGTTGAAGTAGAAAATTAAATGCTTCGCCTTTAAGGTCCGCCATAAGCCAAGTTTGGCTAGGTTGTGAATACAGCAGTCCAGTGGGGAGGATGTAGGGATGTGAGATTATTTGGCACCCATGTGGACTGGTAAGTGGAAGCTGGGTGTGTCTGTTTTGTTCTAGGCATCCCCAGACAAAAGACAGAGACGCAGAGTCCTCCTTCCAAAATGGTATCCTTAAGCTGAGAAGGAACTGGGTGCCAAGATTTCCTCTAGCTCAGCCCCATTAGTCCCATTGGACCTCCCAAGACATGGAGGGCAGGCCAGACTTTCTCTGGCACTGGCAGAAAGCCAGGAGAAGGCAGATCTCACCAGTCATATAAATTAGTATCTGATGTTGGATGTTCTGGCTGGAAATCGCACAGGGCCTCCTAGATTGTAGCCATTTCAGGAAGAGAGAGATAGAGAGAGACAGAGAGAGAGAGAGAAAGACAGAAAGAAAGAAGATGAAGGAAGAAGTTGCAAGGGAGGGTTAGGGAACAAAATACTCATTGCGGGTGGTCAGAAGTGGATTCCTGAGACCTGAGTGTTTTGAGAGCCCACTGGGGAGTAGTCTCGGCCTGAGCCTCATGGTCCCTTCAAGTTAGTTGTCCTCCTCACACAAATCACTTGAAAAGTGAAGTGAGAGAAAAGATGGGGCGTGTGGCCAGAGACCTTTAGGGTACAGGAGTTAACTCAGGATGAGCTACCATTGCTCACTGCTCACTGCTTCCTGGGTTGCAAGAGAGCCTCTGCTCCCAACACCAGTCAAAGGTTTTGGCACCAAATGTAGGAATAGGAGAAAGAGGAAAGAAACAAGAAAGGTGGCTTGATAGTGAAGGACAGGTTTATTTTAAAGAAAACAAATATGAGAGGTGTTTCTGGCTGAGTTAGTTCAAGGGCAGTCAACAGACTGAGTTAGTTCAAGGAACACTAACAGTTCTAAGGATTCAAGGTGGAAGAGTATATCAGAGGCTTGGACTACTTCTTTGTCTCTTTGTTGTGCTTATCTGGGAGTGAGAGTTTTGTGTCTGTTCCCATACATCTTCCTGAAGCTGCAGGCATATGCCCTGAGACTGCTACCCTATATCATCTCTCTCAAGTTCAAAGTTTCACAAATCTGCAGGACGGGGGCAATATGCTGCCAGTCTCTTTGCTAAAACATAACAAGAGTCACCTTTCCTGCAGCTCCCAACAAGTTTTTCCTCTCCATCTCAGACCACCTCAGCCTGGACCTATTGTTCATATCACTATCAGTATTTTTGTCAAAGCCATTCAACAAATTTGTAGGAAGTTCCAAACTCTTCCATATTTTCTTTCTTTTTCTGAGCCTTCCAAACTGTTCCAGTATCTGCCTGTTACCCAGTTTCAAAGTCATTTCCACATTTTCAGGTATCTTTTCGGCAGCACCCCACTCCTCATAACAATTTACTATATTAGTCTGTTGAGTAATGCTGCTGATAAAAGACCAATGCTTACTGAAAACTTTAATTAATACATGAGTATATAATAAAAAAGCCAAAGTTATTCACTTACCATTTTTAATTGCTCTCCCAGAGGGCATAACTGAGAAGTCATTATGTAAACTTTCATGATTTTTCTTTGAATATACATTGACACATTCATTCAAATGTCCAAGAATATATAAATGCATATTTCTAAGCAAAAACTGTATCATAGAATACATATTATTGCTAAATGAAAGTTTTAAAGTCAAAAATTTTATAAATAATTTTATAAATTTTATAAATATAAATATGTATATTCTTAAATTATTTAAAAATCAAATTATTAGAATAAGTAATATATATTATATTATATAAAGATTATTGAAATATTCTCTTTTCTTTCACTGCTGAATGGAGAATCAAAGCAAAAACCAAAACCTAGGCATTGTTCAGATGAAATTGTGTTATATTTTAATTTGAGATTTATTTTATATTCTAGCATTTATCCATTTGTCATCTAAGTTGACAAATATGAGATGGGGATGGCAAGATACTGATCCAGTTGGTTTCTGATAACCTGTCATGATAACTTTATTTGATTCTGTAGTAAAGGTTGCCCACACAATAGTGGTAGGGATAATAGCAACAGTGGAATCAATGAGTTGTGTTTCATTAAAATATAATTGTAGTTTTAAATGAGACAGAAGTTAACTTTTCTCTTATATGCGATTCTAAGCTGATGTGGTTGCTCTAATCCTCAACATTTTCAGAGACCTATGTTCCCTCTATTTTGTTGTTCTGCTATCCTCAACAGACAACATCTTATGGTGCAAGAAGGCTGTTCCAACTCCTGTAGTCATGACCACATTCTAGCCAGCCAGCCGGATGATTTATAAGGACAATGGAATGACAGTTCCCTCCTTTGAAAGGCACAGCCCAGAAGTTGTACAAACCCATTCTGATGTATTGCATCACTCAGAAATTTATATCATGGTTATATCTGACCTCAGGCAAAGCTGGAATATAATGTATTGATCTGTGCAGTTATACAATAAGCCAAAAATTCTGTTGTATAAAAAAATAAGAATGGACATGGGGGACAAGGGATGTCATGGTTAGCCAAAAGTTAAGAATAATTAATTCTTATGAAGTGTATGATTTGATGAAGAAAAGTGGTGTCTAAAATATTCGGGGATTAAAAATGAGTTGAGGAACCTGAGGCTCAGTTGTAAATAATGATTTACACCCCATGCCAGTTCCACCATGCTCAGGCTTTGGTATTTCTGGTTTTTTGGAGTTTTCCAGTCTTTACACTTTTAAGGAAAAGACTAGCATATCTACCTCACTTGTTTTACTGTCTTGAATAAATAACCCATTTAAAGTGTTTGTTGAGCACCAATTGCCCACAAACTATTGTCTTAGTTTTGTGGGAGGAAAAAGTAAATAAATTAGATAAAAACCCCTTCCTCAAGGAATGTTTGTAAAGCTGATTAACCATGCTAGAAACAGAAAGTGAATGGTGCTGTGAGAGAGATACAGAGGTATATTAGTATTATGAAGGTTGAATGAAGAGAGAGATTGAGTACAGCAGAAGATAATCATTGCTTTCAGAGAAGAGATGGCATAGGAGATGAGAAAGAAAGATTTAAAAAGATTAAAAAGATTTACACAGAAAGATGGAGAGATACATATCTCTTGATTAAAGAAGGCAAGAGGAAGAGAAACTGTATGGACACTATGAGCAAAAAGTGAAAACAGACTTTTTTTTTCTTTTTTTTGGCTAGGCATGGTGGCTCACACCTGTAATCCTAGCACTTTGGGAGGCAAGGCAGCTGGACCACCTGATGTCAGGTGTTTGAGACCAGCCTGGCCAAAATGGGGAAACCCCATCTCTACTGAAAATAGAAAAATTAGCTGAGCATGGTGGCACATACCTGTAATCCCAGCTACTGAGGAGGCTGAGGCAGGAGAATCACTTGAACCCGGGAGGTAGAGGTTGGAGTGAGCTGAGATTGTACCACTGCACTCCTGTATGATGGGATCGAGACTCCATCTCAAAAAAAAAAGTATTCACAATGAAATGGGCAATTGACTCTCTTGGTGCAAAATATCACAGATGAGGTAGAGAACACATTTAGGAATATATTCAGATTTTCAGGAACACAGCTAATTTCCCTATTCAAATCCCTAGCAGACAGGGGCAAACAGCATGAAATAAAGGAAAGCTCTACGTTTTTAGAAATAGATATCCAACTAATACACATAAAAATTGTATTTATGGAGTAAAATGCATATTTAATCGATCTAATCAAATACAACCTCAGCTAAATTCTTCCCTAAGACATACACACACCCGGTAAGCAAAAGGAATAAGATGTCTTGTCTCTAGGAAACTACAGAAGTAAATTAGCTTCAATAATACTTTATATTTGCCATTAAAAATAATTTTAAATTTATAGTAGCACCTCATTAGAACATAGAATATGGTGATGCCTTGGACTATTTTATTTAAAATGGCTATATTTGGTCCTTATCTCAACCTTTGTCTTCCTATATATAGCTGATTAATAATGTGAAGTAGTTCATTAAGAAATATATTTGCATATTACTGTGAAGTCATAGTGTATTAAATGGACTAAATGGAGCCTATAATGCCCCGGAAAATATTGCATACTGCAAAGATAATATAAAGTTCAGTTCTTTTATGTATAGTTTTAATGTTAATGTTAAGTTGTATATATAGATAGATGATAGACAGAATAGATAGACAGATATCAACACACACATGAATTTTTACAAATTGCTGAGGTTACAAATTTAAAACCGATAATTTTTATCTCAAAATAATAAAGATTAAAATATTAGCCATGTTCATCAATTGGTCAAAATTTTGCATCCTTGTCTTGGATTCTCGCTTATATTCATCAATTTTAATGTAGATCAAAACACTCAAATGAAAATAACATATTAAATAAATTTGTTTATGCACTGCACTTCTTTTCTAATGGTATGATATGCAATAGTGGAATGCATGATGCAATAGAATTTATGATACTGTTCGAGTGTTTCAATGCCGAAATTAAAGTTAATAAAATTTTATAACAGAAATACCGAAAATGAAGAATGATGATGAATTGAGCACTGATATTAAAAAGCCTAAAAATGGTTCAACTTTTTATAAGCAAATTAGATATATGTTTTAAGAACTGTATAGGAAGACTTACATGTATCTGCATTATACTCAGAGGTATAAATAAATTATAACTTCTTTATTATGTATTCAAGTTACCTGATGTTCCTCTTGAGCATCTCGAACCTCAGGATTGGGAAAAATTGTATTAAAAAAACCAAGTAAATACATACAATGACTGTGTATTCACAAAAAAATAAAAATTAAAAAAAAGAAATCAAGTAGTCTTAGCTCAATACAATAACAAAAATAGTCCCTTAAGAACGATGCTCAAATGCTCAGATAAGCATTTCACTTTCTCATTTCACTTCTCTCTTCCTTTTCTTATCTGAGATCATATCTCATGTATGAAATGGACTTTACTGATAACACAGGCAAATGAGGAGACGTTGATTGAGAGTGTATTGAATCTATAAATAAATTTAGAAAAATTTTAATTCTTAAAAATATTGCTTTTAATCTGTGAACATGTTATATTTATCCTATTATTAAATATTTTCTAATTTATCTCAATAATAACATGTAGTTTTGGTGAAACAGCTTGTAATTCCATTTACATCTAGGTATTACATAATTTGTATAATAATATAAATTCCTATTTTTAGAATTTTATTTTTGAAATTTTCTTTACTGATATAGAGAAATGAAATGGGAGATGGCCTCCATTTTTCCCATTGTACCATAAGTCTTTTGAGTGAAGGACTGACTCCTCAATCCTTATTGTATCCACAACACTAAACAGTATATGTATGCCAAATAAAATTTGTTGAACAAAAGAATTTTGTAGGACCACATGTATGCATGCATCCAGAAAACTCACTTCTGCATTTTATGCTTGCTCCTTCTTGTGACTTCAAAAGTAGGTCCTTAGCAACAGCATCCTGTCATCCCAAAATGGATATGATGTGACCCAAATGCATAATGCTAAATTATTTGATCATAAATTGGGAGTCTCCACTCTCAATACTAAAGATAAGCATTATCTCCAATACTAACCATGTGCAAAAAGTGTAATGAGATTACATTTAGAGATTCTTCAGAAGCCAAAAAACCAAAAATAAGGCAACAATTCAAAGTTTAATTTTCTTAATAAGGTCTTTGTAAAAAATTATTATTATACTTTAAGTTCTGTGGTACATGTGCAAAACATTCAGGTTTGTTACATAGGTATACACTTGACATGGTGGCTTGCTGCACCAATTAACTCGTCATCTACATTAGGAATTTTTCCTAATGCTATCCCTCCCCTATCCCCTTCCACCGACAGGCCCCCCTGTCTAATGTTTGCCTCCGTGTAACCATGTGTTGTCATTATACAACTCTCAATTATGAGTGAGAACATGTAGTGTTTGGTTTTCTGTTCTTGTGTTAGTTTGCTGAGAATGATGGTTTCCAACTTGATCCATCTCCCTGCAAAGGACATAAACTCATCATTGTTATGGCTGCATGGTATTCCATGGTGAATATATGCCATATTTTCTTTATCCAGTCTAACATCAATGGGCATTTGGATTGGTTCCAAGTCTCTGCTATTGTGAACAGTGCCATAATAAACATGTGCGAATGTGTCTTTATAGCAGAATGATTTATAATCCTTTGGGTATATACCTAGTAATGGGATTGCTGGGTCAAATGGTATTTCTAGTTGTAAATCCTTGAGGAATCACCACAGGGTCTTCCACAGTGGTTGAACTAATTTACACTCCTACCAACAGTGTAAAAGCATTCCTATTTCTCCACATTCTCTTCAGCATCAGTTGTTTCTTGACTTTTTAGTGATCGTCATTCTAACTGGCATGAGATGGTATCTCTTTGTGGTTTCAATTTGCATTACTCTGATGATCAGTGATGATGAGCTTTTCTTCCTATAGTTATTGGCTGCACAGGTGTCTTCTTTTGAGAAGTGTCTTGTCATATCCTTCACCCACTTTTTGATGAGGTTGTTTGTTTTTTTCTTGTAAATTTGTTTAAATTTACTGTAGATCCTGAGTATTAGCCCTTTGTAAGATGGATACATTGCAAAATTTTTCTCCCATTCTGCAGGTTGCCTCTTCAATATTATGATACTTTCTTTTGCTGTGCAGAAGTTGTTTCATTCAATTAGATCTCAGTTGTCAAATTTGGCTTTTTTGCCATTGTTTTTGGTGTTTTAATAATAAAGTATTTGTCCATGCCTGTGACCTGAATGGTATTGCCTAGGTTTTCTTCTAGTTTTTTATGGGTTTAGGTCTTACATTTAAGTCTTTAATCAATCTTGAGTTAATTTTTGTATAAGGTCTAAAGAAGGGGTCCAATTACAATTTTCTGCATATGGCTAGCCATTTTTCCCAACAACATTTATTAAATAGGGATTCCTCTCTGCATTGCTTTGTTTTGTTAGTTTTGTTTAAGATCAGATGGTTGTAGATGTTTGGTGTTATTTCTGAGGCCTCTGATCTGTCGCATTGATTTTATATATTTTATATATAGATATAGATATAGATATAGATATAAAAATATATAAATTTATAAATTACTTTGGGCAGTATGGCCATTCTCACGATATTGATTCTTCCTATCCATGAGCATGGAATATTTTTCCATTTGTGTGTGTCCTCTTTTATTTCCTTAAGTGGTGGTTTGTAGTTCTCTTTGAAGAGGTCCCTCACATCCCTTGTGAATTGTACTTGAAGGAATTTTATTCTCTTGGTAGCCATTGTGAATAGGATCTCCCTCACTATTTGGCTGTCTATTATTGGGGTACAGGAATGCTTGTGATTTTTGCACATTGATTTTGTACTCTGAGACTCTGCTGAAGTTCCTTCTCAGCTTAAGGAGATTCCAGGCTGAAATGATGGGATTTTCTAAATATACAATCATGTTATCTGCTAACAGAGACAATTTGACTTCCTCTCTACCTATTAGAATACTCTTTATTTCTTTCCCTTTCCTGATTGCCGTGCCCTGGTTTTGTGCCAGTTGTCATAGGGATTACTTCCAGTTTTTGCCTATTCGGTATGGTATTGACTGTGGGTTTGTGACAAATAGCTCTTATTACTTGGAGATATATAACACCAAGACCTAGTTTACTGAGAGTTTTTGAATGAAAGGGTGTTGAATCTATTGATATAATCATGTGGTTTTTGTCATTGCTTCTCTTTATTTGATGAATTATGTTTATTTATTTGCCTATGTTGAACCAGGCTTGCATCCCAGGGATGAAGCTGACTTGATTGTAGTGGATAAGCCTTTTGATATGCTGCTGGATTCATTTTGCCAGGATTTTATTGAGGATTTTTGCATGGATATTCATCAGGAATACTGGCCTGAAATTTTCTTTTCTGTTGTGTCTCTGTCAGGTTTTGGTATCAGGATGATGCTGGCCTCATAAAATAAATTAGGGAGGAATCCATTCCCTCTTTTTCTATTGTTTGTATTTTATTTATTTATTTATTTTTTTGAGGTGGAGTTTCACTCTGTTGCCCAGTCTGGACTGCAATGGCATGATTTCAGCTCACTACAACCACCACCTCCCAGGTTCAAGTGATTCTCCTCCCTCAGCCTCCAGAGTAAATGGAAATCCAGGTGCATGCCACCACATCCAACTAATTTTTGTCTTTTTGATAGAGATGTGGTTTCACCATGTTGGCCAGGAGGGTCTGAAACTCTTGACCTCAGGTGATCCACACTCGTTGGCCTCCCAAAGTTCTGGGATTACAGGCATGAGTCACCATGCCAGACTGGTACTTTTTTTTCAACTGAAAGAAAGAAACATACTGTTATACTTTACTCCTGAGACAAAGTCCTACACAAGAAGGAATCTAATAACATCCAAATTTCCAATTTTTTTTAATAAACATTTTCACATGGTGAAACCCCGTCTCTACTAAAAATCCAAAAAAATTAGCCAGGCGTGGTGGCATGCACCTGTAGTTCCAGCTACTTGGGAGGCTGAGGCAGGAGAATTTCTTCAACCCAGGAGGTGGAGGTGTCAGTGAGCTGAGATTGCACCACTGCACTCCAGCCTGGGTGACAGAGTGAGACTCTGTCTCAAAAAAAAAAAAAGAAAAAAGAAAAACAAAAGAAATAGACAATGCAAACAAATTTGTCATGGGCATTAAAGTGAGACAGTTTCCATGTGTTAATTCCAATCAAAGATTTGGCCTTGCTAGCCTCACTCCTTGGAATGAAGTATCTGCCAACTGTCACATGTCAGGCTACATGAGGTTGAGGGTGAGAAGTGGAAGAGCAGATTGGGAAAGAGAGATTCCTTCTGCTTATGTTGTCACATTTCACAGCATCCATACACACATTTAATTAGCTATCAGTGTCTTTGATCTAATATTCAGCCCAGCCCCACCATCTGGAAGGCTGAATACACTTCTACCCAGTAAAAACTCAGTGCTTTTAATTATAAGTACATTTTTGTATTTAAAGATGATTTCCCATATTTTGTTTGATGAAATAGTGAGTCATTGTTACTCTTATTTCCACTATTCTGGATTTCTAAGCAATTACTACTCAATAGTCAACGTGCTTTCTAAGATATCTTTCGACATTTCATTAGATAAAATATTTTTCTTAGAGAAGAATTTATGTGTTTCTTAACGACATGTTACTTGACTTAAGATTTGGGATAATATCACCATTTATGATTTTGTGCATTGCATTTTCCTTGAAAATTTCTAAGCTGCAAAAATTTTAATTTGCCAAGACTTCATTTGATTAACAAATATGAAAGATATATGGCAGGCATTTCTGAAGTGAAACACATTGATTAATGCTTTCCAAGATTTAGATATTTAATGAAATAATATCCAAATAACATAAACTTTAGATGTACATCTTACATGGGTGTCTGGCAAAGCCCATATTCATTACCAAAATTGCGATCTAAAAATTCTAAGTAGGTGCCTCTCATTACATTTCACACTATGATACTGTATAAGCCAAATGATTACTTATATTTTAATAAGAGCATTGCCAGTGGAGAAAGATAGTGAAATATTGCTTTAAAGCTCAATATCATTATTTTCTTAGCATTACATATAGGACACAAACAGAGAGGAGCTATTGTCTCTGCTGACAGTTTCAGAGGCCTGCAGAGACTCGAATGACTTTGCCATGGAGAAAAGCCACCCTCTCCAGGACGTCCTCTCTGCTAAGAGCTGAAGACTCAACTGGAAAACCTGCCTACAGAGAGGAGCAAACCATTCCACTGAGCTGTACTAACACTAAATAAAATGTTTCTACTTGTTCACCATTCACTTCTCTGCATACCTCATTCTACCTCATTCTTCCTGACACACGACAAGATCTCAGGCAAAGGTGTCACAGCCACAGACATTTCTGGCTAGAAAAAAATCAACATCCTAGAGATCAGTAACAATAAAACAAAATTTCCAGTTCTCAAAAAAAAAATGAAGTTAAGATAATAGATAATACATTTATTAGTTTACAAAAATAAAACTAATAGCATCCAATGTTGATAAAATTGTAGGTACTAGAAGAAACGTGATTACTACAAGGATTTTGGAAAGTAATTTGGTATTTAAATAGTTATAATTTTATTTAATATTACATAAATTTAGTATTTAAATAATTTCAATACCTAGTACTTACAGCACTTGGCCAAGTTTTCACATTTTGTACCACTTATTAAATACAAATAACATTACCAAGATTAAAAGATAAATATACCACCATGTTTATTATACCATTGTTATTAATATAAAAGTTTTGGAATGACAAACTTTTCCTCAAAATCGGAAAGATTAAATGGTGCATCCATTGAAACCTTGGTATAAATATAATATTGATTATTATGCAGCTATTAATGCAAATAAGGTTCATATATGTGTTGCTTTGGAAGAAAATCTAAAATGTGTATTTTAGCAAAGGCAAATTATACAATGTGCATGTATTATGTGTGTACATGGAAGTGTGTATAGCAGTTTCAGTTTTATAAATGTGAACATAATCTTTGCAGATGTTTTATATGCAAAATTAACTTCAAGAAAATTATTGTTAAATTGCCATTAGTGCTTATATTTGAAATTGGAAGAAGAAAAAAGTATTAATTTATCTTCCACACCTTCTTATTTTCAAATGTTATAAAGATTAATTTTTTGTAAGAGCACTGAAAAACCAACACGTACTTCTGGTTTTTAATTTTACAGTCAAATGTAATTTGGTTAATATGCTTACAACAATGTTGAGAGTATTAATATATGCTTTTACTTATAAAAAAATTGGGTTTCATAAAGGTTAAATGACATATATAATTACACATGTTAGAAAGTGCTAGTGCCAAGACTCAAAAACAAGTGTATTTGTGGTTTCAAGTTTTTTTTTGTTTTTTGTTTTGTTATTGTTTTTGTTTTGAGACGGAGTCTCACTCTGTCTCCCAGGCTGGAGTGCAGTGGTGCAATCTCAGCTCACTGCATCCTCCACCTTCAGGGTTCAAG
Organism: Pongo pygmaeus; assembly: GCF_028885625.2. Classification (NCBI taxonomy): domain Eukaryota; kingdom Metazoa; phylum Chordata; class Mammalia; order Primates; family Hominidae; genus Pongo; species Pongo pygmaeus. The sequence continues at coordinate 15,370,640 of NC_072397.2, read as the reverse complement.
TAATTCTCTGCCTCAGCCTCCCGAGTAGCTGGGATTATAGGCACCCACCACCACTCCCAGCTAATTATTGTATTTTTAGTAGAGACAGGGTTTCACCATTTTGGCCAAGCTGGTCTTGAACTCCTGACCTCGTGATCCACCCCCCTCAGACTCCCAAAATGCTGGGATTACAGGCATCAGCAATCCACGCCCAGCCCCAAGTTCTTGTACTTTACAATATATTTCATTATTTCTTGGTTGTGTGTATGTCATAGTGTGTGTGAATGTTGAATTTTTTAGACGAACACATTTGGGTAACAAATTCAATATACATTTATTCAGTTCTTGTTTTTTGATTTACAGACCAAGGAATTGAGTAAAAGTCTCAGAGAATTAAAAAAGTGAGATAAATCATATTGGTTTCACAACTTTTTTTCCTTTTTTATTTTTTATATATAGAAATCCTGGGACCAAGTAGGGATGATTTTTTTTCAGCTCATAAAAATCATGAGCTTTGCATTCAGGCAGTCCCAGCATCAGTTTCCAAATGAGTCTTTTATTAACAGTGGCATTCACTGCTAAAAACCTGTAAGCCACTACCAAACACTCAAGACAAAACACCAAAGGTTTATCCTCAATTTCTTTCTTCCTTAAAACTTTACATCAAATCCATAATTCAGTCCTGCTAAACTTAGTTTCAGAATATCCCCAATCAGACTATGCTCTGCCCTAAATATCCACTGTAAATCCAAGCCACCATTATATTTTGCTTCATCTACTGCAATAGCTTTCCTAAAATTTAACACCTTCTCACTCTTGCCTTCTCAAATTTATTCTCTATAATACTCCCTCTTTTAAAAATATAAATTACATTAAGTCACTCTTCTTAAGGAATGTTGGTGGAGGATATGTCTCAGAAAGTAACTACTTGCTTTACCAGCATCCACAAGGCCCTCACGATGTGCCTCCAATGCTCTAACCGCATATCTCAGGCCCACCCTTATTCCAGAGTCAACAATATTTTATTCAAGTTGCCCATGTTTTCAAGTTCTGTCTTGGTTCACAGCTTTTCCCATTTGCTCTTTTCCCATACTGTTTTCTGTTAGTCTTCTCAGAGCTGACACTTTCTTTTTCTTCAGGTGTTAGATTACACTTTATTTTCTCACAGTTATTGATGTCAAAAGTCTGAAATGGGGTCAGTAATCTATAACAAAAGTGTAGGCAAGGCTGCATTTCTTGTAGAGTCTCTACGAGAGAGTCCATTCCTTTTATTTTTTCTGGCATCTAGAAGCCGTACTGCCTACCACATTCTTGAACACTGACCTTATTTTCTTCTCCAAGTCTTGCTAAAAGCATCCACTTTCTAAATTTCTCAGATATTGAATTATCTCTGCTAATACAGCCTTTTTATCTTTTCTTTTAAGTCCTTGAACACACTGTTTTAAGGTCCTTGTGTGTTAATTCCAATATCTGGGTCATGGAGCAGTCTGACTTCTTATTTATCTCTCCTATGTCAATATGTTCTTGTTTCTTTGTATACGTAATAACAATTTTCTGTGAACTGCAGTTGCATGTTTAGAGAATGGATTCATTTTCTTTCTCTGAAGAAGGCTGGCATTTGTTCTAGCAGAAATTGTTGGCTAGTCATACAGATGTTGTAGAACCTTTGTCTTATACTTTATTGGGATGAGACTGTTTGGATCTTATCCTTATTCTCATTTCGAATTATTTATTCCTGGCATATAGATTTTCTTCCTGACGTGTATCCTTTCTGCAATTTCAATAGGAAGCCATAGGTTTTTGTCTACTCTCTCTAAATTAGTGGGACTCAAACTCAACTACCCTGAGTTGAACTACCAGTAGTTTGAGTTTCCTAACTGAGGTATTTCTCCTCACAAGAGGGCATTAGCTATGGGGGTCTGCCTGTGGGACCTGACCCAAACGATGGTTGAATAAAATGTACACTGATACAAAGATATTCTGTTTTGCCAGTCCTGCTGTGTCTGACCGCCTACACAGCAAGACAGGTTTGTTACTGCAACTGGCCCTGAGCAGCTGGCACTCCAGGCATTGATTTAGTATACAACTGCCAACAGAAGCCTTGAGTAAATACACTTGAGGATAATGAACATGGTTAAGATAGCAGTTCTATGAATAATTAAAGCTCAGGTACCCTAGTCTAAAGTAAATACCATTAGGGGGCAATATCCTTGGTCGGCCTCCTTCTGAGAGGGCCATCTGGCTCAAAAGTTAGTTAACGGAGGTAGGATAATCAGACTTATTTAGGGAAGCCTCTATTGTCCCTCGTATTTACCCTATGAACTAATGTTGTAAGATAAGAACCGGTTGCCTTCAGCCTGTTCAAGTATTACAAGCTATGTGACCTTTTGGCCTTCCAAAATGTTTGTGACTATTCCATAGAACTTTTCTCAATATTTCCCTTTAATATTTCTGCCACTATCCTGAGTGAATCCCAACATTTCCCCATTTTTGTTTTCTTTTTTAGGTTTTTTTGATTGCAGAGCACAGACATGTGCAGCCACAGGATTTTCAGATGAGGCGGTCACTGCTCTTATTCAAACTTTGCATCCTAGGATTAGCAAATAACATAAGACACACATGAGCATAATAAGCTAAATTCTTTTCCAGTCAAAGAGATGCCCCCCAGGAGTGAGGGTCTAACTAGGAGAGGTGATCTTGTACACCCTTCCACATGGCTGTTTGTTGGGTGTGCAGATCTATGTGTGAACGGATTCCAAAATTTTAGTTTTAAGTTGCTTCATGTCTGCTGTTAAATTGTTATGAAAGTTTCCCCAGAGGTGTTGTTTCACCTCATCCCAGCTATGCACTGATTGATTCAATGGTAGAGAAGTGACACAGTTGTGTTTATGTTCCCAGTCACAGTTTAACTGTTGACAGAATGCTAGTGCATCTTGTCACTCTCTCGCATATTCTTCCCTTACTGTAAGAGAAGTTCATTACTTGCATTTTTGGCCAGATTAATACAAAAGCAGCTTTTTGTACTGATTCAGTAATGGATGCAACAACAACACTAGCAGTTGCCAGAACGCCCATGGCTGAGACTATAAAGGCCATAAGTGTAAATGTGAATCTTTTGTGTCTGACCTGGGACAGGGCTAAGGTGGCAAGGGCAGAGGAACCTTGCCAATCGCGTGTCAAATTGACTGGTAGAAATGCCTCAGTTTGTCTCCTTAATACCATGACACTAGAAGTTTTTAATTTAAATATATTGTGACTAGTGATACATGAGGGAAACCAAGCCTGTCCCTGCACCCAGGTCATAAATGCGGAGTTTCCAGTGGTAATGGAAATGTTAGTTCCCATAAGGAAAACATATGGATGGGTAGTGCAAACCAGCCACTGATCAGTGTGAATATGAATAAAGACTATAGCGTAGTTGCAACTGGAATTATTATATCTCCCATGGCAGGTGTTAAGGGAGGTACTAAGATGTCCCAGGCACCATAAGGTGCCTTGGATTGGCATGGACATTACTTGGGATCTGGGGATATCCCATCACCCCATCAGCCCAAATTAGAGGGGAACGAGAAGTGGCTATGAAACAGTGATTAATGCTATGATAGTCAAAGACATTTGTAAGGCTGCCCTGCAATTGGCCATGGGGACTCCAGTCTAAAATGTTTTAATTGCCCAACTGGAGGCTATAGGCTTGTTTCCCATGACAGACTTCCCAGCTAAAGTGAAATTCATTACTTTCTCAGCTCTGTTCATTGGCACAGGAAGGACTACTTGGGAAAGCAGCATGGATTGCATTACCCGGTTTGAGGCTACCTGCAGCTAAAAATGTTAAGGCATTTTCTTTGCCATGATGTAGCCATACTTGTCTTTACCAGGTACACAGTAAGGGTTAGAGCCTTTATAACTTACATGCTGTGGGAGGATAGTGGAGTGATATGTAGTGTTATCTGGCACCTTAGTCCAATGTGTGCCATTATTGAGGGACCCTGCTGGGGGCAATTCTATCCTTCCTTGCCAAGCAGTCACATTATTGTAGACTGGGAAGGGAGTGTCTGTCCAGGTGACAGGGTGAAAGAAAAGTGGGTCTAAAATATGAGCCCAATAGAGCATAGCAGGTACAGGCTGCAGACAAAGCAAGAGGATAAAAAGGATCAATACCCTATATGAGTCTCAAGGTACAATAGAAAGCATAGCAAGAAACAAATTATCTGGAGTAAATGTTATCTATGTCCAGAACAGGATTTGTTCAGCCTCCTGAGTTGTCCTCTTAAGCATCCCCAGCTAATGTCCAGGGTTGTGTTGTCTGTGGAAGCCGCATCCTCTGGAACTGTGGGTCTTGCAGGGTTAACTCTTTCAGTTCTGGTACTGGGTTGGATCCTAGCTACACCACGGTATGGTTTGATGCCTCATGCTGGAATCCAAAGAGGACCTGATGGAGTGTAAACACAAGCATACCATCTCCCCAGTGTTAATAATTTGCTAGGACCACATCATTCATTACTGTTTACATCTTTCCATAAAACTGCAGGTTTTACGCCTTGAGAGGTTTTAGAAAAGTGCTTTTCTATAGCTGATTGCAATTTGACACCTAAATTTTAAACATTAAGGGTAAACAAGGCTTGTACCACTAGTGTTGCAGGAGGCCTTACCTATATTCCCCTTTTTTCTGTTCTTTGTGCATATTTTTAAGGGTGAAGTGTGCATGTTCTACTATTGCCTGTCCTTGGGGGTTTTATGGGATGCCTGTGGAATGTCAAATATTCCATATGTGACAAAGTTTTTGAAATTTTGAGCTGGTATAAGCTGGACCATTATCAGTCTTAATTTTTGTGGGTCACCCCATAAATGCAAAAGTTAAAAGAAGATGTTTAATGACATATCGAGATGCTCTCCAGGCAAAGCATCTGCACTAGTTAAACGAGTGTTGGTATCAAGGGATACATGCACATATCTTAGTTTTCCAAATTCAGGGATGTCTGTAACATCTGTTTGCCACAACTGATTAGTTTCCAATTCTCTAGGGTGCACATCTCTAGAAGGAGGGGACATGCCTGTGAGCTGACAATCTGGGCACTGTAGGATAATTTGTTCAGCCAGTCTCTGGGCTACTTGAAATTGTTTAGACAAGTTTCTCCAATTTTGGTGGAAAAATTGATGTGATTGGGTGGCTTGGTCTAGCAGTGATGTCATAACCTGAAGGTCGGCTTGTTCATTGTCATAAGCCAATGGACCAGGCAGTGAGCTGTGGGTTCGAATGTAGGTAATAACAATAGGATGTGTACATTGATCTAGCAATTGCTGAAGTCAGAGAAAAAGAGTAAACGGGGTTGGCTCCAGAGTGGACTTAATCAGTGCTGTTTCAAACTTCTGTAATAAATGAAGTGAGTATGCAGAATCACTAACTATATTTATGGGCTGAGTGGAAAACGTTTCTATGGCCAAAATCAGAGCCCCAATCACAGCTCTCTGAGTGCTAGTTAACCCAGATTGAGAGACTGAATTCTGGGGTCTCCAGGCTGCTGCTTTGCCATGTTTAGCAGACCCATCAGTAAACAGCATTAAAGGATTATGCATGGGGGAGTAAATTATTTATAAAGACAGTATTATTGGAGTGTGAGATAAGAAATGAAGGAGTTTATCAGTAGAGAGGATGTGCTCTATTTGCCCTGTGTAATCAGAGAAAGCTATTTGCAGGTATATTGACAAAGGTAATTCTGCTTTGAATTGCTTTTTATTTAAAGGGATCCTGATGACATCAGGGTCATAACTTAGTAAATGATTGCAACGTTTGCAACCTGAATAGATGACTCTAGTAATTAACTGAATATCGGGGACAGTATTTTAGTCTCAGTATGTCAGCAAAAAACCATTGTAGGAAACGTAGCCCAGGGGTCATTTGTCTTAGTAACCTTGCAGGGGAGTGTTTGCTGGGAAAGATATACAACTGAATTGAATACCATGGATCAATGCGATCTAGCTGCCACTGAGAGATGACTTGCTCGATTTCCTAGATTTCTCTTTTTGCTGCAGGGATTAAATATCTGGGAGAATCAAGAGCTGGATTGCCCTTTAAGATAGAAAACAGGTTTTGCAGTTTATTAGTAGGAATTCCCAAAATGGGATGGAGCCAGGTAATATCACCCAGTAATTTCTGATTATCATTTAAGTTGTATAAGTTGCTATTACTTAGTTTAACCTTTTGAGGTCTTATTGACCAGGGGGTTAACAGATATCCTAGGTAGTTCCAAGGAGAGGACATTTGACACTTGTAGTTTTCCAGGTGCAATGACTAAACTTCTCAGCTGTGTATTCTTTAGGACAGAGGTAAACAAATTTAAAAGTATTGATCTGTTCGGGCTGCTAGTACAATATCATCCATAGGATGAATAATTTTACTGTCAGGAAATTCTTTTCTACTAGGGAGCAGAGCTTGATTTACATTATACTGACACATGGTAGGACTATTTAGCATTCCTTGAGGAAGCACTTTCCAATGAAATTGACAAGCTGACTTTTCATTATTGACAGCTAGTAGTGTAAACACAAAGTTTTCTGTCTCCTGTTCTGCTGAAGGAATGGTATAGAAGCAATCTCTTAAGTCAATAACAATTATAGGCCAATCTTGAGTAATCCCTGTGGGGGAGGTGAGGCCTTTGAAGGGGTCCCCTGGGCTGCAAATTAGCATTAATATCCTGTAAGTCATTTAAAAACCTCTGTTTCCAAGACTTTTTGGGAATGACAAATATAGGTGAATTCCAGGGGCTGGTAGAATGTTCAAGATGTCCAGCCTTTAATGGCTCCTCAACAAATTCATGAGTTTCCTGTAATTTCTCTCCCTTCAGAAGCCACTGTTCTACCCAGACCAGGTGTTGAGAGATCCAAGTCAGAGGTAGTGGAGGAATAACAAGAGTGGCCATTGTTAGAAAGGGGTATGCAGAGTGCCCCACCCCCAACCATTGCGCTAATAGGTCCCATCCCCAAAGATTAGCAGGGATGAGCATAATCAGAGGTTGTATAACTGCCTTTTTTCCTTCTGAATCACAGCATGTTCAGGGACATGTGCTCTGTTCGGCTGTGTGCGCTTCCCTGATGCTGACAGTTTTCTGTTTCTGAGTGACCCAAGGCCAGATTTTTGACCAGTTCGATCACTAATGATTGAAATGTCTACCCCTGTGCCCAATAAGCTAGTAAAATTCTTATTACCAATTTTTAAGGTAATCATGTATCTCTGATCAGTGATTAATTTATTCCAATATGCTCCTGTGCTTCCAAAACTTCACTTTCTCCTTTCCTTCTCATAGGCATTAGGGACGCAGTATGGTAAAATCTTTAACTAAGCTATTTTTTGATCCAGGGGGAAGAACATGTAGACCTTTACATTCCTTCATAACCAATATCTGACCTTGGTAGTCACTATCAATTACCCCAGGAGCACATTAATTCCTTTACTGGATAGACTAGACTGCCCCAGGACTAATCCTGCTGTTCCCAGAGGCAGCGGGCCACAGATCCTAATCTCAACCCTTTTAGGGTCTTCTCCCTCTTTTAGCACTAATTTGGCAGGGAAGAGTAAGTCCAGTCATGCACTTCCAGTAGTGACTGCTCTGAGAGAAAGGACTGTGGGCTTTCCAGCCAACTGAGGAAAGCTGTTGGCATTGCCCTAGTTGGGATTGAGGCATGGGGCCAGCCCCTCATGAAGTTTCCCGACTGATTTCCTATGAGATTGCCATTTTTATCAAATTTAGACTTGCGTTTATTTTCCTAATGTTTCCCTTTCCTACATCCAGGACATATAGAAGAGGGTCCTTTCCCTGAGTTAGCTTGGTTTTTACTATGGGGGCATTGCCTCTTCACATGACCTTTCACTCAACATAGAAAATGATTTCGCTTTCTCTCCCTTCTCACTTTAAGAGGCCTTAATGCTATAGCTAATATTCTGGCCTCGTTTGTCTCAGTTCCTACCAGGTGACACGCTTATATCAGCTCCCTGACAGTGCTTGCCTTTCCTTTGATTGCCTTCATTGCCTGCTGGCAATCCACATTAATGTTTTCAAAAGCCAATTGCAACAATAAGATAGGAGTGGACTGGGTGTGACTAATTTGCCTCTTAATTGCCTGAGTTAACTGATCCATAAACTCAACAAATTGCTCCTGAGGCCCTTGTCAAATATTTACAAAAGACACCTGATGAATTCAGCTCTTGGGAATTCAGTCCCAAGCTCTGAGAGCGCACAAAGACACTTGATCATAGGACTGGGGATCAAAATTTAGTTGTTGTTGTACATCAGCATGAGGACCCTTCCCTTGGAGCTTATCAGCAGTTATATTTTGCCCCGCTGCCTGATTCTGGTTGGCTTCTTGTTTGCACAGCTCGTCATATTCTGCCTTCCAGAGTAGGTATGGGCTAGGCTCGGCTCCAGAGTGGCTTTAGCCAGCATTGACCAGTCCCATTGGGCCATACAGAAGTGGTCAGCTAAGGCCTCAATCATTCCTTTTGTAAATGGTCTAGTGGCTCCATTTTCTTTAATGCTTTTTCTTAGTTCTTTGTAAGTGTGAAAGGAAACAGGTTCATGTACTTGATTACCATGTCAGTCTTGCATTATTGGACAGGCTAAGAGCTCTCCTTCTAATGCTGCTTGTTTAAGACAAGGTCCCATAGCTGAAGTATGCTTCTTGTCTTTTTTTCTACTTATAGTAAAAGAGGGCTCAGACAAACCCTCAGTTTCCTCTTTGTTATTTTGGCCCAGTGATAGTGGGACTGAGGGAAAAGGAGGTGACAAGGCAGGTGATGTTCTCTCTCCTTCTCCTTTTTAGTCTCTTCTGTGTATGATGGGACTAAAGCCATCCTTAGTAAAGCCCATTATGTTAAAGTTGATGCTGGGACCTGATGCCCTTGTGCATAATATTGTTTAAGATTTCTCCCTACTTGTTGCCAGAGTTCTACGTGTAGCGTTCCTTCTTCTGGAAGTCATGGATTATATGAGACCACAGTTCATAATTTCCTTAATTGAACCTGTGAAACTGACACTCTGCTAGACTTAAGCAACTGCTTCAATATTTTTATATACTGTTTCTGTGGTGCTGATAACTGTTGTCCCATAATGAAAACTCAGCTTGAATGAACTTCCTCCAGAACGTGGCGACCTCGAGTGCAGACCAATGACTTAGTGATTACTCACTAACTTGACCGCGTGGTTCCTTTCTTCATCTTATGTTTTGGGGGTCCAAGTGTTTGCTATTGTGAATAGTGCCACAATAAACATACGTGTGCATGTGTCTTTATGTAGAATGATTTATAATCCTTTGGTAGATGCCCAGTAATGGGGTTACTGGATCAAATGGTATTTCCAGTTCTAGATCTTTGAGGAATTGCCACACTGTCTTCCACAATGATTGAACTAATTTACACTCCCACTGACAGCGTAAAAGCATTCCTATTTTTCCACAAGCTTTCCAGCATCTGTTGTTTCCTGACTTTTAATGATTGCCATTCTAACTGGAGTGACATAGTATCTCATTTTGGTTTTGATTTGCATTTCTCTAATGACCAGTGATGATGAGCATTTTTTCATAAGTCTGTTGGCTGCATAAATGTCTTCTTTTGAGTAGTGTCTGTTCATATATCATTTGCCCTTTTTTTATGGGGTTGCTTGTTATATTCTTGTAAATTGGTTTAAGTTCTTTGTAGATTCTAGATATCAGCCCTTTGTCAGATGGATAGATTGCAAAAATTTTCCCCCATTCCATAAGCTGGCTGTTCACTCTGATGATAGTTTCTTTTGCTTTTTAGTTTAATTAGATCCCATTTGTCAATTTTGTCTTTTGTTGCCATTGCTTTTGGTGTTTTGGACATAAAGTCTTTGCCCATGCCTGTGTCCTGAATGGTATTGCCCAGGTTTTCTTCTAGGATTTTAGTGGTCCTAGGTCTTACATTTAAGTCTTTGATCCAACTTGAGTTGATTTTTGTAAACGGTGCAAGAAAGTGATCCAGTTTCAGTTTTCTGCATATGGCTAGCCAGTTTTCCCAAGAGAGTCACAGTCACTTCCCTGCTGAATTCCAGCATTCCCCCAAAGATGTTCAATTCAATGCACAGTCATCTATTTGCTATTTGGACCTTCTCTGTGGAGGAGGTGAGTCTTGAGTGACTCTAGCAGCCATCTTTATCCTTTTGTTGTTGTTATTTTATTATGTAAGTCACTTCTTATTAGCTCTCTTTTCTGACTCTCTGGCTAGATATCTCTTCTTTCTGGTCTCTTTGTTAATGGGTAAAATGTTCTGACTATATGATTGTCTCTTTCTCTCCTAAATGAGAACAATTCTCAAGTGATTCTGAGCTTAAAGTCACTTCCTTTTGGCTCCCTGTCCTAAACTGGTATTATTCTCTGAATCCTTGGACTGAACCTCTTTTTTTCTCCTTTGTTCTTTTCTCTGAGGTAAATATTAAATGATCTCTGTGATGAAAGAATGTTTTTCTACTTTTCATGATTGAAGATTATTTCCTGGCTCCCTAGGATAGAATTTTGTAATCCCTAACTCTTTTTCCTGATTTGAAATTTTCTCTGACATTTGGGCTCAAAATTCTTCTTTCTGACTCTATTTCCTGATTGGGATTATACTCTGACTTTTTTAAAAAAGCTTTCTTTCTCTCCCTTTAAAAAAATAATAAGGACTATTCTAACTTTCTTAGGTAGAAGTCCTTCTTACGGTCTCTCTCTTTCCCAAGTGGCATTTATTCTTAATGTGCAGAAAGTATTTTCCTCCTGGTGTTTCCCTTACTAGGGATTACTCTCTGACTCCAGGAGATGGACATTTTCTTGTTTTGTTTTGTTTTTCTTAACTTTTTTCCCCTTATTACAGATTATTCCAATTTTCTGAGGATTATTTCCTGATACGTTAGTTGGAAATCTCATCTTCCTGGCTCTTTTTCTTTATTGGGTATTATTCCCTGTCTCCTAGGGTGACATTTTCTTTTCCCAGGTTATCACTTTTCTTATGATTATTCCCTGACTCCCTTGGGTTGCAAGTGTCTCTTGCCTTGCTCTCTAATCTGACTGGAAATTGTTTCCTGATTTCCAAGTCTGGAACTCTTTTTCTGTCAGCTTTGCTTCATGTTTGAGATTATTCCTTTAGGTTCTGTTTTGTATACCCTTCTGCCCAAGAGTGGCTCATTCTCTGACATTTTTGGCTTGAATTTTCCCCTTGGATGAAGTAAGATTTTTTCCCTGATTCTCTATGCTAAACATCTTCTTTCCTAGCTACTCCCTGAGTGGGGTTTTCCATGACTCCATCAGCTGGGTTCCCTTTTTCTAGTCTCTTTCCTGAGTGAAGATTATTTCCTGATTCTCTATGTTGGAGACTTTTTTCCTTAATGTGAATTTTCCCATCTTTCTGGAAGGTTAAGAAGTTTGTTTCTGTCTTTATCTATCTCTATCTCTCTCTATCTCTATCTCTATCTCTAGCTCTAGCGCTAGCTCTATCTTTCTATCTCACTATCTCTATCTCTAATCTCCACTGAAGCTCTTTGACATCTCTCTGTTGTTTATTTGGATTCTTGCCTTTCCCATGGAAGTCTCCCAGCCAACTAAAACCCACCTTGTTGAACGCTTGTGGACTTTAGGCTTTGGTAACTCTATATCCTTGTTGTTGGAATGCATTTTTCAAGGATAATTTGGAACTTCAGTGACCTTTGAGAAACTTAACATCTCCCTACACTGGTGCTCTTTGACATCTTCCTTTTTATTACTCATGTTTGTTGTTTCTCCTCTCACCACCGTTGATCCTCCCTTTACCTTCCTTGAATCCTTTGACATATCCTCCTTCAAGCCTCTCATCATCCACTCTTCTATCTACCCCTAAACAAACATTTCCCTTCCTATTTAAGCCTTTCAACTCTCTATAGTCAACAGAAATTTAGGCCCTCTAAATCAGAGGCTCTTGAGGGACTTGAGAATCTTCCCCACACTCCAAAAAATTATTGGCCTGAAGTTGAAATGAAAAATGGCTAATTCATTAGAAAAGATTAAGTATTTTATCTACCCAGCCTTTGGAGACATCCAGACTGCAACTAGATGTATTCTATGCCTAAAATGTAGTCCTCTTGCTCCATATATTAAATATTAGGGAAAAATAATATCATCAAAGTCTTCTTCACCAATATAGACAAAAGATATTAGACCTCCTATTGAATAGGTAACCTTGTCTCATTTGCCAGAAGAACAATTCAGATACAATATGAGATGGATATAAACTAGTGAGTTTTATATTATTCTATTGCCTCATTCATAACTAAATTTTAGGAGAGCTATAAAATATGTTTGCTTCTATATTTTTATGCAAATATGCTATGTGTGTGTGATATATTTCTATCTCTGGATATTATTACCAAGTTAATTTTTAATATCACTTAAAAAGGTGCTATTCAAACTGGCTGAGAGATAAATGAGCACTATTGTGAATTACATACTCCTAATAATCCTAGAAATATGTATTCAAGTTCACATGATTCATGCAAATATTTAGTAACTAAGATTACTTTAAAATTGTTTAATACAGAGAGCTACATATTACAAATTGTGGTTATTATTAAGTATAAAAAGACATTTGTGGGCCAGGCATGATGGCTCATGCCTTTAATCCCAGCACTTTGGGAGGCTGAGGAAGTGGATCATATGGGGTCTGGAGTTTCAGACAAGCCTGGCCAAAATTATGAAACCCCATCTCTACTAGAAATACAAAAATTAGCCAGGAATGGTGATACACAGCTGTAATCCCAGCTACTCAGAAGGCCAAATCAGGAGCACTGCTTGAACCTGGGAGTCAGGGGTTGCAGTGAGCCAAAATCATGCCACTGCAGTCCAGCCGGGGTGAGGGGGTGAGATCCAGTCTCAAAAAAAAAAGGAGAGAGAGAATACATTCATCATTTGTATCCTTCTTAGAATTACTAATTTACTAGTTAAGCTGTGTTATGTTCACTGGACATTTAAGATTTTGTAAACATTTATATGGCAATAGAGTCATTTACGAAGTAGTAAGAATGTATTATCCCTTCAATATAACCTAATTAGAACCTGGTTTTATAACAAAGCTTTGTCTGAAATATCAAATACATTTAAGAACGATTTGCAGAAAATCACAGATAACCAGGCAGCTTTAAGAAGTAAAGTTGACTGTGGAGAAAATACTTACACAGCCCTCTTGGAAAAACCAGCCTGGTAATTGGTTAGAGTTCCTAGCCTAAGAGGTGAGAAAGACAGGTCACTTCTGGCAAGCTCTGGAAAACCTCACAATATCTGGGGACTTTGAAAGGAAAGATATTCCACCAAGTATATAGGTTCTGAAAAGGAAGCCTGGTGGCAAGTTCCTGGCTTAGTTCCTAGTCTCAAAGCATTAAAAATTATAATCTGAAACTAATTATATAAAGTTCTCACCACGTATACTGCCAAGGCCTCTATTGCCAGGCATGGTGGCTCACACCTGTAATACCAGCACATTCAGAGGCAGAGGTGGGAGAATCACTTGAGCCCAGAAGTTCAAGACTAGCCTAAGCAACATGGTAAAAGCCCATCTCTAAAATCAAACAAACAGACAAACAAACAATATACAAAATTAGCCAAGCATGATGGTTTGCACCTACAGTCTCAGCTACTCAGGCGGCTGAGGTGGGAGGATCACTTGGGCTCATGAGTTTGAGACGGCATTGAGTCGGATATTGTCTCTGATTTTAAAAGTAAATTATGTAAATAATTTATTTTATATTATATATGATATAAAATGTATATTTATAATTTATATATATTTAAATATAAATAAATAAATACAAATTTATAAAGTATACATAAAAATAAAAATAAATTTATTTATATATTTAAAAATTTATTTTATACATACATACGTGTGTGTGTATATATATGCCTTTGTGATCAGTGACAATTCTTACTGCAGTTAGGTAAAAAATGAGGACAAATCTAGTCAGACCAGACTTATTTTGTGAACAAGAGTCAAGAGAAGTAACTTCAGAGAGAATTTTGTTTCAGTGGAAAACTAAAACACACCCCCATGTGAGTTGCCTTACATATTTTATTAGTCTACAATTTCAGTTCTCGTTTTATCCATTATATAGCTACAACTCTCTAAACTAAAATTTCACCCCTGGGTCCCATTTTCATGATTTAGCATCACTGAAAACCAAAACTGCCCAACTGTCCCCAAACCTTGTAAGCTGAAAGTGGATGACTACATATGAACAATTTAAAAAATCATCTTCATGCCTTTAATACCTGATGACAACACTGAAGGCATTAAAAACTGCAAAGCAAAGAACTCATTAAATCATCACTGCCATCCTCACTCCACCATCTAAAAAATACTTTATGCTCAACATGTGGAAGTGTTAATTGGCTGCCCTTTGGAAGGGGAAAAGGGACTTTGATGGTAAGTAATCAGGTCAGGAAGGCAGCACCTTCGTAAATGTTATTAGCACCCTCCTAAAAGACCATAGAGTTCCCAACTCACTTCTATAACGTGTAGACTCAGCAAGAGGGGTGTTTAAAATCCAGGAAGTGGCTGGGTGAGGTGGATCATGCCTGTAGTCCTGGCACTTTGGGAGGCCGAGGGAGGCAAATCACAAGGTCTGGAGATCGAGACTATCCTGGCCAAAATGGTGAAACCCTGTCTCTACCAAAATACAAAAAATTAGCTGGGCATGGTGGTGCACACCTGTCATCCCAGCTACTTGTGAGGCTGATGCAGGAGAATCACTTGAACCCTGGATGCAGAGGTTGCAGTGAGCTGAGATCGTGCCACTGCACTCCAGCCTGGCGACAGAGTGACTCTGTCTGAAAAATAAATAAATAAAAATAAAATCCAGGAAGTGACCCCTCACCTGAACACTGTATTTGCTGATGCCTTGACCTTGGGCTTCTCAGCCTCTGGGATTATAAGAAATGTTTGTTATAAACCACCAAGTCCAGGTATCTTCTCATAGTAATGTCTGTGGACAAAGATGATAAAAAATTAACTATTACTCATTCAGAAGCATTATTAGTTATGTTCCTATGAAGAATGACGCAATAAGGCTTTCGCTGTTGTTATATAAAGGGTTTTCAGCATTTATTCTATTGCTGAAACAGAATCCCTATTCCAAGGTTGACAAACTGTATCTCACTGGTTACTCTTCTGTTTTCCATACCTTTTAATCATTATGACATAATGCCTCACGGAGATAATTAGGGTTAAAAAAAAAAGCCTAGGGACAGAGTATCATAGACACCTTGTCCTTTCTTTGTTTGTTTGTTTTTTTTTTTGTTTTCTGACAGGGTCTCGCTTTGTCACACAGGCTGAAATGCAGTGGAGCAACAGGCTCACTGCTGCCTGGACCTCATGGGCTCAAGCGATCCTCCTGCCTCAGCCCCCAAGGATCTGGGACTCCATTGATGCACTACCACATCCGGCAATACTTTGTCTATTTTACACAGACAAGATTTCTTCATGTTGCCCGGGCTGGCCTCAAACTCCTGAGTTGAAGCAATATGCCCACCTCAGCCACCCAAAATGCTGGGATTAAAGTCCTGAGCCATCACACCTGGACAGATACTGTTTCTTGTGTTGCTACTGTGATGATACACAAGACCAGAGAGTTGTGTCCTTTCACTTAATCCTCACAATCCTACATTATAGATGAATGAAAACCTGTATTTCATAACGTAAATAACTCACTTCAAAAATCAAAGTTGCTAACCTCTCGCTTTAAAATTATTTGCCACCTTACCCTATAAAAAATCATGATCTTGTCAAAATTTTCTCATAAAAATATGTCCTTCTTACAGATTACTATGTTAATTTTAAGAATTATGGACTGTAAAGTTCTGGATCTTCATATACTTCAATTCTTTAGCTTGTATGATCAGGAAAATTAATTGGTTTACTCATTTGGGTCCAAATCTTTTCAGTTTTATAATTAGATGATATTTTAAACCGCTAAGCAATCACCTATCTGAAACTTTATGAGGTTGTTTCATGTTTTATACACTTCACTTTCCAAAAAATATGAGATTTAAAGCATTCCTCTTCATATCTTCACTAAATTTGATAGTCTGAGCCTAGTGGCTCATGCCTGTAATCCTAGCTCTTTGGGAGGCTGAGGAGGGTGAATCAGGATTTTAAGACCAGTCTGACCAACATAGTGAAATGCTGTCTGTACTAAAAATACAAAAAATATAGCCAGCTGTGGTGGCACACAGCTGTAAACCCACTTACTCATGATGCTGAGGCAGGAGAATAGCTTGAACCCAGAAGGTTTCAGTCACAGTGGGCCAAGATCCAGCCACTGCACCCCAGCTTGGGTGACAAAGCTAGACTCTGTCCTAAAAAAAAAAACAAAACTGATAAAATCCCAAGCCTTCTAGATAATTTCTATTTACAAGAACTTATTGCTAAACCATTACTTATAACAACCATTGTCAAATATTAGAGGAAATAATTAACATAAGTACCTCCCACGTAAAACACTTATTTTCCACTATTTAAAACTAGGAATACTTAATTTCATTAAGCTATGTACTTAGGAAACGTAGCTGGTTCAGTTTTTATTTAGGCTGAAAAAAATGTTTCATCACCATTAT
This sequence comes from Pongo pygmaeus, assembly GCF_028885625.2. Taxonomy (NCBI): domain Eukaryota; kingdom Metazoa; phylum Chordata; class Mammalia; order Primates; family Hominidae; genus Pongo; species Pongo pygmaeus. The sequence goes on along the minus strand of NC_072397.2, from coordinate 15,354,041 downwards.
TCCCCTTCAGTCACAGAATGCTTCAAGAAGAATGTTATGGATGTCTTAAACTTTCATCTAATTATTTCCTTTGACCTACATGATTCTTCTGAATGATAAACAATTTATGGTGAGGCAGACAGTTTTGTAGTCTTTCTGAAGACTTCTCAAACTTTTAAAGCTTGTAAGTTTTTAAGGAGAAACACAGCCTAATTAGAAAACGTGTGCAGCTTGCAAGGGAGACCTAACCTACGCCTACTTTTGTATCTATTTATATTCAAACCTACAAAAGAAAATTTTCAACAAACACCACAATTTAATCTCCTATTTTATTTGCTTTTAAGCATGTGTAGCAATAAAATCAGGCATTACGCATTACATGTATAATTTTATTCTGAATATTTTAATATAGCCATATCATCTAAACAGATAGTTTTCAAAAAGCATTAACAATTATGAAATTACTTTGAAAAAAGTTCCTTTTCATCTTCATACCTCAAAAAATTCATGGAGGAAGTTAAGATCTACCTCTCCCCACAAAATCAACATTTTCTTTTAGTGGTACTCACATAATGATACAGAAATGACATTTTCATTTTTGATTTGCGAGCAAAGATTGTATGCAATAACTATTATTTTCCTTTTCTTTACTTTTTTTCTTTTTATTTTGAGAGACCGTTTGCTTTGTTGCCCAGGCTGGAGTGCAGTGATGAGATTTTGGCTCACTGCAACCTCTGTCTCCTGGGTTCAAGCAAAATTCTCCTGCCTCAGCCTCCTGAGTACCAAAGTAACTATTATTTTTAATATCTCCTTTAATATCGCTTCAGTCTCCTTTTTCACATTGGCTTCCCCCACCACTTCCTGTAGATGCCCCATAACTTGAGCTACCATATCCTTCATGAGGAGCAGAGTATACCCTCTCCAGAGAAGGTAGATTCCTTCATTCTTTTCTGCCACAGTGCTCACAACCACAGGAATATAAATCACCACAGCTCCGTGAGTAACTCTCCCAACTCCTACATATTGATCTCATGTGCTGTTATAATCATAGCAACTACTTCCACCATAACTCATCCAAGGGCATCGTGCAGGTGGTGCACCATGAGATGTCCCTGCAAAGTTGTTAAAATATAGAACTTATAATGAACTACATTTAAACATTTTTAATGGTATTCCTAATGCATGCCTCAGTTAAAGTATTATTTGGAAAACTGCTTTCTTCTGTCTTCGTTGACACCATATTAATTATGCCTGAAATAGTCAAAAGGTCTTATTTAAAAGAAGTATAAGAATAATTTCAAAGCATAAGAAAGTTTATCTTAAAGTAAAACATTGTCACATTTTCTGAAAATGAACTGAAGTTCTCACCTACATGTTCACTATGCATTATACTGTTAACAATTCTCAGTGTTTAAACATGTTATATTTTCCCTTTATGATTTTCCTTAAATGGTTATTAAAAAAAGATCTGGTCTATTAAATATAATACTGCAATTCACAAATCAAATAACTCTGATATGCATCTCTGTAAGAACTCCCATTTGGATGTTCAGAATGATCTCTACCACAGTCCCCACCATAGTCATCACGGTCACTAAATTTAAAAAGTTTGCTAATGTCAGCAGGAACAACTTAAAAAATCTATTTGACAAAACCAGAAAATATTATAGTACCTATATCCTCTAGAGGAATGTTCATCCCGACTAGAACGACCATAATCATGGTATCCATAATCTCTAGATAAATCTCTTGTGTCTCAGGAACTTGTATGAATTCTGCTTACATAAGTTAAAGGAACAAATTTTAAATTATCAACTTCTAATATCCAAAACATAACTTACAACTTAAACAAAATATAGGGCCAAACACCCAAATAGCTATTTCCCCAAATAAAATATGCAAATGCTCAAAAAGCACATGGAACAAATAAACATAATTAGTTATTCAGAAAATGCATTTCATAACTAAAATGGGATACCATACTTCACACACACTGGAATGGAAATAAATTTTAAAAAGCAGGAAATATTAAGTGTTTGAGAGGTTGTAGATAATTTGGAACCATGGTACAATTCTAGCTGGAATGGAAAATGATGCAGCTACTATGGAGAAATGTGGTGCTTCCCCAAGAAAATAAACACAATTATCATAGGACAAGCAATTCCACTCATATATACTGAGAATTGAATAAGTGTACCCAAACAAGTATGTATATATAGAAATACTGTGGTAGAAACACCCAAACAAAATAATGAGTTAGCAGCTTGTGTAATGAGAGAAGTGCTACAACGTAAATGAAACTTCATGGCATCATGCAGATGAAAGGTGACACTTATAAAAAGTTGTGTAATGTCCGGGCCCATTAACATGAAATGCCCAGAACAGGTAAGTTGAGAGGCAGGAAACAGATTGTTGTTTGCTACTGGCTGACAGAATGGAGAAAATGAAAGGAACTGCTTAACTGCTAGTGGAGTTGTAGTTTGGAGTGACTAAAATGTTTTGGAACCAGATGGAGGTAGTTCTTGCACAAAACAGAATATATTAAACGACAATTAACTATTTATCTTAAAATGTTTAATTTTGTTATGTGAATTTCATCACCACAATAAAAGTCAACTGTTTTTCCATTTTTCCTTTACCTATCCTTAGTTGCATAACCCTCATCTCTTGATGATACATGGTCATTTCTCTGGGAAGAGACTGGCTCTCTGCATAGAGGACCTCCAGAATTCCCTCATCCACGTAGCATGGGACATTTAATGTTAAAATGATTAAATATTATGTAAAGAACACAATATCTGAAACACAATTTTTTCTTCTCTGAAACAGCTTTTTAAAATTATTTATTGTATGACTCCATTCTTCTTTCGCTAAATTACTACACATTCGTGACAACTTAAATATTTCTTCTGGCTTTGGATAATCCTATGGTCCACAAGGCCAGTTCTTCTAACAAAGCTGAAGGCAGACATTAATTCTTAGGTAAAAGTTCACTTTTAATTGTTAATAACTAGTTAGTTACTATTTTTCTTTTCATATGAATTACTGATGACTACTAATTACACAGGGAAAACATGTAAAACCATCAAACTCTTCACTGAATATAAAGTTTACATATGTTGTCCTTTCTCAGCTGAAGAAGGTAAGTTTTCCCATGTTGTTCAATCCATCTCACAAACACCAATATTGCTACCTTTGAACTACTGCAGGCCAAAAGTGAAAATGGCACTTTTCAATTTCCTCCATATTATGATGGAGGGCTAGGTAGGAATTTTAATTTGTTCTGCTTAAATTTCTTTGCTAAGATCTATTACTTTATGGTCTTGTTTTTTTCTGTTTAGTCTGAAATCTCACACTTCTTCTTCTCAAAAATATTACTTTTATTCAATCCGATTGTTCACCTCATGCTGCTTAGAACTAAATTCTCTCCTCAAATAATTTCAAATCCTACACTAAGGATCTTGTGTTAAGGTTTCAACATCCCTGTACAATCTTAACATTTGTGCACCCCCCACATATTTACACCCTCCACATATTAATTTACACTATATCTTAATTTAAAACCCCCATATATTTCACAACTCTGCACTTTTGTGGTATGCTCTTAACTTAAAAATGCTGGACTCCTTCAAGTCTACCTATCAAGCCTTAATTTTATTATTAGTTATTATTTAAGCCCAGTGATTGCTTATCTGCAAAATGCTCTTTTAGTTCTTAGTATCCTCACATAACCAGTAAGAATGCCTTGCACATAAGTATTATTGAGGTCTCAGAACCTGGATGCCAGGTGCAGTGGGTCACACTGTGAGCCAGTGTGGAAAGCTGAGGCAGCTGGACTGCTTGAGTCCAGGGCTTTAATGTCCGCTATGACAATGTAATGAGATCCCGTGTCACAAAAATATAGAAAAAAGAAAAACAAATTTTTCTAAGTGTGGTGGTGCGTGCCTGTAGTCACAGCAATCCAGGAGGCTGAAACAGGACAATTACTTGAGCCCAGGAATTTGAGGCCATAGTGAGCTATCATCTCATCAATGCACTCTGGCCTGGTGAGAGCAAGACTCCAACCCAACAAAGAAACTGAACAAACAATTTTTAGATTGGCACACTGGAGGACCACTACCAAGCGACCTAGGAAATGGAATAATTCATTAGATTACAAAGCCTACCATCAAAGAATACTGCCAGGAACGTTAAGAAAAATTAAGAGGAATTCTCTAGCAAACACAGCATTAAAACTAACTTTTGCTCACAGTGTGAATCCCAGCACTTTGGGAGGCTGAGGTGGGCAGATGATGAGGTCAAGAGATCAAGACCGTTCTGGGCAACATGTTGAAACCCCATCTCTACTAAAAATTAAAAAAAAAATTAATTAGGCCTCGTGGTGTGCAACTGTAGTCCCAGGTGTATGGGGGGTTGAGGCAGGAGAATCGTTAGGACCCAGGAGGCAGAGGTTGCAGTGAGCTGAGATCACACCGCTGCACTCCAGCCTGGCGACAGAAGAAAATCTAAAAAAATGACATTAGAATCATTTTATATTGGTATGACAGAGAGATTTTGGATAAATGCAGAGTGAAGAGACAGCAAAAATCTATCATCAGTTAAATATATAAATACAATCTACATAAAGAAAAAATATATTAGGAGAGAAATGATAAATTACTGTTCATATAATTCTGGTATGAGTAAAGCTTTTCCGAAACATATCATAAGGGTACACCAAATCCCATTCAAAGAAACTCAGTTATTTACAAACTCAAAAAATGACACCTCAGAAAAATACATTATCTGTAAAATTTGTATCATAATATACAATTCTTAAAAATCCATTATGAAATATTAATTTTTAGATTAGTCTATGCTCAATTTTAATAATCTTTAAGAATTGTATATTAAATAATAAAAATATTTTCATATATCTACAAAAAATGTAGATATATTCTAATGCCCTGGTGACGTCACAGGTAAGAAAATGCATATTCTCATACATGGCAAAGTAGTATTAATCTTCACCTTCAAGATCAATTGAGAAAAAAATAAAATGAAGCTATGTACCTTAAAATGGAGCAAACACTGCAATTTCAACTTGAGAAAACATATCCAATGAATTACACATCTGGTTATTAAAACTCAAATTAAATGTTAGATTTTTGAAGGTTGGTTAATAGATAATACAATTGAATGAATTTTTTTTTAATGCATGGACTTTTTAAAGTAAAAATTGACCCCTCATTCCTATTGAGTAAATCATTCATAAATACCATTTTCAGTGACTCATCCTCCAGCAAAGAAAGATACTAACATATTTGTGAAGCAGTGGTTTTTAGACTTTTCCTGAGTCACAGACTCAATAACTGAAGTTACAGATTTTTCAAATGCAAAACACTTTATGTCAGGCTAATGTGCAAATTATGCATATCAAAATGGCAAAGGAATATATTTGTATAGATTTTCCATGTGTATACACAAATAACAAATATTGCAAGATCAATCACAAAATACTGACTTACTTTTTTCCTGTCTCAGACTTCCTGAAGGGCTCCTGTTTCTCCAAGAAGGTGATGATCTCCACATTACCACCACTTTGAAAAGACGGTTTGTTAACTTGTTCTACTTTCATTGCTTTTCCATCCAAAAACTAAAAGTATTAAGTATCCTGTCAATAACATTGCACATTTAACCTAAACACATTTTACAAACATTTTTGCATCCACTATATTTCAGTTCTAGATGTTTTCTCCCAAAGCAAATATTTTTTTTTTCCTGAAATTACCATCTCTTTCACAATGCCAAATTTGAGACAATTACTGAGCACATGCCTTACATTAAGGGACCAAACACGAATTCTGTTATTTAAATTCCTTGAAAAGTTTTCTAGTATTAAAAAATAACACCTCAAGAAAAATTAACCCACCACACATTCTATCAGATAATGTAGCACATTTCTTTTTTACAAGCTATAATCTACTTCATCTTTGTATTCACATTATTTAATTGTTTCAGTGTCCCAAGGGTATATGAATGAATGTGTCATCTAAAAAAAAAGATTTATTCAAAGTGATTAGACACGTTATTTGTTACGAACTGTTTCTTGTTTGTTCTCCTAACACTTACATAAAATATCCCAATATGATTTACAATTCTATATTTACTCTAGTTCTGTTTCTGTAAATGTGATCCTTGTTTGGTCTCATTCAGGTTTTTTGCCTTCCTCATTTCATATCTTGCCTTAGAAGTGTCCCTAATAAATGACTCAATATACTACTTCAAGTTATTTCTCAGAAATGCTTAAATGTCCTAATTAATTTCATAATAACGGTCTTCAGTTTAATCTTTTCTATAGGCAAAGGTGGTTTTAGAAAAATTGTCAGCAAAAATGTATTTAAAAATTACATTGTTTTGTTATTTTGGGGAAGAACTTAAATCCTTTCCAAGACCTCTTGCAGTCACATAGCCTGTCGTTCTAACCTTGGGACTTCTTTTGTTATTTACAGGCCCAAAATATGTTTCTCAGGTTTATGCATGACTGCTTCCTTCCCACTATTCAGAAATCAGCCAAACTTTCTGAAACTGTTCATTCCCCCTGAAACCTCTAAGTACTTCCTTTATTTCCCTTCTTAACTTTTGTGTGCATATTGCATTTATATTTATTCTTACACAATAAGATATGTTAGATGAAATAACTTAGAAGTAACATCTACGGAAATCACCTGTTCTTGTGCTTGAAAGCTACAGGGAAAAAGAAATTATCATAGATTACTATACATAAATCAAAATTATTTCCATGCCTACAAAACCATGAGGCAAAAGCAACTGTCAGTTTCTACCAAAACTTAAAATAGGAAAGTATAACCTGAATGAAAATGTACTTCTGCTATGTACCAGGAAGCGTGCTAGATGTAACAGAAACAAAGGCAACTAGGAAAACTTAAATATGCACTAAAGACAATTTAACAATCAACAGATTAGTACTTGGTACAGTGAGGCCAAAATACCCACAATATACAATGAAGAAGAAAATGTAAAATCTAAGCTGTTCTTGGAGCATAAATTCCTATTTGTGAGATGTACGCTGGGAGAACAACTCTCAAGAAGTCCAAAAAAGCATAGTGGTGATAGCATAAAGAGTAACGGGAACTAAAAACAGATTGGGATGATATTATAAAACAAAAAGTCTCCAAAGTATCCAGAATGCAATGATTTTGATGGTAATATAAAGAAATTCAGTAGGCAATAGAACGACACAAAAGTTTAAAGCTGTAATAAACACACAATTCCTAGAATTTAAGATTTAATAAGACAGAGACCATTGGTTGGATCAAAATAAGTCCTCAAACACACTGGGAAAATGGGTAATTAGGTATTCATGTTACATAAATCACTCTGGTGACAGAATAAAAATGTTTTTAGGAGAAAAAGAGCAAGGATGGGGCAAAAATGCCAGTTAGTAGTTCTGTTACCCAACTTCAATGTTCTCATATTATTTTCGACTTTCAAGTACTTAACACTTCCTTAAATGTAAAGGTCTTGTTCAGACACACTTTCTTAAGAATGTATTTTCAGAAAATGTGAAAGAATCTTTCCTTCTTATGAGTCTATTTGTCTCTCTATAGAGGATTGCCATCTTGTAAGTCTTTCTAGCTGTCTATGCATAGTTTGTCTATGCTATAGAAGTATTTCCATGAATTGGAAGTAATTCCATTACTAGTATTTAATAAATACTGACTTATTTATCTCATTTTTGTGAGAGTTACAAGTTTTAAAGCTGCTTGAAAGCTTTGAAAATCTATTTACACTTGTATTGAGATACTAACATACAAATAGGATTACCATGTATTAATTTATGTAACGTTTATTCCAATATCCTTCCAGCTACATTTGCACTTATACGGCAAAGAGAAGAGGATGGAAAAAGTATTTCAGATCATATGACATTATGATATCTTCAAAAGTTTAGTAATACCAAAAAGACCTTGACATGCTGTTAAGTGAAGAACAGTTAGGATATTATTAATAAGGGACTCATCTGCAACGTTCTCAGAATAAATGTAAAGTGTCTGAAATTGCTGGTTTCCCAATCATTTATCAGAAGAAGTAAAATATATGAAAATATTTTACATTTATATAGTGGACACACCATAGTACTAACAAACCAAAGAAAAAATTACATTTCAAATCATTACTATGATTCTTAATACTAAGTCACCTTTATAGTCAGCCTATTTTATTCCAATTTGTTCCCTACCTCCACAACACATTTACTTTTGCTCATTTTCCTTTCTCACTAGTAGGTGACCTTTACCACAGACCCTGAATTGCTGCCATGAGAATTTTCCCAATATCAAATAAAAACTTGAAAATAACACTTTAAAAACAAATAAATATTTTAGTTTATATATTCAGTGAATATATTAACTATATATTTACTTTGAAAAAATATATATATAACCAACATATATATATATCCAACATATATATGTGTGTATATATATCCAACATATACACACACACACACACACACACACATATATATATATGTTGTCTTCCAATATGGGACCATATTTCCCAAATACTGCTTTAAGCAAGTTTTCATTGGTTTCTAAACGGAGGACACCAGTGAAAAAGTTGCCAGGCCCATCTGCTTCCACCATTTTGCTGTAAATGGTAAAAAAAAAAAAAAAAATCCATCTTTAGATAACAATAAATAAGCCAAAATGATAAAGTTTTATTAAATACTGTGTTGAAAACTCAAGTGAAATTCCCTTACAAAGGCTGACATCTTTTTAGTATTTCTTACTTTAAATATGTAAAATTTGTAACATGCAGAGAGAAAGGGGCACTGACTTCATTGACAAATGCTGCATTTTAATACGTACCTGGCAAAAACTTGTTTGTAAAAATTAGATGAGAAAAGCTATTGTAATTTTCTTAAGCTGCAATATGCAGGATGCCCCATTTAAATGATTTTATTTGAAAACTATATACTTATACTGTACAATGTGATGTTTTGTGTATTTTTTTTGAGATGTAAATTTCCTGTTGCCAACGTGCACTGCTCACTGCAGCGTGCACTGCTCACTGCAGCGTCCCCTACGGAGCCTCAAGTGTTCCTCCCACTTCTCAGTTACTTGGGAAGCTACAGGCTCTGGCTGTCAGAGCTAGTAGGCAATTTTTTGTGTTTCTTTAATAGATATGGGATTCCCCATGGTATCCAAGCTGGTCTCGAACTCCTGGGCTCAAGCGATCTTCTGGCCTGGTGCTACAAACGTGATGATATTTCCAGGGTGAACAACAACGACCAGCTTGATGTTTTAATAAATGATTAAACTAAGCTAACTAAAATACATGCTTTCTTGGGGGAGAACATTTTAAGTTTTTTACAATATTTTAGTGATTTGAAATATACAATAGATCACGGATCCCCAAACCCTGGTCTCCAACCGGTATCTGTCTGTGGCCTGTTAGGAACCTGGATGCAGAACAGGTGGTGAACCACTCGCACCGCCTGAGCCCCGCCTCCTGTCAGATCAGCAAAGGCATCAGATTCTCACAGGAGTAGGAGCCCTACTGTGAACTGCGCATGCGAGGATCTAGGTGACGCTCTCCGTAGAAGAATGTAACGCCTGAGTGTGACCTGAGGTGGAACAGTTTCATTCAGAATCCATTCTCCCTATTCCCCGCTGGCCTGCGCTGTCCCCCTCGCAGCCCCGCTGTCCCATCGCTGCGCCCTGTCACAGTGCTCTGGCCCGAAGTCCCTCCCTACCCTGTACTCCTCCTGGAACGGCCCCCCCCACCACCTCCCCAAGGTGTCCACCTCGCCACATTCTCCCCCTACCCTCCTCTTGTCTGTGGAAAAATGGCTTCCACTAAACCGGTCCCTGGTGCCAAAATGGCAACAGATTAAAGGAGCTCATTATATTACGCAGGCTGGCCTCTAACTCGTGAGTTCAAGCCATCCTCACACCTCCTCTTCCCAAAGTGGTAGGATTACAAGAATAAGTCAGAGTGCCAAGTTAATAGAGTAACTTAAACGTATTATTTTGTCTCCGTTTTAAGCCATCTATCACCATTAATCTAGATTACACCCACTTATTTGGTTTAAATTATTTACGGTGCCAGAGATACATGAAACATATTTCAAACATTGACATACAAGGAAGGAGACAATTAAAGGTTTTACGGAGACAAGTTTAAACAGATTATTTATGGCCCCAGACTTCCTCATACACAAAAGTAATGCAATTTATGTCAAAATTACATAATTTCTGTCCAGCAAATCACAAATTTTACATGTGATGAGTAAAAATACAAGTTTTTAATCACAGTGGTTAAGTATATTGCCTATATATTTGAATTATGACCATATTCACAGAGAAAAAATGCTTTAACATAAAGTGCACGTGAAAAAAATGGCGCTGTAGCTCCATCTCCCACAACTTACCCACATGTCGGACATGTCTGACAGTAAAGGGAAAAATACTCAAGAAAAATCAGTGAGTTTAACGAAAGTGAGTTTCTTAATAGCAGTAAAGAGTTCTCTCCCTACTGTTTCCTCCCATAATTCAACACCCACACATTGAAAACGCATCAAAGAAAAAAGAAAAAATCCAAAAACTTAGGGGTCTGAAAAAACTCCGGGGTATAACTGCCAAGAAACCAGTTATACCCATATACACAAATCCACACATAATAACAATTATAACATTTCTTAACATTTGCTAAAATAAGCCTGAGAGACATGGATTGAATTACCACATTTCCTCGATTCGCAGGAGATGATTTAGATATTAACTCTGTCGCCTGAGATACAAACATGTCCTCCTGCTTAAAATTAAGAATTTTTTTGCCTAATTTTCCCTGATTTTCTGAGAAACCGCCTGTGTGCGACCCTCTGTCACCATGAGCTGAAGGAAAAGTCAAGGCTAGTGGCATACCCAGCTAAAAAGCTTAGAAACCCTGATGTACCACCCCTGTGAGAGCCGCAAAGGAAGTAGAGAAAAAGAAGCATAACAAATAAAAGGAAGCGTGGCCCAAGAAACTTTTGAATTAAAAACAAAAAGAGAAGGAAAAGAAAATTAAAATGCCAAAATATATTCTATATTATTTTCATTTTTTAGTTTTCTTCAATTGTGGTAGTATGATCAACCTTAAAGAAGTATTTTTATTATGAAATAGTCATCAATGTTTCATCCTCCTCTCAAATATTAGCAACAAGCTTACTCTACATGGTGTTTGCTTATTTCGTAAAATAATGCATAAAGGGGAAAAGTAATAACTAAATTTTAAAGAACTCCATAAGAAACAAGCAATAATAAGTAACATTAAAAGAAGGCAAGAAAAATAAGTCAATTAAGACTGTAAAGTTTCTACATCTTAATCTTGTATCTTCTCTTTTTGCTTATAATATAAATATTTGAACATGTTATTTGCTTAGTAGATAAATGTAGTGACTTGACCCAAAATTCCAAAATTAACAAAAACAATATACACAAATAAGCAATTTCTCTGTCCTCAATTTGTATATAATAAATAACATCCTTAATTAACAGAGCTCTAGTAAAATAAATACCACTTACATGCCTGAAAAAAATATTTTATTAGCTGACAGACTATATTGTCCATTAAGTTATTCTCCCCCTACCTATTATATTTTATGAATTTTGTTGCAAAATAAAATGTAACATAAAAAATACATTTAAATATCTACACAATGCAACCCAAACTTATTTTTCTGAGTTTGTCTATAAATGGTGCATATCAGAATTTTAAAGAATAGCACTTTAAAAATGCTTATTATAAGCCACATTTTAAGTCCTTTATATTAATTTTAACAAATTAAAGTCTATACATTCTATACTTACACTTATGAAGTACTTAGTTCATAAACTATACCACACCAATATAGAGCTGTTTGTGTCTGCATAAATATTTTAATTTATCTTTTTAATGCTTCCTTTTTTGATGAATATTCTAACAGTAAAATCATGCTCTGAAGGAAATATATTTTATATGTTTATGTATATTTTAGGAAAAGTTTCTTAAATTACGGTTACAAATCTATTGGTATTATTAGTTTTTTTGTTACAAAACCCACTGTAGCATTCTATTCTCACATTTTTTTTGTCACATTCTTACCAGAAAAACATTAATTTGACCATGGCTCTGTCCACATTATAGATTACTCTTTTTCCATTTTGAAGAGAAAATATTTCCCTTTGTTTCAATTTATATTTACTTGAGGGAATACATTTACTAATGTTATATGTAATGGAGTAGTATATTATACTAAATTGATAACTAATACAAAAAAGAATTAGTAAGTTAGCCAGTGAGACTATACCACAGGAAAAACAGATTTGTAAATAATACATATGGTTGATGCCATAAGATGTATGAGAAAATGCTTCAGTGTTTTTTTCTAAAAGAGGATACACATAATGTCATTTTCTAAATAATAAGGATCAACCTCTTTGATAAAATATCTACATATATTTTATACCAACTTCATTTTTAGAAGTCCCATAGCATTTGTAAAATTTTTATCAGGCCTAATTTGCAAAGCAAGAAACAAGTTACAAGTGTTTGAAAGGTACACAGTTTTAGGAGTATATTACTAAAAAAATTAGGATTTAAACCAACCAATCTTTCCTCCAGAAATATTTTGTTCTTAAAGAAAACTATCTCTTATAAAGAAATGGAAAAAATGAGACTGAAAATGATTTTTAATATATTACATACTACTAAGAAATATTTTCTAGGCAGAGATAAAATGTGCAGATGAATGTTGTTTTTAAAATCTGTGTGGTGGAAGGAAAAGCAAAAACACAAATATGGAATGATATTTGCTGGGAGAATGTGCAGAAACATGAAGTGTTGTAAGTAAAAATCAACTTGATGGAATAACCTGCATTTTCTTGTGATCAGTGAAAAAGGACTAAATACACAAAGATCAGGGAATGTCAGTAGTGGACACAGGGAGGGAGGGCAAGATCATGAAACATTTTGCTTGCCATGCAAATTGGCTACTTTTTTTTTAGGGCAGCAGTTAAAAATCATTTCAGTAAAAGTTTAATGTCTATAAGATAGTATAATGCATGTGGTGATTTGTACAATACAAAGTTAAGCAAACCAAGAAAAATCTAACCTTCACCACTTAATAGCTGTGTGAAGTTAGACTGCTTAATCTTTGAAATTTACCCAATCAACAAAGAGAATATAATAATGATATCTACTAGATATTATTATCATAAGATTAATAATGTATTAAGCACAGTACATACAACATAGTTTAGGGCTAAAAAATATATAGAATTGTCATAATTACATTTATATTCAGTGACACCTAGAGGTTTACTTGCAATCCTGCTTTCTTTAGTGACTGGTCAAAAATATACAAAATATACTTTAAAAATTGAGTTGCTTTGGATGTTTTGCATCAAGTGAAACATCCAGTAGTTTAATTATATTAATGTATACTTACACTTATACATGCATAAACAAGGAAGACAAATAAATGAAGAAACACACATTTATGAGTACACACAAACTCACATACACACAGTGGAAGAATAAATAACAAGATAATTTAACAAGAGACAGAAAAATAAAAGAATTGAAAGAAATCGTTGCACCATTATCATAGTGATGTGAAAAAGATGACAGATAATTTTAAAAAAACGATTTATCAAGAATTGTTTGGAAAGAAAGAAAAACCCTATATGTAGGCACAGCTTGGTGGCTCATGTCTGTAATTCTAGCATGTTGGGAGGCCAAGGTGGGGGCAGATAACTTGAGGCCAGGAGTTCAAGGCCAGCCTGGGCAAAATGGTGAAACCCTGTCTCTACCAAAAATACAAAAGATTACCTAGGAGTAGTGGCATGGGCCTGTGGTCCCAGCTACAGGTGGTGAGCTGGGAGAATCCCTTAAACCTGGGAGGTGGAATTTGCTCTAAGACAAGATCACGCCGCTGCACCCTGGACTCCGTGATACAGCATGACCCTGTGTCAAAAACAAAAACATAACAAAAAAATTAAACACACACAAAAAACAAAGTAATATGTAATGAATTCTAGGGCATAAATCTGAAAAATCTGCTTCAGTGCCACTATTTTGCTGACAAATTCTTCCTTCTTCCTTTCCCTTTATTTCTTTTTTTCCCTTCACTTCCCTACTCTTATCTTTCTTTTCCTTCCTCTCTTCCTTCCTTCTTTTCTTCTTTTGTTCTCTTTTTATTTTTTTCTTGAGACAGGGTCTCTCTCCCCAGGCTGTAGTGCAGTGGTGCCATCATAGCTCGCTGCAGCCTCCAATTCCAAGTCTCACATATCTTCTTCTTTGCTTCCCCAGTAGTTCAGACTAGGGGAATGCACCACCATGCCTGGCTAATTATTTTTTTTAAGTCATTTATTGGCTGAGCATGGTGGCTCAGGCCTATAATCATAGCACTTTGGGAGGCCAAGGTGAGCGGATCACCTAAGGTCAGTGTTCATGACTAACCTGGCCAACATGGTGAAACCCCATCTCTACTAAAAAGAGAAAAACTAACCAGGCACGATGGTGGGCACCTGTAATCCCAGCTACTTGGCAGGCTCAGGCAGGAGAATCAATTGAACCTGGGAGGCAGAGGTTGCAGTGAGCTGAAATCACATCTCTGCATTCCAGCCTGGGCTACAGAGTAAGACTAAGTCTCAAAAAAAAAAAAAAAAAAGAAAAAAAGAAAGAAAAACAAAGATTTCCTCCTATTTTCTTTCCTCTTTTTTGGTATTTTGAACAAGGACACAAAGATGGGTACAGTGAGGCCATCTTACAGTCATCTTGAAGTTGAAAGTAATGTACTATAATTGCTAAGTGGAATGATAGAATATATTTGGATCTAGAGTAAAATCATTAATCTGCCTAATCTGCCTTCTCTGTTATCTAATGACTCACATAGTACGGAATATAAATTTATTTATATATAATTTATTTTAGCTTTTCTATTTTGTTTAGTAGCAACTACCCATACTATGTATTAATTGTTCTCCCCTGCCTTGAAAACTCCCTGAGAGCAAAGACTGGTCTTCTTCATATATGTCTGACTTATAGCACATTTCAATTGACAGATTTGATAAAAATTTACTGAATTGTAGCTCTTTGCTTCAGATAGCCATTAAAGGAAAGCCCGATAATTTGTCTTCAGATATTTTCTGTAAATTTACAATATGAATGTTTCTGAGCAGAGATATAATAATTAGTAGTTGTGGGTATGTTAACAGATATATGAATGAAATATGCTATTGTTCTTTATATTTATTTATGGGTTATTTTAAATAATTATAAATATTTCCTTAACTTCTTGCAGAAAATATGTCAGATAATATAGATTATCTATTTGTTTTTAATTACTAAGTAGTATTTGATAGATAAATAATGCTACATATTGGTAGGGCATATTGGCTCATACCTGCAATCCCAGCACTTTGGGAGGCTGAGACAGTGTGATCATATAAGCACAGGAGTTCGACACCAGCCTGGGCAACATGGTGAAACCATGCTTCTACTGAAAATACAAAAATTAGCCAGGCATGCTAGTGTGCACCTGTAATCCCAGCTACTCAGGAGGCTGAGACAGTAGAATGTCTCAAACTCTGGAGGCAGAAGTGGCAGTGATCCAAGATTGTACCACTGTACTCCAGTATGGGTGACAGAGTGAGACTGCATCTCAAAAAAACAATGAAAAAAAAAAAAAAGCGACATAGTAACATAGAATAGACCCTAAATTTTTAAAAGGTGTGGGACTGGAATATTATCTGTCCCTACTCCAAAATTAATGGTTAACACTGAACTAATGAAAGAGTTAAAATTTTAATATCTCTTTTAATTTGGCTACATTTCTTGGATATAACACTTAGTTAATCCTAAAGGAAGGCAGTTATCTCACAAGGACCTCTTATGATGTGAGACATTCTATATCCTGCCATTTCAATCTCTTAAATAGTTTCCTAAAACGCTGTCTTCATAGATAACCATTAACCCTATCTTCTATTCACACACGCTTAAGCCAACATGGGAGTTCTACTTTTCTTCTTGGGGATTGTTTCTTCACTGTTCTGGTGGTAAGTTACAGAACATGGATTTTTTTTTTTCTCAAGTAAATCTCCTTACTAAGACTTGCTGTTCTGAGTACTTAGGGTTTTTTCTTTTTCAGTCTTTAAAATATTATCATTTCTTCTCTATATTATTTATCTCATTTACTATATTTAATGGATCTCTTTCACTTAATTCTACATTTTGAAGATGCTTGTCTTTACTCCTCATTCTTCTCTATATTTCCTTAATTTCCTCTTCATCAAACAAATAAATATATAGGATGACATATCCCACGGATCATTTGAAAACATACTGTTTTTCATGTTATATTTACCACTTCCCCCTCATTTATAGTATCTAATTCTCAGAATCAGTGGTTGTACTTGTTGACCCCATTGATTGCCCCATTATCAGCATCCAGCAACATGTCATGGCTAGTGTCCATGGCTCAATCCTGCCAGGGTATTATTCTGAGTTGGTGGTGGATCCTGTCTACAGCCAGCTGTCCGACTAAACTGTAAGTATTTAGAACTATGAGAATGGAATTATGCTTTCATTTAGTTTTTTGATCTACTTCATCATTATTAACTACATTTGTCTTGGATTTTGATACATGAAAGGGACTTTAATCTTCTTTAGAAAATAATAGGCCAGGCATGGTGGCTCATTCCTGTAACCCCCAGCACCTTGGGAGATCAATGCATGAAAATTGCTTCAGCCCAGGGTTTTGAGACCAGCCTGGGCAACATGCTGAAACATCATCTGTACCAAAAATAGAAACATTAGCTGGGCATGGTGGTGCATACCCGTACTTGCAGATACTCAAGAGGCTGAGGCAGGAAGATGGCTTCAACCTGAGACACAGAGGTGACAGTGAGCCAAGATTGTTCCACTACACTCCAGCCTGGACAACTGGAGTGAGACTCCATCTTAGCTCCTTGGGAGGCTGAGGTGGTAGGATCACCTAAGCCTGATAACTTGGCTGTATTGAGCCACTGCACTTAGGCTTGTTCTAAATAATTACAGTTTAGTCGGACAGCTGGCTGTAGACAAGATCCACCACTGACTCAGAATAATGCCCTGGCAGGATTCAGCTATGGACACTAGCCATGACATGTTGCTGGGAGTGAGACCCTGTAAGAAACAAAAGAAAAGAGAGAAAGACAGAAAAAGAAAAGAAACAGAGAAAGAAAGAGAGAAAAGAAAGAAAGATAAGAAAAAGAAAGAAAGAAAGAAAGAAAGAAAGAAAGAAAGAAAGAAAGAAAGAAAGAAAGAAAGAAAGAAAGAAAGAAAGAAAGAAAGAAAGAAAGAAAGAAAGAAAGAAAGAAAGAAAAAAGAAGGAAGGAAGGAAGAGAAACAGAGGGAGAAAATATTGAATAGGTGCTGTGGCTCACACCAGTAATCTTAGCATTTTGGGAGGCTGCAGTGAAAGAATCGCTTGATCCCAGGAGTTCATGATCATCTTGGGCAACATAGGGATACCCCATCTCTAATATATGAATTTTTTTTTTAATTAGCCATGCTTGGTGGTGCATGCCTATGGTGCCAGCTGCTTGGGAGGCTGAAGTGGGAGAATCACTGGAGTCCAGGAGTTCAAGACCAACCTGAACAACATAGAAAGACCTTATCTGTAAAAATATTTGTTGCAAAAATTAGCTACTTTTGGTGCTATATGCCTTAGTGTGATCTACTCAGAAGTTTAAGGTAGGAGGATTGCTTGAGTGGAGAGGTCAAGGCTGTAGTTAGCCATGATCAAGCCACTACACTCTAGTCTGGGTGACAGAGTGAGAACCTGTCCCAAAAACAAACAAATTAACAAAAACTACAAAATAAAATACAGTATAAAGGCATTTAGTACCTAATTCTCAGAAGCAGTGGTTATACTCGTTGACCCCAATGATTGCCCCATTGTCAGCATCTAGCAACAATGCAGTCTATTAAAGAAACTTATACTGTTTACATTTCAATGTAATGATATAGCATATAGGATAAAAATGAGGGATCATTCATTCGTAAAATATCAAGTACTTAAATTGCTAAATAAGGATTTATTTTATATTTTGTTGTATTATTATTATTATTATTATTATTATTATCATTATTATTATTATTATTGAGATGGATCTCACTTTGTCATCCAGGCTGCAGTGCAGTGGCACAATCTCAGTCACCAAAACCTCCACTCCCCAGATACAAGTGATTCTCTTGCCTGAGCCTCCTGAGTAGCTTGGATTAAAGGTGCATGCCACAGTGCCCAGCCATTTTTCCCTGTATTTTTAGTAGTGAGGGGTTCACCATATTATCCAAGCTGGTCTGAAACTCCTGACCTGAAGTAGTCTGCCTGCCTTGGGCAGTCATGGGATTACAGGCCTCTCAAAATGCAGGGATTACGGGTCTGACCTACCATGCCAAGCCAACAAAAAATATATTTAAGCAAACATTTAAGTTTAAATTGAAGTAAAATTAAATGCTTTTCTCATTTTAATTTTAATTGTATTCTTTATGTTTCCATTCTATAAAGAAGCATTTGCATCCTAACCATTTCAGGAGACATTGACCAGGAAGGTGTTTTACTGGGCCACAAAATCTGCCTGCACCCAAGATTTAATCCACAAATCAGAACAGATCCTGGAATGAGAGCTATAGGTGTGGTCCTTCTTCAATACCCCATCAGAAGTGAAGAAATGTGAGATTCTCACACTTACATCTTTTGGAAGAGCTGTTATAACTGCTTGTACAGACACTGCAGGGTATACCAGTATCAGACTAAGCCACAAGAGTCATATTCTCTATATCATTAATAAAATTCAGAGGTTGAAAATAAAAACAAAATTAATGGAAAATAAAATCAGAAGTTTGTGAAAAACTAGTATACAGTTGAATCCATATTACTCCTCTTTATATGGGTAACAATGGTGTAAGGTGATTTGCCAAAATCCAAGAGTCTATGAAGTAAGCATATATGAGATAAGATGGAGATAAGGAGAATTTGAACTGTCTCAGGGATATTTGTAATGAATGAAAGCTATAATATAAAATCTTATAGGAAAGCCATGCTATAAATTGTCTAATGGAATAATGCATATCTCATATCCTTCTCATCTCTGTTTCTTCAGCTCACAATAACTTTGGCAGCAGTATCAAGAAGTTGTCAGTTAAGCTTCTAGACCTCTTCTTCTGCCACCATCAACATACTCACAAGACTAGAAATAATAATTTATGTATCTGGAGTCAGCCACAAGAAGACTGCTGGGTACTTCCTATATAAAGACAAAGATAGCATTGTCAGGGGGTTCTGGAAACACATTACCAATTCTATTAAGGTGCATGAGGGCATGTATTTTCTTTAATCACAAATAAATAAAGCAGAAGCATTTTTAGTGATTTTACAAATTTGAGAAGTCGGGAACTTACATAAAAAGTCTTTGAAGCCACAAGGGCTCATGCGTATAATTTCAATACTTTGGGAAACTGAGGCAGGAGGCTCATTTGAGGCCAAGAGTTCCAGACTAGCTTAGTGAACATAATGAGATGTTGTCTCTAGAAAAAAAAAAAAAGTAGCTGGGCGTTTTGGACTGTGCTGCAGCCCTAGCTACTTTGAAGTCTGCGGTGAAAGAAGTGTTTGAGCCAGGGAGTTTGAGGTTGCAGTATCCTATGATCTTGTCAATTCACTCCAGCCTGGGACACTATGTTTCTAAAAAAAAAAAAAAAAAAAAAAAATGAATAAATAGAATAAATGAAAAGGTATTTAGAAACAATGGGAAAAACCGACAGAGTTATAGTTAGATTCCTGAACTCAGTTGTTAGAAAAAATCTATAATCCAATTAAACAAATATAAACTGAGAATTTATAAGAAATGAAAATCTGCAGTTATGAAAGGTCATCATCAATCATGAAAATCCAAAATAAAACAACAAAATTAGTCCTGAAAAACACACGTCTACAAAAATCTACTTTTGAAAAGAATATCATGGTCTTTTTCTTAAAGCCTAATGTAGGATATCATGTAGTACCTTCTGAAGGGGGTAATATTTAGTGTATAAATAGCCACAATTAAGAGACAAAAATGGCCAGAATTATTATTATTATTATTATTTTTTTAACACACGGTCTCACTCTGTCATCCAGGTTGGAGTACAATGACATAATCAGTGCTCACTGCAGCCTTGACATCCCAGGCTCAAGTGATACTCCCATCTCAGACTTCCCAGTAGCTGGAACCATAGGCATGTGCCACAACACCCAGTTAATTATTTTTCTCTAGTGTTGGAGTCTCACTGTTGCTCAGGCAAATCTTGAACTCCTGGGATCAAGTGATCTGCCCACCTCAACCTCCCAAATTACATGTGATAACTGTCATGTGCCACCATGCTTGGCCTTAGAAGGAAACTTAACCAGGCTGATCAACATGGTGAAACCCTATTCTCTAATAAAAATACAAAAATTGGCTTGTTGTGGTTATGCATGCCTGTAATACCAGCCACTCAGGAGGCTGAGGCACAAGACTTGCTTAGCCTAGGAGGCAGAGTTTGCAGTGAGCTGAGACTGTGCCACTGCACTCCACCCTAGGGGACAGAGAAGAGTCATTCTCTCAAAAATAAATAAATAAATAAATAAATAAATAGAAAAGTTAAACTATTTGAAATATGAATGGAATTTATGATGGAGAAGGGATACTAAATCATTTCAATATTCTTTGCTAAGAAACATTATTGGAACATTTTCAAAGTCCAAAAGACTAACATAAAACAATCATAAAATTAGTACTTAAAAAACTTGCAATTAAGACAGGCAGAATACCGGTACAGACAAATAATTCTAACCTAATAGGGCACATATAGGAAACAGGCCTCATCCCAGTTCTCAGAAAAATGCAATCCTGAGCCCAGTAGTTAGAAAACTTACTGTCTAATATAACATAAATCAAGTGTACAGTATAGTGCAATAACATTATGAGATATTATTATCCATGTTCATGCAGAAATCTGTATTGCAAACAGTAAGAATATATAGAATATATGGTTCATTATATGTACACATTGATTAGGTTTTTAGAATGGGCTTTGAAAGAAAAGCAGCTCTTTATTATAGAAATAAGATATACAGATGTAGGAAGAATATTTAATACATAGATTATATTTGGATAGGAAAATGTGGTTTTTTTTCCTGAAAAAAGTTGGTAAAAAGAGATAGAGAAGACATGAGAACAGAAAAATAAGCTGAATTCATAATTTGAAGTTATGATATTTAGACTTGATTATTTAATCAGTAGGAGCCACAGAAAAAAATTTCCTACAGAAATATTTTAAAGCAAAAGTAGCATACTTTAGAGGAATAAAACATTTTCTCTTCTGGAAAGCAATAGGAAAGATGGCCTTAAAAAAATTAAATCAGATTTAAGAATCTGGTAAACAATCTGTTAAAGAAATTTATATTCTTTACATTTCAACATAATGATATTGAATATAGAACAAAAACAATGAGCGGTCATTCATTCGTAAAATATCAAGTGCTTAAGCATTTATTTTTGTGTGGGCTAAGGGTTATTGGTTATAAAATCATGTAATTAGGCTTACTATCATGAAGCTTACATTTTTTGTCAAACTACAAGCAAGAAAAAAAGTAAAGTAAAATGTTCAGTGATAAAACATATTTTGATAAATTAATAAGTGATACGAAGATGTTGGAAAATGTCTTTTGGAGTGACAGGCCTTTAAAAATGCTTTACTTAAGCAAAGACTAAATCTTTGGGGTAGTAATCTAGGCAGATATTTGGAGGAAGAGAATTCCAGGCAAAGAAAATAACCATTGAAATAATTCTGAGACTAGAATTAAGCAAGTAGTCATACTCCCATCATGTGGCAAGATGAACAAAATAAAACACTTAAGTGAGATCAAAGGCAAATCCTTTTGGTTTTACTCTGAGTATAATTCTGGCTACAGGGAGAACAAACTGTAAGCTGTAAGTCAGTATCAGAGTCAAGCAGAGAGACCAAACAAATGATGATGCTTCAACAAATGTAACGGCAGAGGAAGTGATACTCCCAGTCATTTCGTGTGACTGTATAAGTTGTGCTTTGCCTAAAGTTACTTAGCTGAGGGCTTAAGTAATATTCAGATAACGATGTTGAGTATGTAAATGATCTTTGTTTAGAACTTTCCTCTAAATTCCCTCTAGTATTTGATTTCACTCTTTTAACCAGAGTTACAATTATTTATGCCTAAGTGTTATATGGAACTCATGAAGTATATAAAATGTAAAATGTATTACTATCAAGTAATATGGAATTTACATGTGATAGAAAACTATAATTTATACTTTTAAGTTAATATCTTATAATTTATGTATAAACCATATAAGCTATATAACTAATTTATAAATATAAATATTCCTAAACATATACAATATATGTATCCATATATTTTATAATAATTACATATGTATTGCATATAGATGAAATTTGTGCATTATATATATTTTACTACATGTATATTGTGCATTATATATATTTTAATACATGTATAGTATATGTCTATATATACATGTATTTCTTTTTTGTATATACTTTAAGTTCTGGGGTACATGTGCAGAACGTGCAGTTTTGTTACATAGGTATACACATGTTATGCTGGTTTGCTGCACCCACCAACCCATCATATATATTAGGTATTTCTCCTAATGCTATACCTCCCCTAAACCTCCACCCACCGACAAGCCCCAGTGTGTGATGTTCCCCTCCCTGTGTCCATGTGTTCTCATTGTTCAACTCCAACTTATGAGTGAGAACATGCAGTGTTTGTCTTCCTGTCCCTGTGTTAGTTTGCTGAGAATGATGCTTTCCAGCTTCACCCACGTCCCTGCAAAGGACATAAACTCATCCTTTTCTATGGCTTCTTAGTATTCCATAGTGTACATGTGCCACATTTTCTTTATCATGTCTATCATTGATGGACATTTGGGTTGGTTCCAAGTCTTTGTTATTGTGAACAATGCCTCAAGAAATATGTGTGCATGTGACTTTATAGTAGAATGATTTATAATCCTTTGGGTGTATAACCCGTAAAGGAATTGCCTGGTCAATCGGTATTTCTAGTTTTAGATCCTTGAGGAATCACCAGACTGTGTTCCACAATGGTTGAACTAATTTACACTCCCACCAACAGTGTAAAAGCATTCCTATTTCTCCAGTCCTCTCCTGCATCTGTTGTTTCCTGACTTTTTAATGATCACCATTCTAAATGGCATGAGATGGTATCTCATTGTGGTTTTGATTTGCATTTCTCTAATGACCAGTGTGATGATGAGCTTTCTTCATGTTTGTTGGCTGCATAAATGTCTTCCTTTGAGAAGTGTCTGTTCATATCATTGGCTTACTTTTTGATGGGAGGTTTTATTTTTTTATTGTAAATTTGATTAAGTTCCTTGTAGATTGTGGATATTGGTCCTTTGTTAGATGGATAGATTGCAAAAATGTTCTCCCATTCAGCAGGTTGCCTGTTCACTCTAATGATAGTTTCTTTTGCTATCAGAAGCTCTTTAGTTTACTTAGGTCCCATTTGTCAATTTTGGCTTTTGTTGCCATTGCTTTTGGTGTTTTAGATATGAAGTGTTTGCTGATGCCTATGTGCTGAATGGTATCGTCTAGGTTTTCCTCTAGGGTTTTTATGGTTTTAGGTCTTGCGTTTAAGTCTCTAATCCATGTTGAGTTAATTTTTGTATAAGGTGTAAGGAAGGGGTCCAGTTGCAGTTTTCTGCATATGGCTAATCAGTTTTCCCAACACCATTTATTAAATAGGAAATCATTTCCCCATTGCTTGTTTTTGTCAGATTTGCCAAAGATCACATGGTTGTAGAAGTGTGGTATTATGTCAGAGACCTCTGTTCTGTTTCATTGGTCTATATATCTGTTTTGGTACCAGTACCATGCTGTTTTGCTTCCTGTAGCCTTGTGTTGTTACAGTTTGAAGACAGGTAGCATGATGCCTCCAGCTTTGTTCTTTTTGCTTAGGATTGTCTTGGCTATGCCGGCTCTTTTTTGGCTCCATATGAAGTTTAATATAGTTTTTAACAATTCTGTGAAGAAAGTCAATCATACCTTTAATGGGGATAGCATTGAATCTACAAATTACTTTGGATAGTATGGCCATTTTCACAATACTGATTCTTCCTATAATGAACATGGAATGTTTTTCCATGTATTTGTGTCCTCTCTGATTTCCTTGAGCAGTGTTTTGTAGTTCTCCTTGAAGAGGTCCTTTACATCCCTTGTAAGTTATATTCCTAGGTATTCTATTCTTTTTGTAGCAACTGTGTATGTGAGTTCACTCTTGATTTGGCTTGCTGTTTGTCTGCTATTGGTGTATAGGAATGCTTGTGATTTTTGCACATCGATTTTGTATCTTGAGACTTTGCTGAAGTTGCTTATCAGCTTAAGGAGATTTTGAGCTGAGACAGTGGGGTTTTCTAAATATACAATCTTATAATCTGCAAACAGAGACAATTTGACTTCCTCTTTTCCTACTTCAATACCCTTTATTTCTTTCAATTGCCTGATTGCCCTGGTCAGAACTTCCAATACTATGGTGAATAGGAGTGGTGAGAGAGAGGGCATCCTTGTCTTGTGCAGATTTTCAAAGGGAAAGAAAGCTTCCAGGTTCTGCCATTCAGTATGATATTGACTGTGGGTTTGTCATAAGTAGCTCTTATTATTTTGAAATACGTTCTATCAATACCTAATATATTGAGTTTTTATCATGAAGGGGTGTTGAATTTTGTCGAAGGGGTTTTCTGGATCTATTGAGATAATCATGTGTTTTTGTCATTGGTTCTGCTTATGTGATGGATTGCATTTATTGATTTGCTCATGTTGAATCAGCCTTGCAACCAGGTATGAACCTGAGTAGATTGTAGTGGATATATTTTTTGATATGCTGCTGGATTCGGTTTGCCAGTATTTCATTGAGGATTTTTGCATCAATGTTCATCAGGGATATTGGCCTGAAATATTCTCTTTTTTTTGCTGTGTCTCTGCCAGGTTTGGATATCAGGATGATTCTGGCCTCATAAAATGAGTTCAGGAGGATTCTCTCTTTTTCTATTTTTTGAAATAGTTTCAGAAGGAATGCTACCAGCTCCTCGTTGTATGTCTGCAGGAATTTTTCTGTGAATCTGTCTAGTCCTGAATTTTTTTGTTTATTTGTTTTATAGGTTATGAATTACTGTCTCAGTTTCAGAACTTGTTATTGGTCTATTCAGGGATTTGACTTCCTCCTGGTTTAGAATTGGGCAGATGTGTGCATCCAGGAATTTATCCATTTCTTCTAGATTTTCTACTGTATTTTGGTAGAGGTGTTTATAGTATTCTCTGATTGTTGTTTGTATTTCTGTGGGATCAGCGGTGATCTCCCCTTTATCATTTTGTATTGTGTCTATTTGATTCTTCTCTCTTTTCTTCCTTATTATTCTGGCTAGTGGTCTATCTATTTTGTTAATGTTTTCAAAAAACCACTCCTGGATTCATTGATTTTCTTGAAGGGTTTTTTGTGTCTCTGTCTCCTTCAGTTCTGCTCTTATCTTAATCATTTCTTGTCTTCTGCTAGCTTTTGAATTTGTTTGCTCTTGCTTTTCTTGTTCTCTAGTTCTTTTAGTTTTGATGTTAGTGTGCTGATTTTAGATCTTTCCTGCTTTCTCTTGTGGATATTAAGTTATATAAATTTCCCTCAAAACCCTGCTTTAAATGTTTCCCAGAGATTCTGGTATGTTGTGTCTTCGTTCTCATTGGTTTCAAAGAATATCTTTATTCTGACTACATTTCATTATTTACCCAGTAGACATTCAGCAGTAGGTTGTTCAGTTTCCATGTAGTTGTGCAGCTTTGAGTGAGTTTTTTAATCCCGAGGATTGCACTGTGGCCTGAGAGACTGTTTGTTATGATTTCTGTTCTTTTGCATTTGCTGAGGAGTGTTTTACTTCCAATTACGTAGTCAATTTTAGAGTAAGTACTTTTACTCTGTAGTTCTGGCTACCGGGAGAACAAACTGTAAGCTGCAAGTGGGTATCAGAATCAACTAGAGAGATCAAACAAATGATGATGGCTTCAACAAATGTAATGGTAGAGGAGGTGGTACAAACAGTCATTTCATATGACTGTATAAGTTGTGCTTTGCCTAACATTACTTGACTAAAGGCATAAGTAATATTCAGATAATGATTTTGAGTATGTAGGTGATTTTTTATGGTATAGAACTTTCCTCTAATTTCCCTCTAGTATTTAATTTTACTATTTTAACCAGAGTTAGAATTATTTATTCGTAAGTGTTATATGAAACGCTTGAAGTATGGACCATGTAATATTTATTATTGCCCATCAAGTAATATGAAATTTACATGTGATAGAAAAGTATAACTTACATTTACAATTTAATATCTTATAATTTAATATATGTATAAACCACATAACTAACTTATAAGTGTAAATATTTACACTTATTTATAATTATATTATATTATTTTAATATAATATATTTTAATATATTTTTAATTTAATATATTTTAATAATTGTATATTATATATACAATTATAATATATAATTGTAATATAATTATATTATATTATAAAATTATATTACATTATATTATAAAATAATAAAATTATATTATAAAATATAAAAAATAATTATAAAAATATAATTATAATTATATTTATAATTATAAATATAATATTTATAATTAATATACATTATTACATATATGTAATTTATGCATTATATATTTTAATACTGTATACTATATGTCTATATGTATTTCTAATATATATGGTTATCTTTGTTTCCAAAGTTGCAGGTACAGCAAGGTGGTCCTGTTCTTTGCCTCTTTGGAAGTCACTGGGAACTGGTACACCTGGTCAGTGATACCTCAGAAGCCTGTTATGACCCTGTTCTTGTCATCAGGACAGCCCCATACATATGGATGGGACGGCTTATCATGGCATCCCAGAAGCCACTGGGTCCTACTTTTTTCTCTACCCTGCAACTTTCCTCCTGGAGTAGAAGACAGTCCACAAAACACACTTTGCTCTAACACAGGCTCTGCCACTTTGGTCTTCCATGGATTTTCAGTGCAAACATGGAGGATAAGATTAAGCACTTTCCCAGTGAACAGAAAGCACTAGAATACTCATTCAATGTTTTTTATTTCAAATAATAGAGACTTTTTTCATGCCAATAGACTATTACACTTGCAAAGTGGTCACCTCTCCTCTGCTAGCAAATTCCCAATAGTATGATCCTGGATTTCTCCTGTTGCCAAACCACGGGATCATCCTAATACAGCTGAACACTGGAGTACTCCTGAAATGGACACTTTTCAATATTTCTTTTTTTCTGGGCCTCAGAACTCCCAAACAGCTATTATACCTATATCCTGGAATCTTCCTCAGAAAAATGCAATGAATTCTAAGTATCAAACTGTGACTGATTCAACAAGATCCTGGATTAATACATTAGCTAGTATAATTAGGCTTCATATGCTACTGTTAGTTAATGCTGGTGGATTCTGGTTTTTTTTTTTTTTTTTTTTGACAGAGTCTCACTCTGTTGCCCAGGCTGGAGTACAGTGGCACAATCTCGGCTCACTGCAAGCTCCACCTCCTGGTTCACGCCATTCTCCTTCCTCAGCCTCTGAAGTAGCTGGGACTACAGGTGTCCGCCAACACTTAATTTTTTTTTGTATTTTTTGTATTTTTAGTAGAGACGGGGTTTCCCCGTGTTAGCCAGGATGGTCTCAATTTCCTGACCTCGTGATCTGCCCATGTTGGCCGCCCAAAGTGCTGGGATTACAGGCGTGAGCCACCGTGCCCTGCCCCTGGTTTCTCTTTTCAAGTGGGATAGATGGATCTCAAGTTTCTTCTAAGATGGATATTGGTCAGTCTCAGGTTCAATCTATTTATGTTCCATCTCATGGACAACTTGTACCTATATCTTGGCTAGAAATTACTCCTGAAGTTGAAACTTGGAAACAATTTGAGTCTTATAAAACAGGAACAGTGATGCAGATTCAAACACCAAATGTATCATGTAGCTCATAGAGCTAAACCTGGTGCTAAATGAGTAACTTACAACTAGATTCCACTGGTACCTTTCAGAGTTAGTAAAATTGAACTATGGGCTCATTCCTCCCTCAATGAAGATGGATCTCAGTATCCTACAGTAATCCATAACTTTGAACCATGGTGTCAGTCAGTCTTAAATATATTTCGATCCCAAGAAACTATAGAAAGGACAGATGGATACTGGATTCTGACAGAAGCTGAGTCAATCACTTCTGGATTTCTTCCATACTGCATACTCCATATTCATGCGCTAAGTCAAAAGATGACAATATTAGGTCTTGTATGCAACAGAAAACAAGTATGATCAGGCCTTCATATCAAATGAATAGATTTAGTATATTGAATAAACATGAGGCTGTTATACTCAAACTCCCAGTGCAGACATGGATCTTAATAAATCCTATAATGAACATAATTGAGCCCTTAATTCACTCTAAAGTTGACATTATCAGACCCTGAAATCAGCCTGAAACAACCATATTCCAAACCTGGACCCAGCCAGAAACTCAATCAGGAAGACTCTTGACTCACCTGAAAGCTGATACAATTAAACCATGGTTACAAGCTGAAACTGAAAGAATGAGACCCTGGATTCAGCATAAATATTAGATATTGTGGCCCAGAACCCAGACTGAAGAATGGAAAGAAAAACATTGGACCCAAACAGAAACAGATCCAGTTAGGTATTAGGCCAAACTGGAATGGAAACAGTGGTACTCAGCTCCCAACCTGAAGCTGATAAATACAGACCCTGAATCACACTGAAGCTGGTATCATCAAACTTTTGTTTCAGTCTCAAGCAGAGACAGTCACATAGTGGAGAGAACCAGTAATTCTGACAGATCACCACTGGATACAGTCTGACACTGAAATAGTGAGGTTTTAGGACCAACCTGTAGCTGATAAGTTAAGACACTGGATACATCATGAAACGTAGGCATTTAGACACTGGGGTGAGGTTGAAAGTGATAAAGTTAGATCATGGACCCAAGCTGAAGATGACACTCTGCAACCCTGGATTCAGAAAGACCTTGGTGTAATCAACTCCTGGGTACAAAATGAAGCTATTATGTAAACACCATGGATGCAGGGAGAGTCTCAAGAATTAAATCCCTGGACATAATCTGAAACTCACACAGTCCCACTGTGGAACCAGACTGAAACTCCAACAGTAAACTATTGGACAAAGATGTTAGCAGATATAGTCACAACATGGACAAAGGCTGAATTTCAAGGATTAACATCCTGGAGACAGTCTGAAACTGATCCAATCATACTGTGGACTATAGCTGGATCTCCAGCAGTGAATCTCTGGACACGTTTTGTATCTGATAAAGTCACATGTTGGAATCAGGGTGAATTTCCAGCCTTATTTCCCTTGACAGAGCCTATAGCTAAGACAGTCACACCATGATCCAGGATAGATTCCCAACTGTGAATCCCTGGGCAAAAGCTATAGCTGAAACTGTCATACAATTGACCCTTGATGAAATGCCAACAATAAATCCTTGGACAAAATTGCAGCCTGAATATCTAGAAGGAAACAACTGGCTCCCATCTGAATTTAATTCAGTCTCATTGTGGACCACAGCTTATTTGCCAGCAGTAAACTACTAGATACAATTTGATACTGAAACAATAACACTGTGAACCCAGGTTGAGTCTCCAGCAGTACATTCCTGGAACCAGTTGGAAGCTGATATAATCACACTAGGGACCCATGCTGAATCACTAGTGATGAATTCCTGGATATATTCTCCTATATCTGATACAGCCATAATAATGTGTATCCAGGCTGAATCACTATTATTACATCGTTGGACACAGTCTAAAACTGATATACTTACAACATGGATTCTGGCTGAAACTCCAGGAGTAGGTCCCTGGGCACATGATATATTACTATCATGGACCCATGCTGCACATCCCCCAGTATCTTGTAGTCAGCCATGGATTCCAGGTAAAACTCCAGCAATTAATCCCTGAAGAAAGGCTATCACTGATATGGTCCTACCATGGAATGAGGCTGAATTTATAGAAGGAAATGCCTGGACACAGTCTGAAACTTAGATAGTCACACATGGAATCCTGAATGATTCTCCAACAAGAAGTTCAGGGACACAGATAATAGCTGATGGAGACAAGCTGTGGACCAAGCCTGAATTTCCAGCCATAAATCCCTGGACAAAGTAGTAGGTTTAGTACTATACCATGGATTCAGAGTGAGTCGCCACCAGTAAATCCATTTACACAGGCTCTATCTTATACAATCAAACTGAAAGGTGAAGCCAGCTGAGCTTTACCTCAGTTTGAGGATGGGGTGGGGACTTGGAGAAGTTTCCTGTCTAGCTAAAGGATTGTAAATGCACCAATCAGGGCTCTGTATCTAGCTAAAGGATTGTAAATGCAGCAATCAGCACTCTGTAAAAACACACCAATCAGCACTCTGTAAAATGGACCAATCAGCACTCTATAAAATGGGCCAATTAGTGCTCTGTAAAATGGACCAATCAACAGGATGTGCATGGGGCCAAATAAGAGTATAAAAGCTGGCTACCCTAGCCCACAGAGGCAACCTTGTTGGATCCTCTTCCATGCTGTGGAAGCTTTGTTCTTTGCTCTTCACAATAAAGCTTGCTGCTGCTGCCTGTTTAGGTCAGCACTACCTTTATGAGCTGTAACACTCACCTCAGGGTCAGTGGCTTCATTCCTGAAATCAGTGAGACCAAGAACCCAGCGGGAGGAACAAACAACTCTGGAGGCCCCACCTTTAAGAGCTGTAAAATTCACTGGGAAGGTCTGTGGCTTCACTCTTGAAGTCAGCGAGACCACAAACCCACCAGAAGGAAGAAACTCTGGACACATCTGAACATCTGAAGAAACAACCTCCGGACGCGCTATGTTTAACAGCTGTAGCACTCACGGTGAGGGTCTGTGAATTCATTCTTGAAGTTAGTGAGACCAAGAACCCACCAGAGGGAATAAATTCTGGACACAAAACCTTGGGTCCAGGATGAATCTTCAGCAGTAAATCTCTATACACTACCTGAATCTGATAACATTATTCTGTGGACACAAGCTGAGTCTCCAACAGTAAATCTGTGCACAGATGCTGTACCTTCCAAAGTCACAACATGGGCCTAGGCTGTATGTCCAGCAGTAATTCCATGGACACAGCCTATGTCTTCCATAGTTGCACCTTGGACCCAAGTTGAATGTCCATCAGTAAATGCGTGGACAACATCCATAGCTGATACCATCACACTACGGAAAGGGGCTGAATTAACAACAGAATATCCATGAATACTGCTCTGGGCTGCTACTATCACACTATGGGTACAGTTTGAATCTCCAGCACGAAATCTTTAGACAAAGCCTACGAATGACACAGACACACCATGGCCTCAGGCTGAATCTCCAGTAGTAGTTTATTGGACAGAACCTGTACCTGATACTACACAACCCTTGATCCAATATGAAAATCAAGCATCTATTTTGTGGACACATCGTGAAATTGAAAATATCAATGAATGGGCCTTGCCTGAATTTGGAACACTTATATCCTTTATAGTGCCTCTGCACTATCAAGCAGCAAAACTATGCTCCCAACCTGAAGCTCTAGCTAGCAGAACTTCGTTTAAACGGGAACAGAATTTCAAACACTGAGCACATTTACTCCCTTTGGACCTGGTAAAATAGAATCCTGGGCTAAACATAGAACTACAACATTTATAACATGGATCCAATACGAAACTGATGTCTTCTTCCTGTGTCCCCAATCTGAAGTAGGTAGAATGAGATCCCAGACTATTTCTGAAGCTGATACAGTAAAACTATAGATCCAGACTGAAGAAGGCACAATCCACGCCTGGACTAGAGCTAAAACTAATACTATCAGACCTTTGACTCACGGTAAATCTCAAGCAGTCAGACCCTGGACCCTTTCTTTGTCTGATACACTGTTGTATGAGTCTGATACACTATTGTATCAGGCTTGACCATGCCTGACATTAATACTCTGAGTGATTGGTTTCAGACCTGAAAACATGTAAGAAGAAATGGTACTCAACTTTATTCTCAAACAGTTGCTCCCTGGATGAAGCCAGAAAGAATGGCAAATAATCCACCCATGGAACCAATCTGAAAAGAATGCAGTCAGACCCTGGACACAGTCTGAACGTGATGTTATTCAACCTTGGACCTATGCTGAAATCAATACAATCAGACACTGGACACATTCTGAAATTGATAAAATAGAACAATGGACTGAGCCTGAATCTCAAGAAATTAGGACCTGGCCTGCAGCGGAATGTTGACACGTTGGTCCCCAACTCAAAACGATGCAGTTTGGCCCTGGACCCAACTTGAATCTCAAATGGCAAACTCCTGGAACCAGAATCAAGTTAGCATAAATTACTCCTGGACTCAGCCTGTACCTGCTACAATCAGACCACGGACTTCCTTTGAAATTCATCCCTGCACCCACCCTAAAGCCAATACAGTGAAAAGGTACTGGTTCCAGACTCAAATGAATTCAATAAGATCCTGGAACCAACCTGAAACTGAAGTAGTCCAAATTTGGACTGTAAGCCAAGGAAGAAAGCACTGAAACATGACTGAAATTGATACAGTCACATCTTGCTTACAGACTCAATGTGACACAGTTAGACCCTGGATTCATCTTGAAAGTCAACCACTCTCTCCCTGGTCCAAACTGAAGTTGGTATATTTTGGCCCTGGACTCAGCAAAGAGCTGCTACATACCGAACCCGCACAGAAACCCAAGCAGTGAGACCCTGGATCAAGCAGGAAACTGATATAGTCAGATCTTCATTTAATATTCAAAGGAATAAAGGCAGATCATGGGCTTATTTAAAATCTCAAGCAGTCATTCATTCCCTGGATGCAACCTGAAGTTGATATAATTCATGCTTTTATCCGGTCTGAAATCTTCCTACCAAGTTTCTGGCCCAAGGTTCTATATCCAGTAGTCAAACCGTGGACCTTGCTTATATGAAGAACACTCATATTTTGGATACTGCCTGTAACCAAAGCAGACATGCACTGGATCCAGTCTGAAGCTGATATTACTGAATCATTTGCTGTTTTTAAAGCTGGTAAAATGAGAATCTGGACCCAACCTGAAACAGAAATACTAAGACCCAGAACCCATTATAAGGCTGATATAATTGTATCATTTTCTCCTCCTGAAATTGAGCTGAATGAAGAAACACTATTAACAAGTCATTTTGGCTCCTTGTCTAAACGTGTACCCTTTTTGCCAGTAAAAACTGTTTCTTTCCCCAATCAGTATTTTATCATTTTGTTGACTGAGATAACTGTTACAGAAAGCCAAGATAAATCATTTCTCTCCAACCAAGCCAGCTTATAAGCATTTGGCTTCCTAGAAGATTTGTTTACAAGCACTATGGGAGGAAATTAAAAATTATCCAGATAAAAGAAAGCCCTGGTGTCCTAGGTACCTCTCTTATCTCTCTTTGTTCCTCCTTTTTCTTTTTTCTGTTTTGTTGTCTTCCATCTCCACGTACGCTGTGTTCTTGTTTAATCTTTTCTTCTTGTACATTCACTTCATTTTGCATTTTCCCATCTTTCTCAGTTATTTTTCCTCTGGTCTCCTCTCCTGTTCTTCTATCCTTAGCCTCTTCTGCTAATCCTCTTCAGAAAATATCTTTCTTCACATTTACTGAATAGTCCATTCTTTCCCATTCTTTTTCATTCTTGCATGCTGCTCTAGCCACACTTTTAACTTCTGCTGATGCCTGATCTCAATCTGGACCCAAGCCTAGACAACAACCTCTTAGGCATTCAGAACTCAATGTTTCCCTGGTTGAGTGTCAACTAGCTGTGATGTGGAAAGAAAGTTTCCTGGTTTTCTGGCTCTTCAAGACAGCTGTTAATTCTCATGAAAACACAGGCACCTTTCGTCTAGTCATAGGTTTGGGCTAATATACTTGGTAAGAAGACTCTTGTTGAACCCTAAACCACAGTTTGTAAGGTAAGAGGTTGTGTCCTCAGATCTTTGCAAAACCAAAATTTAGGTTATTTTATGAATCAGCAGAGATGTCTAAATATTGAACGAATATCTTATTTTTGCCAAACAGGATTTATGGGCTATGGTTTATAAGCACAATTCTATTCAGAGAGCAGTATTTTAAAGTCTTACTTCTTAGAAATGGTTTATTATTCCACTTGAGGTATATGAATATATACACACACTACTGGATAATAGTATAATATATTGGATATAAATAAGATATATATATGTTTATATATATGTATATACTTTAAATTATTATTTAAAGGGAAAGTATGCAGATAACCTCTGTAGTATATCTGAAATTGTAGGGTGAATAATGTATATTTTGAAGCATTTTCTCAGAATCGAAGAGACTGAATTTCTCAAGCATATTCCTAAAAACCTAAAATTAGATTTTAGAAATGGGAGAGTAGCAACACTAATCTCACTCTATTCCACATGTGTATTCCTTCTGCAGAGTGTGGATTATGTCCTGGCCATGTAACCCTCTGTCCCAGCTGCTTGGAGGCAGAAATTGGTGAATTCCCTTGGATAGTTTCTGTGCGACTGTCTTTCTCCCACTCTGTGCTGGCTCCATACTAAATGAACAGTGGATCCTTACCACAGCCAGATGTGCCAATTTTATGTAAGTCTGAGTAATTCATTTCAAGATTAAGATATCATTATAAAGCACTTACAACATTGAGATTGTTAATGAATATCTTTCCCTTTATTTGTGTGTGTCTGTGTGTGAGAGAGAGATAGAGAGAAATAGAGATAGAGACAGAGTCTTGCTCTGCTGCCCAGGCTGGAGTGCAGTGGCGTGATTCACAGTAGCCTCAAACTCCCAAGATTAAGGAATTCTTTCACCTCTGCGTCCTGAGTACATGGGACCACAGGCACACACCACTGCATCTGGCTATTTTTATTTTGGCAGAAATAAGCTCTTATCATGTTGTGCACCTGTTTTCAAATGATCTTCAAAAATAGTTTCTAAAGAAGTATTTCTACTTTAGTGCTTACCTGGACTTCATCTGTATTCACATGACCTCCAGGGCTTTATTCAAATTGAAATGTGGCAATAATAAGATTTTTCTTCCGCAGAAAAAGCTCAGGAGCCCTGGCCCTGGTCCAAGTGGGGCTTAGTCATATTCTGGATTCTGACCAAGCTGACTGTGAGCATTGACCACGCCATACCCTACCTAGGACCCAAGGGACCTCTAGGACCTGGGTTGATCTTCCTGAAGCAGCCACTACGTTTTCAACCCTGGTGTTTCCTCTATGCTTGGAGGAAAGTCTGGAACAAGAGAAATTTATACAACTATGTGACTATTGGCTACCTAGTTGGTCCCTTATGAGGGCTGGGTAATGAAGAAGACTCTGGGTTGGAAGACAACCATGTTTAGAAAGAGAATAGTATCCTATCTTGAATAATAAAAAAATTGTCTTTCTCTTCACCATACTTCTCCCTGTAATCTAGGCTAAGTTTGAAAACAAACAAACGCAAACATTTCTTCTCTCTTTTCTATCAGGAAATCCTGGAGTTCTGCAAAAAAGGCACCTGAGCATCAAACAAGTCAGCACTTGTGCCCAATTCTGCCCCAAGCTGAGTGAATTCACTTTTTGTGTAGAGGCCAAGAAAGCTGTTGGGAGGCTGGCTGTAAGGTGACAAATTCATGGGGTGTGAATGCCAGGAAGAAAGAGAAATATCTTGCACACTAAAAGTTACTTCTGGCCCTCCTTCAAAATATTGATTCATATCTTGTATTTTGTTTCTTGCAGGGTGACCTGGGAGCACCTTTGGTGTGCCATCTACAGCGAAAGGACACTTGGGTGCAAGTGGGAATCTTGTGTCACTTTGAGGAGTGTTGCACAAAGCCTTGTGTCTTGAGCCAAGTGCCCCCTTTCCTTTCTGGCTCCAGGGAGTGCCATGGCCTAGCCATGCACCCTGACACCACCAAGGGCCCATGACTACCTCTGCTTCCATGTCCCTTTCTGCCTCTACTTCTAAAAATGCCTCAGCTTTTACCTCCACTCCCACTTCTATTCCGCCACACTTCATCTCTCTGCCACAGCCTCAGAGTAAGGCTCAAAACCTTGGTAGGCAAAGCAAAAGAAGATAATTGAAATAGAAAAGAATAGATGGAAGGAGAGAGGAGAGAAAGCTCTTCCTGAAAAATGCACGAGATTTTATCTCCCAAATCATAGAAATTATTTCCTTATGGCTTACAAAGGCATTTCATACTTGTTATATGATTCAATTCCCATAGTATCCCTATGGATTATGATATAGATCATTTAACATGATTATTATAGTTATCTTAAATGTGTATTCTGATACTAGATAAGTAGAATGGATTGATCAATTTCTCATGGCAAAAGATGAATAGGGCTAATATTAAGACACACTCTCCTAACACAAAGACATTTCTTTACTACCAAACAGTAGCTTACATTTGTAATACAGTTATTTTAAATTAAGTATATTTTAAGTTAAAGATATGATGATGTTTGGAAACAGTATAATAGTTGGTAAGTAATGAGTTTTAGGTGCTGGTGTACTAGATTGGATTACGTTGCTATTATCAGTTTCCCCCTTCCCTTGGCTATGAGAAAACCTATCACAATATTAGCAGTGGCTATTTCACATTAGTGTACTTCTAGTTGTTTCCTTAGAAATTGAGGGATATCTTTTGATCTCATGAATTAAATGTGCACTTAGCCACAGCTGTTTTATAGCTACCACCAATTGCCATAGTTACAGTGAATAATACATTTAAAATATAAAAGAAGCCGTAATTATTTGCTCACATCCTCCAAAGTCTAACTCAAAGACAACTACACTTAAGATCTTAGTTATGCCTCTAATTTCATCTATACTTTCTTACCCCTTCTACAGACAGGTTATCTTCACCATTTTTATCTCTCTCTATATGTGTATTAACGAACATTGCTTCAACTCAGTTTTCTGAGGAACACTAAAATAATTTTTAAAATATAAGCTCTTTCCTGAACCTCAATCTTCAATTTTCTATTTGAACTATTGGTTTGATATCTCACTAAAATTATCAGTTTAGGAAGAAAAGTCCCCTCCAATTTAGAGACAGGTGCTTTATCTCCAAATTTTTCATTATTTATTAATATATTCTCATCATTACATTTTTTGTTGCTTATCTACTTCAATGATTTCTGGGTAGCTAAAATCATAGGTATATAAATGTTGCAATGGGGGAGAAAGCTGGGATGATTCCAAATATTTTGATTAAAGAAATTTAAGCTAGGACGTAAAGAAACTATGAACTTGGAAAGATAATAAGAGGAACACTTCTTTTCAAGAAAAATGCATGAACACAAAAGAGGTAGAAGTTTGTCTTTGCTGGTCATATTTAACAATGCTGACTGGGTTAGCACAAATAGGAGGGATTTAAAACTTAAAAAAATGTGCCGGGCGTGGTAGCTCACGCCTGTAATCCCAGAACTTTGGGAGGCTGAGGCGGGCAGATCATAAGGTCAGGAGATCGAGACCATCCTGGCTAACATGGTGAAACCCCGTCTCTACTAAAACATACAAAAAAATTAGCCAGGTGCAGTGGTGGGCATCTGTAGTCCCAGCTACTCAGGAGGCTTAGGCAGGAGAATGGCAGGAACCCAGGAGGCAGAGTTTGCAGTGAGCAGAGAGCGTGCCCTGCACTCCAGCCTGGGAAACAGAGCGAGACTCCATCTCACAAAAAAAAAAAAAAAAAGGTCTACAGATGGCAATTCTATTCAAATTAGCACAATTAGGTTATTTTTCTTCTCAGCTTGAGCAGATCAGATTTCTCTGCGATATGCCATGCCTTGGCAGGCTGGGATCATCAGCTGTGGCAGTCAGGTCTGCAGTGGTTCCATAGTTAGCAGCTTGTGTGTTCTCATAGCTGCCCACTGTGTCAGGAACATATAAGTTTGTGCCTGCCTCTTCCCATGCCCTATAACGTATTATCCCACAATTACATTGCTGAAGGTTTCTCTGTCCAAATTCACTTCTATAATACAAGACCATCTCACTTATACAGATAACATTTTTGTTTTAGGCTAAAAAAAATTGTCTCACACTGTTTGGCTTATTAGTACCTCTGTTAGTCAATTCCTCTGCAATCCCATTGTCTATGAACTCTTTATCCATAGATTTCTGATTTCTCTAAAGATGAGCTATGGATCTTATGTATCATAAATAAAGAAATATGCTAGAAAGCCCGATGTAGGTTTAAGGTTCAGGTTTTCTAATGAATGTATTGTAATAAATCTTTGCCTATGCACACAGGAGTCCTGAAGACACTGCTGTGATACTGGGCCTGAGGCACCCTGGGGCACAACTGAGAGTTGTGAAGGTGTCTACCATTCTATTGCATGAGAGATTCTGGTTGGTGAGTGGAGCAGCAAGCATTGCTACTCCTCCAAGATGTCCAGACTCCCATTCGGCTCTTAGCACTCTTTGGCTATCTGAAGAATATGAATAGTCCAGAATGCTGGCTCTCTGAGTCACAAATTATTACACCAGGTCAGCGTTTTTTTTTTCTCATTGGGGTAGCAGTTGTAAAAAAAAATGAGGTTCATATTTTTAATATTATATTTCAAGGAGTAACCATAATCACAATTGTATACATTACTAATTATAAGATATTTAGTCCACACAATAGACCCACTAGGAGATTTGTTTTTGTTTTATAAGATGATGGTTCTGATGATAACTTCACAGGATTTTAGATCTGAAAACATTTATATGAGGATCTTTCTCTGTACAGTCAATTTTGTAAATCAAAGTAGACATGATTTGTTTTCCAACTTCGCTAACTTCAAAATAAAGGAAAAAGAAGGTTTTTTGATTTGTTTTGTTTTTACCTCTTTATGAAAATGAAGCTGAACTTGACTTGGCATTTGGAATTTCATAAGTAAAATTTACTTGTTACTTTGGAAGAGTGGCATTTCCAAAGTGATTAAAGAGTGACGATGCTGTCCGCAGTGGCTCACTCCTGTATTTCCAGCACTTTGGGACCTTGAACCAGGAGAACCTTTTAGGCCCAGGAATTTGATACCCACTTGGGCAATAGAGCAAGACTTCATCACTAAACAACAACAACAACAACAAATAGCTTGATGTGGTGTTGCACACATGTAGTCCCAGCTATGTGGGAGGCCGAGACAGGAAGATAGCTTGAGCCCAGGAGGTTGAGGCTGCAGTGTGTGAAGATGCTGCCAATGTACTCCAGCCTGGGTGACCAGGCAAGAACTTGTCTCAAAAAAATGGGAGGGGGCCTGGCATGGTGGCTTATGCCTGTAATCCCAGCACTTTGGGAGGCTGAGACCAGTAAATCACCTGAAGTCAGACTGGTAAAGACCAGGCTGAGGCAGGAGAATTGCTTGAACCCAAGAGGCTGAGGTTGCAGTGAGCTGTGATCAGGCCACTGCATTCCAGACTGAGTGACAGAGCAGAACTGCATCTCAAAAAAAAAAGTCACTAGAAAGATAATAAAATACATAAATGTGTGATGTAAAATGTTAATGGTGATAAAATAAACTGAATTTCTTTGTGGGGGTTACACATACAAATGTAATGACAAGACAGTGATAAGACAAATCATGGTCTTATCTCAATACTTAGTGTCTACATGTAGCATATGTTCTTTAGGATAATTATAGTCCATTTTCTTTCTAGGAGAGACTGATGAGAATGCAGAAATGTTAAAGATGCAAGTGATGGAAGCTTCCAGCTGTGCCCACCTATACCCTGACATAGACAGTTCCATTGTTTGCTTCATTACCCAGGCCAAAGACTCTAATGCAAATGTGGAACACAGTCAAATTTTTTTCTATCTACATGATAGAAACTATAACTTCATCCCTACATAAATGGATATACAGCATATGCCTAAATGATAAATATAAGTGAATCACTGATCAGTAGGAAACCATTTTAAAAGTCTTTAATTACAGAACAAAATCTCTGGAAACATTTTCTTGTCAATCTCTGAGTTTTCTTACTTGGGTTATTAATCTCTAGCCATACTAAAGAGCTAGTATGCTGTTCTTCAACCAAAATTAGACATTTTATAAAATTCCTGTATTCTAATAATAGTAACTTTACACCTCAGAGTTTAAAACACATCCAACCTTTTTCTATTTCTCCAATTAAAATAGCTTGTTTAAGATTTACACTTCAGTGATTTTTTTGTAGTAACATTTTTTAAGGTATTTGACTAGGATGATTTACTTATGTACTTACCTGATGTCTCCCTTTCTTCTGAATACATATTTTATTACTCATCTATTAATTCTGAGTTTAAGAAGCTGGAATAGGGATTTAAATCCAAATTCTACATTTCAATTTACAGGAGTCAGTGAGTCCAGGAAGTGTCATTATGTGCAGACAAATATCTGGCAATGGCAGTTGGAGACAAATAGGCTTCACCAGTCTCAAAACCCTAGCTACTTCAGTGAGTCCACACTTCTCCTGGATCTTGTCTGCTTCATTAAAAGAAGGCCACCAACTAAACCAGGCCCTCGTGGCTTGGGTGGAAACTCCTAAGTCCTCTAGTCTCCTTAAACAGCCAGCCACACTGCCACTTTCCTCAATAATAATTACTGCAGCCCTGAGACTTTGGTAGCCTACTAATTACAACTATTGATGCTACAGTCTGATCACAGTATGATAAAACGCCAAAACAACAAAAACAAAAATATTGACTTAAGCCTTTTAAATCTCTCTAAATATAACTTCAATAAATATGTTTTTTTTTCTACATAACAACTGCTTTCTACTTGAACTAATGCTAGGCCTTGGATTGCTTTCATTCTTGAAATTGATTCAAAAGTGCATATTTAACATGAAGGTGAATACAGAATCTCATGTGTCAGTAAATAAAATTTTCAAAATGATGCAAAATACAAATATGAAATTGTATTTGTGAACTTTATTATTCTTTCAAATTATATTTTCATAATTACCCACTCACGCAATTTTTTATAACTATCTGCATGTTTTCCTCAGGTTGGGGAAAAACAGTATCTGAGTTCTTGAATAATTTATGAAAGACAGAATGACAATACTATACAAGGTTAACCTATATACAATACTGTATTTAGTGAGTGAAAACATTACTTTTAAAATCCGACAAAGGTATTAGGTAAATAAAATGTATTATTTCAATAATTCTAAAGTACATGTGTATGAAGAAAATAGAATAATGATTAAAATACATAAACAAACAAATGAGGCTGGGCATGGTGGCTCACACCTGGAAGCCCAGCATTTTGGGAGGCCAGTGCAGGCAGATCACAGCAGTATGAGACCAACCTGGCAAATATGGTGAAACCAGTCTTGACTAAAAATAGAAAAATTAGCAGGACATGGTGGCATGTGCCTGTAATCCCAGCTCCTCAGAAGGCTAAGGCAGGGTATTCGTTTGAAGCTGGGAGGCAGATGTTGCAGTGAGACGAGATTTTGCCACTTCACTTAAGCCTGGATGACAGATCAAGACTTCATCTGAAAACAAACACACACACACCCCCAAAACACTAATGATTAATAAAAAAAAAAATGTATACTAGAAAAAGTGCTCACAGGCAAACTCACATATCTGACAGAAAAAAAAAAATCATTGAAAACAAAAGTTCCAGAAGGGGCAAATAAGAAAACAAATTTAACACCTCGCATATAAAGTACAAATAGTAAACTGAAACGAACCATAGGGGAAAAAACTTCAAAATATACAACCAAGTACTCTAAAAGAAGCTGAAAGGCCCTCAGAAACTTTCTAGAGTCCATGTTCCTGTATTGCAAAAATGATCATAAAAATTGCCAAGAGTAGAACAATAAAAATGTATCTTAAAACTTGATAAACACTTCAAGTCTCTCCTAACATTTGTGATGGAAAATGGATCCTTTTGCAGTTTTTCCATACAATTATGAAGAAATTATTTTTCTTCAAACTTAAATTAGCTTTTTCAATATTCTAAGAAATTAACTTTTATATTAATAGTAGGTAATGTAACAAAGCAGGTCTTTATCAAGATAACTGACACTGGATGTCTACACCATTACTCAGGTGGGCCTTAATTCCCAGCCAGGTTCCCCACCCTGGGTACATACTGAAGGTCCCCAGCCATTTTGCAATCTCTTCACATTCCCAGCCCTGGAGGAAGCTCTAAAATACATGTCCATGAAGAAAATAGAACATTTCCTCACACTGGAGCCCAGTGTGGTCCTCCAGATTCCCTGTGAAGTAGACTGTCTTATATGGGAAGGCAGGGCAGTGGGGGTGAGGATGGCAGAGAGGATAACACGTCAGGGCAGCCCGGGGTCATCAAAACAGAACATGACAGACCTGGGAGAAACATTCTGAAAGAACGTAGACCTAGACGGGCCTCAGGTGGATATCTGTGTGGAGAAGGAGAGGGTCCTGGTTGAGCTCAAACTGAGCCCCAGGTGGTAGCAGGTCTCAGGACAGGGAAGGGAGCTGGCGAGTGATGATGAGACAGCTGTCCCTTAAACTCTGCTTCTCACCAACTGATCTTAGTCACATATGCATTGTAGTGGCTTAAAGTTCCCCAATCCTGAAATGTGGGTGTTGCAGTTCCCTGATGGGCCTTTCTCCCCCAACCAATGGATGGCCTGCAATTGCTCACTGAAGTCTCCTGCATGATCTTTGGGTTCTCCATGTGGGGCACAGATCCAGGACGGAAAGCCTCTCAGTTCCCAACCCTAGGCTGCTAGCCTGGCCTCTGTTCCCTCTCTAATGCTGTCCCTCCCTCCATGGGATAGAACTGCAATGGATTGAGCCATAGGCCCTGGCTGATGATCTAGGGGACTGCAGATATGGGTCCAGAACAGTTCAGGTCACAATTTAAAGCCAGTTCCCCAGAGACCAAGGAATGACCAGCGAGGTCCTTTCCTATGATGCCCCACAGCAAACCCCACCTCAGCAATCCTGCCAAAACCCAGGCAGGCATGTTCAGCCAAACAGCTGAATAAGCTCAGGTAGGAGGTGTACTGCCTGCAGCTGGAGGCTTGACCTTCATGATCCCAGAACCACTGGACTGCAGTTCTGTGATTAAAGGTGAATAAGACATTGTTTCTGCCTTCAGTGATAGCTCAGTCCAAAGGGAGACAAGTAGAAATGATATAAAAAGAGAGATATTAGTCCGTGTGTAGTGGCTTATGCCTATAACCCCAGCTCTTTGGGAGGGCAAGGTGGGAGGATCATGAGGTCAGGAGATGGAGGCCATCCTGGCTAACATGGTAAAACCCCATCTCTAAAAAAAAAATACAAAAAATTAGCCAGGCATGATGGGAGCTACTTGGGAGACTACTTGGGAGCCTCCCAGCTACTTGGGAGGCTGAGGTAGGAGAATTGCTTGAACCCAGGAGGCGGAGTTTTCAGTGAGCCAAGATCATGCCAATGCACTCTGGCCTAGGCAAGGGAACAAGACTCTGTCTCAAAAAAAAAAAAAAAAAAAAAAAAGAGATATGTAAAGTGTGCTTTAAAAACTGAGAAAAGGGACAGAATATTTGACAGATAAGTTGTTTGGGGCAGTGGGAAATGAGGAGGTCTCAGTGTATGCTTTCACTGTGTCACATTTGATTATAGGCAGAAACAAATGAATCTTAATATGTATGGGGTCACAGACCCTTTTTAAAAGTGATGAAATTTATGATGATTCTTTCAATAAAAATTTATAGAACATCCATATGTATTTTGCTTACTAACTCAGAATGTGCATCATCAAGAGCTCTGGATATAGGAGAATGAGTAGAAATATTTTAGGTAGACAAGAAGGGAAGGGGAGTCCAAACAGAGGAAACAGCCTGTGCAAGAGCCTGGAGACAAAAACGCTTGTGCATTACTGGAATGAAGGTGACTATAAGATAATTCATGGTGACTATAAGATAATTCATGGTGACTGGAGCATAGCTGGAAGATGAACCAGTCATGGCATAAGATGAAAACAGAAGGCCAGGCATGTTCGCTCATGCCTGTAATCCTACGTTTTGGGAGGCCCAGGTGGGCAGATCACCTGAAGTCAGAAGTTTGAGATCACCGTGAACAAAACGGCAAAACCCCAACTCAACTAAAAGTACATAAATTAGCCAGACATGGTGGTGGGTGCCTGTAATCCTAGCTACTCAGGAGGTATAGGCGTAGAATCAGTTGAACCAGAAGGGCAGAGGTTGCAGTGAGCTGAGATTGCACCATTGAACCACTGAACTCCAGACTGGAAGAAAGATTGAAACCCATCTCAAAAAAAAAAAAAAAAAAAGTGCAAAATAAGCCGGGTGTGGTGTTGGGTGGCTGTAATCCCAGCTACTCGGGAGGCTTAGGCAGGAGAGGCCCTTGAACCCAGGAGGTGGAAGTTATGGTGAGCTGAGATCATGCCATGGCACTCCAGCCTGGGCAACAAGAGCAAAACTCCACTTCAAAAACAAACAAA
The DNA here is from genome assembly GCF_028885625.2 of Pongo pygmaeus. Taxonomy (NCBI): domain Eukaryota; kingdom Metazoa; phylum Chordata; class Mammalia; order Primates; family Hominidae; genus Pongo; species Pongo pygmaeus. The sequence goes on along the minus strand of NC_072397.2, from coordinate 15,309,388 downwards.
CAAAAAAATGAAAATAGAAGATAAGTAGATATCCAGAGACAAAGCATTAAGGATCTCCAATGTCACTCATGCACTTTGTCCACTCAGAGACAACACCAGGATTGATTAAAATTATGCACATCATGTCAACCTTTTTCTAAATGTTAACAAATGTAACTGGAACAGCTAGTACCCATGAAATACTATTTAACATTCTGACTACAGGCTTTCACTGGCATTCCTTACAAGTGTTTAGTTTGGAGTGCTCAAACCTCAAGCTTATAGCTTCATGAAGGAAAGATTATGTTAGAATGAAACAAAAAGCCCCTCAACCACTACATCAATTATTTTATTCCTGAATAACTTACAGCAGAATGGCAATCTTCAATGAGTAGACATGCTTCTCAATCATAGAAACAACTTAGATTCACCTGGGAAGTTTACAAAAAGCATACCACATGTGAGATCTATCCCAGACCAATTAAAATTGGAATTTATGGGGATCAATGGAACCTAAGTATGTGAATTTCTGAAAGCTTGACAGATAACTTTGGCGTGCATTGAAAATTGAGAACAACTATGTTAAGAACAATAATCCATGAAAGTAAGTTCCTATCGACTCATCTGCTCTTAATTATATTACACTGTTCTCATGCAGCATGATACAAGTAAAGATTATTATTATTATTATTATTATTATTTTGAAATGGAGTCTAGCTCTGTTGCCCAGGCTGGAGTTCATTGGCATGACCTCATCTCACTGAAACATCCAATCCCTGGGTTCAAGTGATTCCCCTTCCTCAGCTTCCCAAGTAGCTGGGATTACAAGCAGCCACAAACACACCCAGGTAGTTTTTGTATTTTCAGTAGGTACCTGGTTTCACTGTGTTGGCCAGGCTGGTCTTGAACTCCTGACTTAGTGATCCACCCACCTCAGCCTCCCAAAGTGCTGGGATTACAAGCATGAACCACTGTGCCCAGCCAGAATTAATATTTTAAAATATTTAGAAATATATGTTGTAGGGCACAGTAGCTCATGCCTGTAATCCTATTACTCTGGGAGGCCAAAGTGGGTGGATCACTTGAACTGAGGAGTTTGAGACCAGCTTGAAAATATGGTGAAACCCTGTCTCTACAAAAAATTACCCAGGCCTGGTGCTGCGTGCTTGTGGCCCCAGCTACTCAGGAAGGTAAGGTGAGAGGATTGATCAGGAGGATCCCTTGAACTCAGGAGGCTGAAGCTGCAGTGCACAGAGATTGAGCTGCTGCACTCCAGTCCAGTCTGGGCAACAAAGTGAGGCTCTGTCTCATATATGAGTGTGTGTGTGTGGGTCTATACATATATATGTAGTCATGCACTTTGTTTACTCAGAGACAACACTATGATCGATTAAAATTATGCACATCATGTCAACCCTCTTCTAAAAGTTAAGAAATATAACTGGAACAGTTATACATATATATATGTATACACATACATATATACATATATAGATATGTAATTAAAGTGGCCAAGCATATATGTATGTGTGTGTGTGTGTGTGTATGAGAGACGGAGTTTCACTCTTTCATATATATATAGATATACACACACATATATACATATATGTGTGTATAACTGATGCAGGCATCAGTTGCACAACAATATTTAATAGCACAGCTATTAAGTCCTGTCCATTGCCTTAAACAGAATGTACAGAATTCAGTATTTTTAGTTACACCAAACACTATATAAGGTTTGCAGTTAATCATTTTTATATGCTATATTCTCTTTGATATTGAACATAGAACTTCAAGAAGAGGGTCACACAATGATTTATTCAGTAAATATGTATAGAGTTGTGTGTACCAAATCTGTGGTAAGTGCTGAGATTAGAAAACATACCATGTATCTGCCCTCAACACGTTCTCATTCTATTGAATGTTGTAATAACACAACATTGAGTCCTAAAAGTTTCAAAAGAGAAGTACACACAAAAAAAGAGCTAGGCAAATACCTGGGACATTATGATCACTTAGAGCTGTTGTCAATTAAAGCCAGATCTTCAAGGAGCATAAATGCCAGGAAAGAAAGTTTAGAACAAACTGTCTACACAAAGGCAAGTTTTTGTTGTTGTTGTTGTTGTTGTTGTTTCATAGGAAAATAAGATCTGAGTTTCAGGAAGGTTATAAGACTAACTGCAATATATAGGATGGGTTGAAGATCAGCAAGAGAAACAGAAGGGGAGTTATGAGCTTTTTTAAATGGTTAAACTAATAGCTGATGGTCACCTGGGCAAGGAAAGTGGAAGAACGGACTGGAAGAAAGAGACAGGTGCAAGAATCATTGCAAAGATAAAGTCCAAAAGTCTTGGCATGAGTTTTCAAGTTGAGGTTACTAAAAAGTATTGTGGGATTCTTGGCATTCATCTATCTATCAAATTATTCAATGAATCTTTATTAAGATTCAAGATTATTATTAATCTTCATTATTATTTGAGATTACTAAGATTTATTATTCATTGAATAATAAATATTCAATGAATATTTAATACTATGCAACAAGCACTGTGCTGGGTTCTGGAGGTACAGCAATGAATATGGGGTTAATGGTCCCTGTCTTCCTGAAGCTTTATGTACAGGGAGAGACAGATAATAAATAAAAGTCACAAGCAATTGTAAATGCTGTGAAGGAAATTTTGGGATGCTGAAAGAGAGTAACAGACAGTAGTGATGGTTGCTGTAACAGACAGAACTACTGTATTTTGGGCGCTAAGTGAAGTTTTCTCCAAGGGATTCTTATTTGATATATCAGAAAGAGCAGCCATTGACAAAGAGGAAAAAAACAGCTGCCATCTCCCTAAAATAGGACAATTTTGGCATAGTTCTGTGTTTAAATAACAAAGAGTTGCTAATGTGCAGAATAATGCTGAGAATTTGAGTAAGAGGAAAATGGTAAAGTAACTAGTAGTTTTAATGGTACAGTTGGGAATGCTGCCCTTGATAAAAGTAGTTCCAGTGGAATGAGACCAAAACCAAATTGAACTGAACTGAAAAGCCAGTGGGAAGAAATGAGGGAAGTGGGTACGGTGTGCTTAGTGGAGAAAAGTAATGAAGGGGTAGGTGGCAGGGAGTTAAACAATGGGAAAAATTCTAATTTATAAGAGTAATATAATAATTTAGATCACAGTTGTATATGTATACTGAGCTGGTAGAGAGGGAGAGATTAACGTACATGAGAAAATAAAGTTGAAAGCAGTGGATTGCGGTTTCTAGCACCTACAGTTCACTCTCACTTTGCCTGTGAGTTGGATAAATGGCTGAAAGCTGATTCTTTTTCAAAGTTGATTTCTATTTGGGAAAGAAGGGAGTAGGGAACAAAATGACTTTGTAAACTGGATAACAAAGTAAGGATATAGAGTACATAGAGAAAGAAAGAGCTCAGTCGCAAGAAGATCTTGTTCCTCAAACCACATGCTGCCTACTTTCTAGTCTACTTTCACATTAGCCCTACTCCAGTTTCCAAAAGAACAAGAATTGTTTCATTCAATCTAACCAAGAGCACTTTGCAAATCCCACCATATACATCTGTCATCTCAAAGAAGAAAGAGTATTTTAGGACTACAAATAAAAATAATGTAATATTAAATTAAAATCAAATAACAAATCTTGCTTCATTGAAAATCTGTCTATAGTGATATCTTATTTTTTTTAATTCTGCCATGGAGTAGTGAAAATATTATTCCAGTCTTGTGTCTGTCTGGAAATCAGTATTGGGAAATCACTAGACTGACTGACTTACGAAATCGCTTCCTATTCAAATTCTATAATTCAGTTAATAATTACAAAACATATCATATTTGAAGTAAAATAATTTCCTTTTTTATCTTCCATTCAAAGATCTTACAAATAACTCTTTCTTTCCAAGTCATCTTTGCAGTTCTCTCACCTACATAGGGATCTAGAGCAACACTTTCACACCTTCATCCGTTTCAAAGGCCTGGTCTCCCAACTTTTCAGAGAGCTCACAGCATTTACAGTAAACATATCTCTCTGCATAAAAGATAATAGCTGGTTCAACTGTTCTCTGTCAACCTAAATGTTGATTAAGACCTCAGTAATCACACTCCACTCTGAAGAAATCTAAAATCACAAATGCAGATTAATTTATGAGAACAGAAGGAAATAATTGAAAGAAAAAAGCTGTCTTGCTCAAAGAAAGGAAAACACAAAAGAAGTCCCACTGCCTACCTCATTTGGATAATTTTATTTTTAAAGTGTTCAAATGTTCTAGTATTTTTTCATCACTCTTAAAGAGACAATTAAATATTTCATCAAATAGGATATTTAAAAAGGTGACTTATAACAGGTGGACTCTAAACATGAGAATTATCACTGGCTCACTGAGACCTCTGATCTGCAGGCACATGATTGATGATGCCTTTCTAATTCCAACAGCATGGGCCTGCAGCAAAGTTTATGTTACTGCAAAGTCTAATTTATTGAATTCACTAATTCTATATATTTCTGATTAGCTGACCTTCAAAACTCATGTTAGTAAAAGGAAATTGTTTTCTGACATGCTAACATTTTAAAGCTAATCATTTTTTTAAATAAGCAATTGAGTTTTCAGTATTCTGCTCCTGTTATGTTTTATTAGTGTTTGTGCTTTAATTTGGTATGTTTGTTTTGGCATCACTCCAACAGCAGGTCCAATTATAAAAATAGAATCAATTAGATTCACTGTGATGTCTGATATAAGCATTCCAAGCTTAGCTTTTGAAACAAAATGGTAGACTTGGCTCTTTCCAGAGTCCTGCAAAGAAAATATATTGATTCCGTAGGGCTTTCTCTACTGTAGCCTTTTGAGATTTTGTTCCTAATCTTCACATCTCCAAATCTTCACATGTCCAAATCCACAATGTCCTAAACAGCTTTCATTGAGAACCACAACCTCATCTCCTCCTTTTTCGAAGCAATTAAGTCCATCTAGTTGGAGAGCCCAAGTACAGTTTATTTTCATCTTCAAAATCTCTCTCCAGTGCTTTCTAGAGAACTGCCAAGTAATAGGGCCTTTATAAATCTTTATTAAATGACAGGTTGAATGAATTTGTCCTCTCTTCTCTTTTCTCTGACTTGCAGTATGAGAAATTTCATGTTCCCAAGACTAAACCTTGTCAGTGATGTAGAATTTGTCTGATTCTTTCCACTCATGCCTTCTTCAACACCTTGATTCATCATGTATTTCTTCTAAGTCTAACTGTCTTTGGTCTTCATGTCTTCATTGGCCACTGTGTGGCTTCCTGATAACACAGACAAATGTCTCAGTGTTTGTGAAAAGGCCTAAAGGGAATGGTGATTTGGACAAGGCATCTGCATTGGAATACTAGTTTTGTTGGCAATATTCTCTTGCTTTATATCTGCGTGGTGGAAATAAAACCATGCACTGTGTGCTTTCCATATCTGAGTTTTATCTTAAAATAAAAAGGTAAAAATAAAAACAAACAAAAAAGAAACACATCGAGGACAAGAGGTTCCTTAAGGCTGACGCAACCATAGAGACAAGACCTGAAGAATATCTTAGAAGAAAACAACAGTTAGGCCTCAGAAGTGACTTCAACCTTGCTTGATTTGCAAACATAAAACTTAATTTGAGCTATTTCTTATAAATGTTTATATCTAAAAAAACAGAATGTAAACTCAATCAATCAGAAGCAGTTAACAAATTTATATAATTAAGACTTTCCGATGGGATTAATCAAATGAGGCAACTATATAATTGTAACCAATCAAATACAATCTGCTTTACTTTTGTGTGTGTTTTATAAAATTCTCCCCATTGTTTTCCCTTGATGGAGCTCCTGAATGGCTTCTACTTTGGAGATGCACAATAATGGAATATTTCTTGCTCGAACTCTTTAAAAATGTGCCTCAGATTACCTTTTAAGATTAGAAATATAAGTCATTGGCTTCACAAGGTGAACAATTTCTAAAGGCTAATAGTAACTCCTCTTCTAAGTCAAGCAATTTTCAATGCTTGTTTTCAACAAAATCGAACGACTTGCAGTTGTCATGTATATAGTTTTCAGTATCTAATTCATGAAGAATTCAAAGAATTGACTGAAATTGCTTTAAAAATTCCTTCTTCCATTCCTATATACATATTCATGGGAACAAAGTCTCTTTTTGACACTTCCATCCATAGAAAGAAAAAAGTAAAAATTGAATTACTAATGAATGCTGCCTCACTCTGGCATTTAGTAATGGTTATCTATGTCTGGAAGAGAGAATGAGAGTAAATGAGAAGGGGGCAGAAACAATATCATGCATGTCATTAAGAAATATATTTTCTTTGTGTGTGTGTGTGTGTGTGTGTGTGTGTGTGGTGGAGTTTTGCTCTTGTTGCCCAGGCTAGAGTGCAATGGCTCAATCTAGGCTCACTGCAACCTCCCCTTCCTGGTTAAGTGATTCTCCTGCCTCAGCCTCCTCAGTAGCTGGGATTACAAGCATGCGCCACCATGCCCAGCTAATTTTGTATTTTAAGTAAAGACAGGCTTTCTTCATGTTGGTCACGCTGGTCTCAAACTCCTGACCTCGGGTGATCCACCTACCTTGGCCTCCCAAAGTGCTGAGATTACAGGCATGAGCCACCGTGCCCGGCCAAGAAATGTATTTTAATCAATATTAACATTGTATGTTTAGCAATTATTTTCCAAAAAAATTAACATACCCTTTTCAATCAATTGTATGCTCTATTAATTGAAACCTGCAAGCATGTTTATCAAAATAAGGGTAGCTTTTTTTTATTGCTGCATTTCACGTGGTTTTATTTTTACATCCTTCTTTGTACTTTTTGTATTTTCAAATCTTACAGTAGGCTCATTTTTCACTGAATAAAGCAATAAGCTATTAAACTTATTGAAAAATACTTTCCCTTGAAAACACCTCCCTAAAGCTATTTATCTTTTTTCTTGTTTGCTTATTTCCTTTTCATCATTATTCACTCATCTCATTTTCCACAAGAATCCTGCCCTGACTACTCCACTGAAAATATATTCTTCAAGGACAACCTTATCATTACAAAATCTTCTGTCTTTACTTCCTTTAACAGCTCTCCACAACATTCAGTATAGTCAACTTAAATGAGCCCTGCTATTCATTCCCTTGTTTTCTTTCCCTTTCTGCTTGCATCTTGTCTCTCTCTTTGATTGGCCTTATTATGTCATCTGCTAGTTGTGAAATGTAAACCCAAGCCTAAATATTTGGGATACCACGAGCTATGTGTCTCCAGGTCAGTATATCATGGTTGAATGACTTTGCAGCCTGCATTCGCCATTCAGAGTGTTCCTGATCTTGAGTCATAGTTCTGTAACTGCCATTTTCAATGGAATATCTTGACACCACCTTAAAGTCAACATGTCTGAAACCACATCTGTTGCTCCAAGTCAATTTTCCCTCTAGACCATACTCGTTCTGCCACAGAACTAGGTCATAACTTCATTGCTTTTGCAATAGCCTTTGGGAAAATACAAGAAAAAGTCACAAAGTGATCTTTAGCTACAGTACTAAGATGAAAACAGAACACACAGGAAGTCTGAATACAAGACTATTTATTTTTCGATCTGATTTCATAGAAGAAATCAGACCAATATATTATTATGTTATTTAAGCATGGCCATAAAAGTAAATTTGTCTTCAAATTTGGAGTCAGCCAGTCTCTGGAGAGAAATGTGTTCATTACCAGGATTAGCAGCATTTTATCCTCCAAGTTATTTGGGTCAAAAATCATGGGGAGGTACAATTGTCTGTTTTATAACCCTCATATTCAGTCTTTTGCCTACTCTTCTGAAGTATTTTTGAATGCCTTTTGTTGTTTGTTACATTTTCACTCCCACGGAGTACCTAATTCAGGACATGTTCACCTTACATTAAGATGTTACAACACTCGAACTGTTTTTTTATTATACTTTAAGTTTTAGGGTACATGTCCACAACGTGCAGGTTTCTTCCATATGTATACATGTGCCATATTGGTGTGCTGCACCCATTAACTCCTCATTTAGCATTAGGTTTATCTCCTAATGCTATCCTTCCACCTCTCCACACTCCAAAACAGGCCCCAGTGTGTGATGTTCCCCTTCCTGTGTCCATGCGTCATGTGTTCTCATTGTTCAGTTCCCACCTATGAGTGAGAACATGAGGTGTTTGGTTTTTGTCCTTGAGATAGTTTGCTGAGAATGATGGTTTCCAGCTTCATCCATGTCCCTACAAAGGACATGAACTCATCATTTTTTATGGCTGCATAGTATTCCATGGTGTATATGTGCCACATTTTCTTAATCCAATCTATCATTGTTGGACATTTGGGTTGGTTCCAAGTCTTTGCTATTGTAAATAGTGCCACAATAAACATACGTGTGCATGTGTCTGTATAGCAGCATGATTTGTAATCCTTTGGGTATATACCCACTAATGGGATGGCTGGGTCAAATGGTATTTCTAGTTCTAGATCCCTGAGGAATCGCCACACTGACTTCCACAATGCTTGAACTAGTTTACAGTCCCACCAACAGTGTAAAAGTGTTCCTATTTCTCCACATCCTCTCTAGAACCTGTTGTTTCCTGACTTTTTAATGATCGCCATTCTAACTGGTGTGAGATGGTATCTCATTGTGGTTTTGATTTGCGTTTCTCTGATGGCCAGTGATGATGAGCTTTTTTTCATGTGTTTTTTGGCTGCATAAATGTCTTCTTTTGAGAAGTATCTGTTCATATCCTTTGCCCACTTTTTGATGGGGTTTTTTGTTTCTTTCTTGTAAATTTGTTGGAGTTCATTGTAGATTCTGGATATTAGCCCTTTGTCAGATGAGTAGATTGCAAAAATTTTCTCCCATTCTGTAGGTTCCTCGTTCACTCTAATGGTAGGTTCTTTTGGTGTGCAGAAGCTCTTTCGTTTAATTCGATCCCATTTATCAATTTTCTCTTTTGTTGCCGTTGCTTTTGGTGTTTTAGACATGAAGTCCTTGTCCATGCCTATGTCCTGAATGGTATTGCCTAGATTTTCTTCTAGGGTTTTTATGGTTTTACACCTAATATTTAAGTCTTTAATCTATCTTGAATTAATTTTTGTAGAAGGTTTAAGGAAGGGATTCAGTTTCAGCTTTCTACATATGGCTAGCCAGTTTTTTGCAGCACCATTTATTGAATAGGGAATCCTTTCCTCATTTCTTGTTTTTGTAATGTTTGTCAAAGATCAGATAGTTGTACGGATGTGGCATTATTTCTGAGGGCTCTGATCTGTTCCATTGGTCTATATCTCTGTTTTGGTAAAAGTATCATGCTGTTGTGGTTACTGTAGCTTGTAGTGTAGGTTGAAGTCAGGTAGCGTGATGCCTCCAGGTTTGTTCTTTTGGCTTAGGATTGAGTTGGCAATGCAGGTGCTTTTTTGGTTCCATATGAACTTTAAAGTAGTTTTTTCCAATTCTGTGAAGAAAGTCTTTGGTAGCTTGATGGGGATGGCATTGAATCTATAAATTACCTAGGGCAATATGGCTATTTTCATGATATTGACTCTTCCTACTCATGAGCATGGAATGTTCTTCCATTTGTTTATATCCTCTTTTATTTCATTGAGCAGTGGTTTGTAGTTCTCCTTGAAGAGTTCATTCACGTTGCTTTTAAGTTGGATTCCTAAGTATTTTATTCTCTTTGAAGCAATTCTGAATGGGGGTCACTCAGGATTTGGCTCTCTCTTTGTCTGTTACTGGTGTATAAGAATGCTTGTGGTTTTTGCACATTGGTTTTGTATCCTGAGACTTTGCTGAATTTGCCTATCAGCTTAAGGAGATTTTGGGCTGAGACAATGGGGTTTTCTACATGTACAATCATGTCATCTGCAAACAGGGACAATTTGACTTCCTCTTTTCCTAATTGAATACACTTTATTTCCTTCTCCTGCCTGATTGCCCTGGCCAGAACTTTGAACAGTATGTTGAATAGGAGTGGTGAGAGAAGGCATCCCTGTCTTGTGCCAGTTCTCAAAGGGAATGCTTCCAGTTTTTGCCCATTCAGTGTGATATTGGCTGTGGGTTTGTCATAGATAGCTCTTATTACTTTGAGATACGTCCCATCAATACCTAATTTATTGAGAGTTTTTAGCATGAAGGGTTGTTGAATTTTGTCAAAGGCGTTTTCTGCATCTATTGAGGTAATCATATGGTTTTTGTTGTTGGTTCTGTTTATATGCTGGATTATGGTTATTGATTTGCGTATGTTGAACCAGCCTTGCATCCCAGGGATGAAGCCCACTTGATCATGGTGGATAAGCTTTTTGATTTGCCGCTTGATTCGGTTTTCCAGTATTTTATTGAGGATTTTTGCATCAATGTTCATCAGGGTTATTGGTCTAAAATTCTCTTTTTTTTTTGTTCTGTCTATGCCAGGCTTTGGTATCAGGGTGATGCTGGCCTCATAAAATGGGTTAGGGAGGATTCCCTCTTTTTCTATTGATTGGAATAGTTTCAGAAAGAATGGTACCAGCTCCTCCTTTTACCTCTTGTAGAAGTCAGCTGTGAATCCATCTGGTCCTGGACTTTTTTGGTTGGTAAGCTATTAATTATTTCCTCAAATTCAGAGCCTGTTATTGGTCTATTCAGAGATTCAACGTCTTCCTGGTTTAGTCTTGAGATGGTGTATGTGTTGAGGAATTCATCCATTTCTTCTAGATTTTCTAGTTTATTTGTGTACGGGTGTTTATAGTATTCTCTCATGGTAGTTTGTAATTCTGTGGGATCGGTGGTGATATCCCCTTTATCATTTTTTATTGCATCTATTTGATTCTTCTCTCTTTTCTACCTTATTAGTCCTGCTAATGGTCCATCAATTTCGTTGATCTTTTCAAAAAACCAGCTCCTGGATTCATTGATTTTTTTGAAGGGATCTTTGTGTGTCTATTTCCTTCAGTTCTGCTCTGATCTTAGTTAGTTCTTGCCTTCTGCTAGCTTTTGAATGTGTTTGTTCTTGCTTCTCTAGTTCTTTTATTTGTGATGTTAGCATGTCAATTTTAGATCTTTCCTGCTTTCTCTTGTGGGCATTTAGTGCTATAAATTTCCCTCTACACACTACTTTGAGTGTGTCCCAGAGATTCTGGTGTGTTGTGTCTTTGTTCTCATTGGTTTCAAAGAACATCTTTATTTCTACTTTCTTTTTGTTATGTACCCAGTATTCATTTAGGAGCAGGTTGTTCAGTTTCCATGTAGTTGAGTGGTTTTGCGTGATTTTCTTAATCCTGAGATCTAGTTTGATGGCACTGTGGTCTGAGAGACAGTTTATTATAATTTCTGTTCTTTTACATTTGCTCAGGTGTGCTTTACTTCCAACTATGTGGTGAATTTTGGAATAGGTGTGGTGTGGTGCTGAAAAGAATGTATATTCTGTTGATTCGGGGTGGAGAGTTCTGTAGATGTCTATTAGGTCCGCTTGGGGCAGAGCTGGGTTCAGTTCCTGGATATCCTTGTTAACTTTCTGTCTCGTTGATCTGTCTAATGTTGACAGTGGCATGTTTAAGTCTCCCATTATTATTGTGTGGGAGTCTAAGTCTCTTTGTAGGTCTCTAATTGCTTTATGAATCTGGGTGCTCCTGTATAGGGTGCACATATATTTAGGATAGTTAGCTCCTCTTGTTGAATTGATTCCTTTACCATTATGTAATGGCCTTCTTTGTCTCTTTTGATCTTTGTTGGTTTAAAGTCTGCTTTATCTGAGACTAGGATTGCAACCCTGGCCTTTTTTTGTTTTCCATTGTCTTGGTAGATGTTCCTCCATCCCTTTATTTTGAGCCTATGTGTGTCTCTGCACATGAGATGGGTTTCCTGAATACAACAAATTGATGGGTCTTGACTCTTTATCCAATTTGCCAGCCTATGTCTTTTAATTGGAGCATTTAGCCCATTTACATTTAAGGTTAATATTGTTATGTGTGAATTTGATTCTGTCTTTATGATGTTAGCTGGTTATTTTCCTCATTAGTTGATGCAGTTTCTTCCTAGCCTCGATGGTCTTTACAATTTGGCATGTTTTTGCAGTGGCTGGTACCGGTTGTTACTTTCCATGTTTAGTGCTTCCTTCAGGAGCTCTTTTAGGGCAGGCCTGGTGGTGACAAAATTTCTCAACATTTGCTTGTCTGTAAAATATTTTATTTCTCCTTCACTTATGAAGCTTAGTTTGGCTGGATATGAAATTATGGGTTGAAAATTCTTTTCTTTAAGAATGTTGAATATTGGTCCCCACTCTCTTCTGGCTTGTAGAGTTTCTGGTGACAGGTCAGCTGTTAGTCTGATGGGCTTCCCTTTGTGGGTAACCCGACCTTTCTCTCTGGTGGCACTTAACATTTTTTCCTTCATTTCAATTTTGGTGAATCTGACAATTATGTTTCTTGGAGTTGCTTTTCTTGAGGGGTGTCTTTGTGGCGTTCTCTGTGTTTCCTGAATTTGAATGTTGGCCTGCTTTGCTAGATGGGGGAAGTTCTCCTGGATAATATCCTGCAGAGTGTTTTCCACCTTGGTTCCATTCTCCCCTTTACTTTCAGGTACACCAATCAGATGTAGATTTTGTCTTTTCACATAGTCCCATATTTCTTGGAGGCTCTGTTCATTTCTTTTTATTCTTTTTTCTCTAAACGTCTCTTCTCACTTCATTTCATTCATTTGATCTTCCATCACTGATACCCTTTCTTCCAGTTGATTGAGTCGGCTACTGAGGCTTGTATATTCGCCATGTAGTTCTCATGCCATTGTTTTCAGCTCCCTCAGGTCCTTTAAGGAGTTGTCTGCATTGGTTATTCTAGTTCACCATTTGTTTAATTTTTTTTCAAGGTTTTTAACTTCTTTGCCATGGGTTCGAACTTCCTCCTTTAGCTTGGAGTTGTTTGATTGTTTGAAGCCTTCTTCTCTCAACTTGTCAAAGTCATTCTCCATCCAGCTTTGTTCCATTGCTGGTGAGGAGCTGCGTTCCTTTGGAGGAGGAGAGGTGCTCTGATTTTTAGAGTTTCCAGTTTTTCTGCTCTGTTTTTTCCCCATCTTTGTGGTTTTATCTACCTTTGGTCTTCGATGATGGTGATGTACAGATGGGGTTTTGGTGTGGATGTCCTTTCTGTTTGTTAGTTTTCCTTCTAACAGTCAGGACCCTCAGCTGCAGGTCTGTTGGAGTTTGCTGGAGGTCCTCTCCAGATCCTGTTTGCCTGGGTATCAGCAGTGCAGGCTGCAGAACAGCGGATATTAGTAAGCAGCAAATGTTGCTGCCTGATCGTTCCTCTGGAAGTTTTGTCTCAGAGGAGTACCCAGCCATGTGAGGTGTCAGTCTGCCCCTACAGGGGGGTGCCTCCCAGTTAGGCTACTCAGGGGTCAGGGACCCACTTGAAGAGGCAGCCTGACTGTTCTCAGATCTCCAGCTGCATGCTGGGAGAACCACTACTCTCTTCAAAGCTGTCAGACAGGGACATTTAAGTCTGCAGTTTTCTGCTGCCTTTTGTTTGGCTATGCTCTGCCCCCAGAGGTGGAGTCTATAGATGCAGGCAGGGCTTCTTGAGCTGTGGTGGGCTCCACCCAGTTCGAGCTTCCTGGCCACTTTGTTTACCTACTCAAGCCTCCTCCAGCCTCACTGCTGCCTTGCAGTTTGATCTCAGAATGCTGTGCTAGCAATGAGTGAGGCTCTGTAGGCATAGGACCCTCCAAGCCAGGCGCAGGATATAATCTCCCGGTGTGCCATTTGCTAAAACTGTTGGAAAAGCGCAGTATTAGGGTGGGAGTGACCCAATTTTCCAGGTGCTGTCTGTCATCCCTTTCTTTGACTAGGAAAGGGAATTCCCTGACCCCTTGTGCTTCCCGGGTGAGATGATGCCTTGCCCTGCTATGGCTCATGCTTGTTGCACTGCACCCACTGTCCTGCACCCACTGTCTGATACTCCCCAGTGAGATGAACCCAGTACCTCAGTTGGAAATGCAGAAATCACCCTTCTTCTGCATCTCTCATGCTGGGAGCTGTAGAGTGGAGCTGCTCCTAATCAGCCATCTTGGCTCCACCTCTTCAAACTCTTAACTGATTGACTTGACATCCATTGTCTCCATATTCTGTTAATGTTCAAATAAATTCGACCTGCTTTTAAAACTATATTTGGTACTTGATGACTATAAGATAGACACTGTAAACCTGAGTATTCAAGGTGAATAAATCTGATCAGAAGCCAACTTCCAATCTAATCCAGAAATATATTTTTCCACAAACTATGTGTAATCAGCCATGATAAATGCTAAGTATGAAGGAAATAAAAATGGTGCATACATAGTTAAAGAAACAGCATATTGGAAGCAGAGGTTAAGTGGAATCTATTGAATGTCGCAAATAAGTAGACAGCCTAGGACAAACATTTAGGGGTTGAATTAAGTGGAAGCCAGTAAAGGAGAATGAGAAAGAGAAGTCAGTGAGGTAGGAAGAAAATAAAATCAAACGTGACGTTACAAAAGACAAGGGAAGAAGATGTTCAAACAAAGAGAGAATGTCCAACTCTTTAATAGTGATAAGTGATGATTAAATTGGAAATATAGAAGTCACTGATGACCTTGACAAAAGCAAGATCAATGGAGTGGACAGAATGAAATCTAGAGTGGTTTAAGGAGTGATCAGAATTTTGAGAAAAAGAAAAAGTGAGTATCAACAACAACTCTTTTTTTCTCTTTTTCTTTTCTTTTCTTTTTTCTTTTTTTTTTTTGTGATGGAGTCTCACTCTATCATGCAGGCTGAAGTGCAGTGGTGCGATCTCATCTCACTGCAGCCTCTGCCTCCCAGGTTAAAGCAATTCTCCTGTGTAACCCTCCATGCCTGGCTAATTTTTGTTGCATTTTTGCCTCAGCTCAAAATCTTCTTAAGCTGATAGGCAGCTTCAGCAAATTCTCAGGATACAAAATCAATGTGCAAAAATCACAAGCATTCTTACACGCCAATAACAGACAAAGAGAGAGCCAAATCCTGAGTGAACTCGCATTTGCAATTGCTTCAAAAAGAATAAAATACCTAGCAATCCAACTCACAAAGGATGCGAAGGACTTCTTCGAGGAGAACTACAAACCATTGTGCAATGAAGTAAAAGAGGATATAAACAAATGGAAGAACATTCCATGCTCATGGGTAGGAAGAATCAATATCGTGAAAATGGCCATATTGCCCTAGGTAATTTATAGATTCAATGCCATCCCCATCAAGCTACCAATGACTTTCTTCACAGAATTGGAGAAAAGTACTTTAAAGTTCATATGGAACCAAAAAAGCACCTGCATTGCCAACTCAATCCTAAGTCAACAGAACAAAGCTGGAGGCATCATGCTATCTGACTTCAAACAATACTACAATCTACAGTAACCAAAAAAGCATGATACTTTTACCAAAACAGAGATATAGACCAATGAAACAGATCAGAGCCCTCAGAAATAATGTCACATCCCTACAACTATCTGATCTTTGACAACCATTACAAAAACAAGAAATGGGGAAAGGATTCCCTATTTAATAAATGGTGCTGGGAAAACTGGCTAGCCATTATGTAGAAAGCTGAAACTGAATCCCTTCCTTAAACCTTCTACAAAAATTAATTCAAGATGGATTAAAGACTTAAATGTTAGATGTAAAACCATAAAAACCCTAGAAGAAAATCTAGGCAATACCATTCAGGACATAGGCATGGACAAGGACTTCATGTCTAAAACACCAAAAGCAATGGCAACAAAAGAGAAAATTGATAAAATGGGATCGAATTAAACGAAAGAGCTTCTGCACACCAAAAGAACCTACCATTAGAGTGAACGAGGAACCTACAGAATGGGAGAAAATTTTTGCAATCTACTCATCTGACAAAGGGCTAATATCCAGAATCTACAATGAACTCCAACAAATTTACACAAAAAAAAACCAAAAAACAAAAAACAACCCCATCAACAAGTGGGTGAAGGATATGAACAGACACTTCTCAAAAGAAGACATTTATGCAGCCAAAAGACACATGAAAAAATGCTCATCATCACTGGTCATCAGAGAAATGCAAATCAAAACCACAATGAGATACCATCTCACACCAGTTAGAATGGTGATCATCAAAAAGTCAGGAAACAACAGGTGCTGGAGAGGATGTGGAGAAATAGGAACACTTTTACACTGTTGGTGGGACTGTAAACTAGTTCAAGCATTGTGGAAGTCAGTGTGGCGATTCCTCAGGGATCTAGAACTAGAAATACCATTTGACCCAGCCATCCCATTAGTGGGTATATACCCAAAGGATTACAAATCATGCTGCTATAAAGACACATGCACACGTATGTTTATTGTGGCATTATTCACAATAGCAAAGACTTGGAACCAACCCAAATGTCCAACAATGATAGACTGGATTAAGAAAATGTGGCACATATACACCATGGAATACTATGCAGCCATAAAAAATGATGAGTTCATGTCCTTTGTAGGGACATGGATGAAGCTGGAAACCATCATTCTCAGCAAACTATCTCAAGGACAAAAACCAAACACCTCATGTTCTCACTCATAGGTGGGAACTGAACAATGAGAACACATGACGCATGGACACAGGAAGGGGAACATCACACACTGGGGCCTGTTTTGGGGTGTGGAGAGGTGGAAGGATAGCATTAGGAGATACACCTAATGCTAAATGACGAGTTAATGAGCAGCACACCAACATGGCACATGGATACATATGGAAGAAACCTGCATGTGGTGCACATGTACCCTAAAACATAAAGTATAATAAAAAAGTAAGATAAAATAAAATATTAATCTCTCCAAAAAAAGAAAAGAAGAGAGGGGGTTTCACCATGTTAGCCAAGATGGAGTTGATCTCGTGATCCATCCACCTTGGCCTGCCAAAGTGCTGGGATTATGGGCTGGGATTATGGGCGTGAGCCACCGCCCATGTCAACAATTCTTGTAACAGGTTTTGCAGTGAGGAAAGCAGATAAGTTATACTGTAGATAGGGATTTAGGGTGAATAAGTATTTTATTATATTATTTTGAAGTGGCATTTTTTTTAACATATTTGACTGTTAACAGACATGATACAATATAGGAGAAACTGATGTTGCAAGAGAAAGATGGTGCACCTGAAAGAGTAAAATCCTTGGGGAGTGAAGGAGAATGGGACCCAGTACAATTGTGGAAGGACTGTCCCATCTTAGAAATGGGGACACTTTCTTGGTTTGAAATAAAGAAAAGGGGTATATTAACATGAGGCTTGGAGATAACACAGTCAAATGATGGAGCAAGCTTCTTTTCATGGCTCCCTCCCGTTTTCTCAGTGAGGTATACAATTGGAAACAAGGAGATTGGGACAGGTGGGTATATAAAGTTGAAGGAAAGGAAAGATATGAAAATGAGTTTAGAGACAGTGAAAAAGTGAACTTGCTATAGAAAAACAGTGGAAATTCCAGGAAGTATGTAGACCTAATTTGAGTTCTGAGAACAATTAAAGTTAAACTAGGGTGGCCAATGATTTGATTTTCTCCAGCTATGAAGAAATCATAACTAATGTGCAGGGTAAAAATGGTACTCAACTTCATGATTTCTGACTCTACAATACTATTTGTACTATACTATATTAATGGTATTTTCTTTCAAATCCACTAGAAAAGTGATAGCTCAGGTTATAATTGGGTAAAATATTTTCTTCAAATTAAAAAATATATATCCAAGTGGAGGATAAGCAGCAATACCTTTGGAAATAAATTGAAGAAGCTTACAACATGAAACCATTTGTAGCTTGTATGCTAATCAGCATACATTTCCCCCTGGAAATATTGCAAAATGTCCATATGCTCATTTTGCAAAATCCTTCTTGGAGCCTTGTAATCAGGCCAGTGGACCATGTTGTTAGGCACAATCTAACCTCTTTCATTCTTGGCCCCAAACAAAGGACAGCAGGCTGATAGCACTAGAGCTAATTAGCACACCATTCATCTTGCCTTATGCATAGAATGCCTAAAGGAAGCTCCCTTTTTCTGGCTGATGATAAAACAGAATCAGTCTCTTTTAATCTCTGATTTGAGTCATTTATCAATCATCATTCTGCAGACACACTGAGAAGCAGAGAATGTATACACATATACATGCTTATGTTAAAATGTTTTATGGGGTGTATACGTTTTTTAGCAGGGGTGTGTGTGTGTATGTGTGTGTGCTTGGCAACACGATATACTGAAAAGAAAAGTGGGAGGGGATGAGGGAAGCGAAGTCTGGAAACTAAGTACAGCTATTCCTGGAGAGACAGGATGGTGTAAAGTTAAAAGGATGGGCTCTGGAGTCAAACTTCTTGGCCTGAATCCTGGCTCTGACACTTATTATCCACATGGCCCTGGCCAAGTTACTTACCTTTTCTGGAACTCAGTCACCTTATTTGTTGCATATAAATAATAGTAGTACTTAAAATAAAAAGTTTTTGAAGGAATTAAATGAGTTGATGTTTGAAACTCTAGTATTTACCAGCTGGTGATCCTGGGAACATCATTTAAATTCTTAAGGTTCAATGTCCTTGCAGTAAAAATACCTCCAAAGCCTCCTCTGCTTTTGCATTTTTTTCCTTTCACAAGATTTTACATTTTCTGACATTTTGGCAACAGATTCATGGTTAAATAATATTGCATTTGTTACAAAATTTCCTCTACCTTTATGCAAATTAACCAGACTTCAGTTGCACTAATTAAGAGAGCATTAGCTGAGTCAAATGATATTAGATAAGTTATAATTGACATCAAAATTCTACCTCATTATATTACCTTTGAAATTGTATCACAAGTTTTCTTCTATTTTGAGAAACATCACTCTACATATATGTAGAACAAAGATTGCTTTTGCAGATCAGCATGATTTTAATAAAGCAAATTCGACCTTCAAATCTGATAAGCACTTTCCAATCCATAAAACACCATTAGAAAAAACTGTCAATCAGGTTAGACACATTTCAAAGAGCCTATGAAGTTGCAAATCACTTATGCCTCCCTCTGGGTGTTACCAAGATAATGCATAGCACTACATAGTGTTTCTTAGGTTGAAAGAGCCTAGGAACTTTGATTAATCCTTAGACTACCCAGTGAGAGAGTGATAAGAAGCCCCTTGAAGAGATCATTTAACTACATAATTCACACTTGCTTAAATGTAATTCAGCATATGTGTTGTGTTGTGTTCTACTAGCTTTCTATTTCAATCTTCAGAGAAATAATATTTATGTGTGAATGTATGATGCATAGGCATCTATTATGAATAAAATTATGTAGACTGCACTCTGTCTGCCACTAAAAGCTAACAGATATATGTACATCCAACACATAAAAAAAATCTGGTACATTCTGCTGGATTTTCTTTCCTTTTTCATTTTATATCTCATTTTCAGGTATTTCACAGTGGACTTCTTAGATTTGAAAAGGCTAAAAATTTTAAATAAGGAATATACAATTCTCTTGTTAATTTTTGTAATTACTTTAGTTTTTTGGAAAGTGAATTAAAAGTAAATGTTTATAAATGAATATAAAAGAATATCTTATGTGAACGCTTCACCCAAATGAAAGAATATTTATCTATTCTGTTTAGAATTCTCTCTAGTAGGATTTCCTTCTCTGCCGGTAGTTGGCTACAGGGTTCTACCAAAACAAATCTATTTCTGCAGTAAATACCAACACTTGGTTACTCAGGAAATAACTCTTTGAGTCTGCAAAACACAATACATATCTTTTCCCTGAGCAGGATAAATTCTTATACAGTTTTACTGTTCTACTAAAATTTCAATTAAAGTTAATCATTTTCATTTTTATTACAAAGAAAATCTGGTTACTTTCTAATTACTTGCCCAAAATCTATTCTCTATAACTATCTAAAATTACATAGACATACACACATGCATACAAAAGAAACAGTACAACTGGAAGAACAACCAATGTGTACATGTGTTCTGTTTTAAAAAACTTTCTACTGTACTATTTGCATTAAGGATATAGTTGTAATTCAATCAATGACCTATTTTAAATGAGTGGCTAGGACATCACTGGAGAAAGTGTGTGCAATGCAAGAAACATTTCCCTACGCATTCACTTTATTTGTAAATAAATTTATACTGTATAGTTAAAGTGGTTAACTTTGTTGTCAAAGACGGATACTGGCAAAAGTTTTGTTTCTTAATATACTCTTCTTTAATTTTTTCCAGAATGTTTTGAAATATCATTCATATATTTATTCTAATTTCTTCTGGGAATAGATGGCCAAAGAAAAATGGAGAAAACCATTTTTTTCCTATAAGTTTATTATCTCTTGACTGTCAAACTTGTCATGAAAGGAGAGATGCATCTGCTGCTCTTACTTTGCCACATTTTGTAGCATTTCTGTAAATTATTTCTGGTTTTGAAAATCTTTACTTTTGAATGAGGATTTATATTTAAAAATTAATATTTTTCCATAGGGCCATTTGCTTGTATAAATTATGCAACATTTTATGGGACCTCATACATGGACATCTCATACAAAGCAAGTGATGAGACAGATGTTTGAGATGCATTAGGGTGGATGAAGCAGAAGCACTGTTTCTACTCTCTGGGTCTCTCACTTCCAATAAGACAAACTACAAAATAATTACAAGTAAGAGTTTAAAAAAGAATGACTCAATCTCTTGTGTCTGATTGTTGTTTTGTATCCCATAATCCCTTTATGCTATATCTAAGACTTAAAGTGTTTTAAACATTAGCTATTGGTTTTTAGGACACCAAGTGGAGGCAGGGAGACACATGCAGTTGCTGCCTAGGGAATCTTATCTAATGAAATAAGTCAGCAACAAGCAGCTGAAAGGGCAGTGGTCCAGTGCCAGGTGTTTAGCTGAGAATTGTAGATGTTTCTCAGAAACTCCCACAAGTATCTGAGGGAAATGAAACTGGTTTACCAATGCTCTTTAAAAAAAATCAGCTAAAGAACACCCTATAGTGTCCTGAGGAGAAAACTGAGCAAGGCACACAATTTGAGTTAGGAAAAATACTAGGTGATTGCAGGAACATAGAAAATCTCAGGCAGCTGTTTCACATGACTAGCAAATATACACTATTAAAATAGCCGCATAAAGTAGGAGTCGATAAGACTGTGGAAAACCAGGGTTTGGGCAAAGCTGGCTAGGAACAGCTGGACCCAATCTGGTGTTGAATTTCAGCTAGATTTTACCTTAGAGAAAATAGCAAAAAACTCACCGCTACTATCATGCAGCAGAGCAACTGATCAAAGGCAGCAACTGCCTCACTATGGCTGGTTCACATGTGAGAAACAGAAACCCCTTTTTGTTCAATTCATGCTAACTTTTTTCTGCTATATGAAGTAAACCACATTCCTTAATGACAACGTTTCATTTTCTACCTTATTCTTCACCATTTATTTTCTTCTCACATTACTTATAGTTTGTAACTTATTTTCTCAAATATATGAAATGAGGTAACACTGCAGTATTATAGAAAGCACACTGCATTGAAAACAGACTCATACTGAAACCAGAAAATGTCCCTTTTACCCTCCCCCATAGGGTGTGCAATGAGGACAGGTTGTAGGGCTCTGCTCCCAGGCAGTGTCTAGGGATGAATGTTCACAGATCTGGAATCACCAGTGGGCATGTGTTACATGGTGTTATTTTAGTTTATCCATCTGTAGGTGGCTTGTGTTAGTCAGCTCCATCAGACACCCTGCTTTACTGCAAACACAGAGGGCTATCTGAATCCCAGGGTTTCTTGCCTTGGTGTACCTGAAGAATTGGCTCCCATGTGGGCTTGGAGAATAAGTGCCAGGTTTCATAGAGTGGATGTTCTCAGCAGATAGATGTAGACCCAGAAGGGAGATGGAGTAGGAAGGTGGGTTTCCCTTGGAATGGAGCAGCTCAGGACTCTCCTCCCACAGCCCCGTGGAACTCGGTGTTCATCTGAGGTGGATGGCCTGCCACCTCTGTCCTTGTGCTTTCCTTCGTCTGGTGTCTTCTTGAGGTCCAGTTGCTGTGTCTTTTTCTGCTGATGGTTCCTCTTGACATCTGCGGCTGTGTCACTGCCTGCTAGGGTCTTGGGGTTTCTTATATCACAGGATGGAGGAGTGGCAGGCCAGGGTGGTCTTGGGAAATTCAACATTTGGGCAAGAAAACAGAAGTGTGTGTCCTCACCTAAGTGAGTGAACACAGGCCTGAGGGTGGAGCCCTAACCAAGGACCATGCCGTCTTCTACACAGCACTACTCTACCCCTCTTCCACATCAATAGTTTTTATTTAAATCTCCAAAAATGATAACCAAATTCTTTAGAGAAGACAACTGGAGGAAATAGCATTAGAATAGTGTAGGATTAGGGTTACAAAATAGAAAATGAAAACAGAAAGCATGTCCTGCAGGCCATGGAATCACTGTGGAAACATATCCCCTGCTGAGGAGAGGGACACACGCTGGCTTCTTTAGTCTTCTTGTTCTCTAATCTCTTCAGTATCACCCCTCAACTGAATTGAAACAGGAAGTAATTTTTATGGGAGACTAGGAACCATGACTCACAGAGGCCAGGCCTCTCTATTACAGAGCAGTGCCAAGAGAGGTGATTGATGTATCTGTGGGTATATAAACTCGTGATCAAGGCTGACATCTGGGGGTGGTTCACAATCTGATGTAGGTCAAAGAGGCTTTAGATGCCATGAAAGGAAAAGCTAGAAACAACAGTGAGGAAGGCCTAAGAGCACCCAAAGGCAGGGGTACAGAATTTATCAGATCTGCTTCCATCTGTGACCTCCCTTTCTCCTCTCCCTCACCCTGAATTAAGGCATCTTGGGTTCACGGAGGGTGTATAATTCTGAGGCTGACAGCATTGACATTGGGAGGGGCAATTTGCAGAGAGTTCCTGATGTCTAAGGAGTGGCAGAATCTGCTTATAACCAAAGACGCCCAGGCTCAGATCGGACTAGTAAGGGGGAGAAATCACACACGCTTAACAATACCTTAATTCACAGAAAAACCTGCTCTGGTGAGAACTCGCTTCTGCTCTTCAAAAAGATGCCCCAAACCTCTGATGCTCAGCATCAGGAAGGGTTTCTCTGCTGCATGCTGGAAGATAGTACCCGCCTCTGCTCCGGCTTTTTACAGCCACATGTGTCCGTAGCAACTCACCTTTCTTCCCCAAATAGTCACATCGACGCCGAGTTGCCCGTAAGTTACTTACACTTCCCCAAGTGCTCTCTAGTTGAGTTGCCTCTCAACTAGAAAGGCAGAAGAAACACTTAAAAAGATACAACGTTGGCCCAGAAGCCAGGGATGCTCTGGATGATGGCGCCTCTGCGGTCCCCCTGGGGCTTAAGCCTCCGCTCCATCTTTCTCCTCTCCTGAGAAAAGGTATTCCTGGCTCGGGCATTAACCAAATCCAGCCCCACCTGAACGGCCAGCAGCTCCTCCAGTGCAGACTCTGGCGTAATGGGCCCAGGGCCAGGTTGTGCCCGCTTGTCCTCCCCCTGCCGCTCCACGTCGGCCTCCTCCTAGGCCGCCACCTCCACCTCTGCCATTATGTCATCCAACACCAGCACCGCCTCCTCCTCCAAGGCTGCCTCCTTGCTCTGCTCCCCGGGACCCCCCTCCTGTAGAGCCTCCATCCTGAAGACAGTACCCTCCCCCCGACTCCCACAGACCACCTCCTGTGCTGCCTGACCCACACCACAGGAACGCTGCCTCTGCCCTTACTGGAGCCTGTAAGTCGGCGGGCCTTCAGGGCGCATGCACTGGGCTCCAGGCTCCCCCAATAGACTTCAGGCAAAGGGCGCCTAGAGCCGCGCCAAGACCGCCAGCCTCCCCCCGCGGTCAATCAGTGGGAGGACGGTGGGCATCTCCCTGGGCGGCACCAACCCAGGTTGGCCTGCAGTCCCAGCATCCTGGGGTAAGCCTGCTCTGAAAAGCCCTCAGAGCTTGTGCCAGGTAGCGCTTCATACAGGCACACGCAGGCTGCGCGGCCTTTGGAATTGTGAGCATGGGAGACTTGTGCCCTAACCGACATTCTGAATGTGGCAAGCCATTGACCCACAAGGAACACATGAAACATCTCATTTCATTAGGCAAGCCAGGCAGATGATACCGAATATTGCAGATCCAGAGGAGAACTCTCTCTGGCTGTTGGGGCAAGGGCAGTGGGGGTGGCCTGGGGGAAGTGGGTCGGGGCGGGCGCTCGGGAAGAAAGTCGCCTGGTTATGCTGGGGTGGAATTCGTCTACTCTAGAGGCCAGAACCCCTGCAAGCGCTCTCGCAGGTCTAGGCAAATACAGGCTCTGAGCACCATGCTTCCTCCCTGAGGATGCTGTACTCCAAGGAGCATTCCAAAGGGCCTCTTTCTAGTGACTTCATTGTTTTTTTTTTGTTTTTTTTTTGTTTTTTTTTTGAGATGGAGTTTCACTCTGTCACTCAGTCTGGAATGCAGTGGCCTGATCTCAATGCAACTTCCGCCTCTTGGGTTCAAGTAATTCTCCTGCCTCAGCCTCCTGAGTAGCTGGGATTACAGGCACACACCACCACTCCTGGCTAATTTCATATTTTTAGTAGAGATGGGATTTCCCCATGTTGGTCAGACTGGTCTCAAACTCCTGACTTCAGGTTATTCACTGGCCTCAGCCTCCCAAAATGCTGGGAGTACAGGCATGAGCCACGACACCAGCCCCCTCTCTTTTTTTTTGAGACAAGTTCTTGCTTGGTCACACAGGCTGGAGTGCATTGGCACCATCTTCACACACTGCAGCCTCAACCTCCTAGTCTCAAGCTATCCTCCTGTCTCAACCTCCCACTTAGCTGGGACTACATGAGTGCAACACCACACCAGGATATTTGTTGTTGTTGTTGTTCTTTAGTGATGAAACCTTGCTATATTGCGCAAATGGGTATCAAATTCCTGGGACCAAAGGATTCTCCTAGTTCAAGCTCCGAAAGTACTGGAATTATAGGAGTGAGCCACTGCGGACAACATCGTCACTCTTTAATCACTTATGAAATGCCACTCTTCAAAAGTAACAAGAAAATTTTACTTATGAAATTCTAAATGCCAAGTCAAGTTCAGTTTAATTTGCATAAAGTGGGAAAAACAAAACAAACAAAAAAACTCGTTTTTCCTTTGTTTTGAAGTCAGCAAAGAGTTGGAAAGCAAATCATCTCTACTGTAGTTTAAAAAATTGACTGTACAAAGATCCTCATATAATTGTTTTCAGATCTAAAGTCCTATGAAGTTGTCATCAGAAACATCATCTTATAAAATGAAAACAAATCTCCTATTGGGTTTCTTACGTGGATTAAATATCTTATACTTAGTAATATATACGATTGTGATTATACTTCTTCCTTGAACCATAATATTAAAAATATGAACCTCATTTTTTAGAACTGCTACCCTAATAAGAAAACTAACCGCTGACCTGGTATAATAATTTGTGGCCCAGAGATCCAGCATTCTGAACTATTCAGGTTCTTCACATAGCCCAAGGGTGCTAAAGGCCAAATGGGAGTCTGGACATCTTGGAGGAGTAGCAATGCCAGGTCATTCCTTCTGCCCCACTGACCAACTGGAACCTCTCATGCAGTAGAATACTAGACACCTTCACAACTCTCAGTAGTGGCCCAGGGTGCCTCAGGCCCAGAATCACAGCAGTGTCTTCAGGATTCCGGTGTGCATAGGCAAAGATTTATTATAGTACATTCACTAGAAAACCTGAAACTTGGAAGTACATCCAGCTTCCTAGCATATTTTTTAGTCATGATACACAAGATCCCTAGCTCATCTTAAGAGAAATCAGAAATCTACGAATAAATCCCACAGACAATGACATTGCAGAGGAATTAACTAACAGAGGTACTAATAAGCCACAGTAAGGCAATTTCTTTTCAGCCTAAAACATAAATGATATATGTATAAGTAAGATGGTCATGCATTATTGAAGTGAATTTGGACAGAGAAACCTTCAGCAATGTAATTATAGGATAATGAATCACGGGGTCTGGGAAGAGGCAGGCACAATCTTACATGTTCCTGATATAGTGGGCAGCTGTGAGAACCCAAGAGCTGCTAACTGTGGAACCACTGCAGACCTGACTGCCACAGCTGATGATCCCAGCCTACCAAGGCATGGCATATTGCAGAGAAATCTGCTCTGCTGAAGCTGAGGAGAAAAATAACCTAATGTGCTAATTTGAATAGAATTGCCATCTGTAGACCATTATTTAAAGTTTTAAATCCCTCCTATTTCTGCTAACCAAGTCAGCATTGTTAAATATGACTAGCAAGGACAAACTTCTACCTCTTTTGTGTTTATGCATTTTTCTTGAAAATAAGTGTTCCTCTTATTACCTTTCCAAGATCATAGTTTCTTTATGTCCTAGCTTAAGTTTCTTCAATCAAAATACTGGGAGTCATTCCAGCTTTCTCCCCCATTGCAACATATATTTATCTATGATTTTAGCTACTTAGAAGTCATAGAAGTAAATAGGCAACAAAAAATGAAATGATTTGAAGATATTAGATAAATAATGAAAAATTTGGAGATAAAGCACCTGTCTCTAAATTAGAGAGGGCTTATCTTCATAAACTTATTGTGTTACTGAGATACCAAACCAATAATTTAAATAGAAAATTCAAGTTTGAGTTTCACAAAAGAGCTCATATTTTTGAAATGATTTTAGAGTTCCTCAGAAAATTGAGTTGAAGCAATGCTCATGAATATATATAGAGAGATAAAAATGGTGAAGATAACCTGTCTATAGAAAGGGTAAGCAAGTAGAGATGAAATTAGAAGCATAACTAAGATCTTACATGTAGTTGTCTTTGAATTAGACTTTGGAGGATGTGAGCAAATAATTATGGTCTCCTTCATGTTTTAAATGTATTATTCACTGTATCTGTAGAAATAGGTGGTAGCTATAAAATAGCTGTGGTTAAATGCACACTTAATTCATGAGACCAAAAGAGATCCCTCAATTTCCAAGGAAACAATATTTTGAAGGATGGCCAGAAGTAACTTTTGGTGTTCAAGATATTCCTCTTTCTCCCTAGCATTCACACCCCATGAATTTGGCACCTTACAGCCAGGCTCCCACATAGCTTTCTTGGCCTCCACACATAAAGTGAATTCATTTAGCTTTGGGCAAAATTGGTTAAAAGTGCTGACTTTTAGGATGCTCAGGTGCTGTTTCTGCATAATTCCAGGACTTCCCGACAGAAAACAGAGAAGAGGTTTTTGTGTTTGTTTGTTTTCATACTTAGCCTAGATTAGAGAGAGAAGTATGGTGAAGAGAAAGACAAATATTTTATTATTCAAGAGAGAATAATATTCTCTTTCCAAACATGCTTCTCTTTCATCTCACTGTCTTCTTCATTACTCAGCCCACATAAGGGACCAACTAGGTAGCCAACAGTCACATAGTTGTATAAATTTCTTCTGTTCCAGACTTTCCTTCAGGCATATAGGAAGGACCAGGGGTTGAAAATATAGTGGCTGCTTCAGGAAGATCAACCCAGGTCACAGAATCACTTGGAACCTAGGTAGGGTATGGCACAGTCAATGCTGACAGTCTGAGCTTGGGCAGAATCTAGAAGATGACTAAGCCCCACTTGAACCAGGGCCAGGGCTGCTGAGTTTTTTCAGGGGAAAAAAAAAGCCAAGAAAAAGTCTTATTATTTCTACATTTCAATTTGAATAAAGCCCTGGAGGTCACGTGAATCAGATGAAGTCCAGTTAAGCACTAAAGTACAAATACTCCTTTAGAAACTATTTTCAAGGATCATTTGAGACCAGGTAGGCAACATGATAAGACTTTATTTCTGCTGAAAAAAAAAATTAGCCAGATGCAGTGGTATGTGCCTGTGGTTCCAGGTACTCAGGAGGCAGAGTTGGGAAAATTCCTTAATCTTGGTAGTTTGAGGCTACTCTGAATCATGCAACTGCACTCCAGCCTGGGCAATAGAGTAAGACCCTATCTCTCTCTCTCTTTCTCTCTGTCTTTCTCTCACACATAGACACACACACACACACACACACACACATACACACACACAAAAAGGTAAATGTATTCCTTTAGAATCTTAATGTTATTATTGCTTTATAATGATATCTTAATCTTGAGATGAATTGCTTAGACTTACATAAAATTGGCACATCTGGCTGTGGTAAGGATCCACTGTTCATTTAGTATGGAGCCAGCACAGAAATGGGAGAAAGAAAGTTGCACAGAAACTATACAAGATAATTCACCAATTTCTGCCTCCCAGCAGTTGTGACAGAGGGTGACATGGCCAGGACATAATCCACACTCTGCAGAAGGAATACACCTGTGGAATAGAGGGAGATTAGTGTTACTACTCTCCCATTTCTAAAATCTAATTTTAGGTTTTTAGGAATATGCTTGGAAATTCAGTATCTTCAGTTCTGAGAAAATACTTGGAAATATACATTATCCATCCTACAATTTTAGATATGCTACAGAGGTTATTTGGATACTTTCCCTTCAAATGATAATTTAATGTATATATAAACATATAATATATCTTATTATTTGTATCCAAGATATTATAGTGTTATCCAGTTGTGTGTGTATATATTCATATACCTCAAGTGGAATAATAAGCCATTTCTAAGAAGTAAGACTGTCTTTAACATACTCTTCTCTGAATAGAATTGTGTTTATAAAACATAGCCCATAAATCCTGTTTGGCAAAAATAAGATATTCTCTCAATATTTAGATATCTCTGCTGATTCATACAATAACCTAAATTTTGATTTTGCAAAGGTATGAGGATATAACCTCTGATCTTACAAACTATGGTTTTAGGGTTCAACAAGAGTCTTTGTACCAAGTATATTAACTCAAACATATGACTAGACTAAAGGTGCCTGTGGTTCCATGAGAAATAACAACTGTCTTGAAGAGCCAGAAAGCCCGGAAACTTCCAGATTACAGCTAGTTGACACTCAACCAGGGAAACATTGAGTTCTGAATGCTTAAGAGATTGTTGTCCAGGCTTGGGTCCAGATTGAAATCCAGGCATCAGGAGAGGTTGTTTTGTTGAAAGTGTGGCTGGAGCAGCACGCAAGGATGAAAAAGAATGAGAAAGAATGGACTCTTCAGGAAATGTTGAGGAAGATATTTTCTGAAGAGCATTAGTAGAAGAGGCTATGGATAGGAGAACAAGAGAGGAGACCAGAGGAGAAATAACTGAGCAAGATGGGAAAATGAAGAATGAAAGGAATGTACAAGAAGAAAAGACTGAACAACAAGGGCACAGTGTACATGGAGATGGAAGAGAATAAGAAAGAAGAAGGAAAACAGAGGAAGAAAGAGAGATAAGAGAGGTAGGGTACCTGGATATCAGGGCTTTCTTTTATATTGATAATTTTTAATTTCCTGACGTAGTGCTGGTAAACAACTCTTCCAGGAAACCATGTGCTTGTAAGCTGGCTTAGTTGGAGAGAATTGATTTTATCTGGCTTTCTGTGGCAGTTATCTCAGTTAACAAAGAGATAAAATACTGATCTTAGAA
This sequence comes from Pongo pygmaeus, assembly GCF_028885625.2. Lineage (NCBI taxonomy): Eukaryota > Metazoa > Chordata > Mammalia > Primates > Hominidae > Pongo > Pongo pygmaeus. The sequence continues at coordinate 15,279,838 of NC_072397.2, read as the reverse complement.
AGAAACAGTATTTACTGGCCAAAAGAGCACACGTTTAGACAAGGAACCAAAATGACTTGTTAATAGTGTTTCTTCATTAGGCTCAATTTCAGGAGGAGAAAATGATGCAATTATATCAGCCTTAAAATGGTTTCTGGGTCTTATTATTTCTGTTTCAGGCTGGATCCATGTTCTTACTTTCCCCACTTTAAAAACAGCAAAGGATTCCATACTATCAGCTTCAGATTGGATCCAGTGTCTGTGTGCTTGGGTTACAGGCAGTATCCAAGATACGGGTATTCTCCTATAAGCAAGGTCCATGTTTTGACTACTGGAGGTAGAAACTTGGGCCAGAATCTTAGCAGCAAGGTTTCAGACTGGATAAAAGGGTGAACTATATCAACTTCCAGCTGGACCCAGGGACTGATTATTTGAGATTTTGAATAAGCCCGTGATCTGCCTTTATTCATTTCAATGTAAAATCAAGATCTGACTATATCAGTTTCCTGCTTGATCCAGGGCCTCACTGCTTGGGTTTCAGCATGGGTCCAGGTTTGACATGTAGCAGCTCTTGGCTGAGTCCAGGGCCAAAATGTACCAACTTCAGTCAGTGGCCAGGGAGAAAGCAGCTGACTTTCAGGATGAATCCAGGGTCTAACTGTATCACGTTGAGTCTATAAGCAAGATGTGACTGTATCAATTTTAGTCATGTTTCAGGGTTTTATTCCTTGGCTTACAGTCCAAATTTGGACTACTTCAGTTTCAGGTTGGTTCCAGGATCTTATTGAATTCATTTGAGTCTGGAACCAGTATCTTATCACTATATTGGCTTCAGGGTGGGTCCAGAGATGAATTTCAGAGTAAGTCCATGGTCTGATTGTAGCAGCTACATGCTGAGTCCAAGAATAATTTATGTTAATTTGATTCTGGGTCCAAGAGTGTGTCATTTGAGATCCAAGTTTTGTCCAGGTCCAAACAGCAGCGTTATGAGTTGGGGACCAACGTGTCAACATACCTGCCTCAGGCCACGTCCTAATTGCTTGAGATTCAGGCTCAGTCCATTGTTCTATTTTATCAGTTTCAGAATGTGTCTAGTGTCTGACTGTACTGGTTTCAACATAGATCCAAGGTTGGATAACATCATCCTCAAAATGGGTCAGGGTATTACTGCATTCTTTTCAGATTGGTTTAATGGGTGGATTATTTGCCAATCTGGCTGCATCCAGGTAGTAACTTTTTGAGAATAAATTTGAGTACCATTTCTTCTTATATTGTTTTGGCTCTGAAACCAAGCATTCAGAGTATTAATGTCAGTCATGGTCAAGCATTTTTCTGCATGCATTTCAGCCAGATATAATAGTGTGTCAGACAATGATTGTATTAGTTTTGCCTTGAGTCCAGGGGTGGATTGTACCTGCTTCAGTCTGAATCCATAGTTTTACTGTATTAGCTTCAGAAATAGTCTGGGATCTCATTGTACCTACTTCAGATTGGGTACAAAGGAAAAAACCATCAATTTCATATTGGATCCATGTTATAAATGTTGTAGTTCTCTGTTGGGCCCAGGATTCTATTTTACCAGGTCCAAATGGAATAAATGTGCTCAATGTTTGAAATTCTGGCTGAGCCCAAGGTTTTATTTTTTCTGTTCCAGTTTTAAATGAAGTTCTTTAACTACAGCTTCAGGTTGGGACCATGGTTTTGCTGCTTGAGGCACAGGCCCCATCCAGGATATAAGTGTTCCAAATTCAGGCAAGGTCCATTCATCGATATTTTCAATTTCATGATGTGTCCATAAAATAGACACTTGATTTTCATCTTGGATCAAAGGTTGTGTAGTATCAAGTTGAGGCAGCAAGGAAACTCTATAAAAATAATTTAGCTTCAGGCAGTGCCCAGAGTTTCTTAGCTTCAGTTTTAAGCATTGTCCAAAATGAGCCCATATCACTCTGTGTGTAAGAATTTGCATCAGGAAAATCATCGTAAGTCCACTTTGTGTCTGTGGAAGCTGCAGCCTCTGTCCATGTGTTTACCACTGGAGATTCAGACTGGGATCATGGGGTGATTGATTCAGACAGAGGTAGTGTCCAGGTTTTTCCTGCTGAAGGGATACCCTGGGTCCATGGTAACACTGAGGAAACTGCAGCCCATGCCTCTGGATTTGCTGCTGAAGTTTCATCATAGTTCCATGATATAAGTATATCAGATACAGTCTGTGTCCAGGTAATTCCTACTGGAGACTGGGCCTGCAGCCACGGTATAATTTTGTCAGATACTGGCTGTGTGGAGATAATGACGGCAGAAGATTCAGCCTAGGCCAGGAGTGCAACTATATCAGATACAGGATATTCCCAGGGATTTGTTGCTAGAAGTAAAGCTTTGATCCATGGAGTGCAACTATATCAGATACAGAATGTGTCAATGGATTTGTTGCCAGAAGTAAAGCTTTGATCCATGGGGTGACTTGGAAGCTATTGCTTCTATCCATGGATTGACTGCTAGAGATACAGGCTGGGTCCACAATGATAATGTATTAGATATAGGCAGTATCCAGGGATTTACTGCTGAAGATTCAAATTGGATCAATTTTATGTATGTGTCAGATACAGGCAGTATCCACATACTTAATGCTGCAGATTCAGATTTGGACCATAATCTGGTTGTATTAGATGAAGGCTGTGCCCAAGCCTTTAATGTTGCAGATACAGCCTGTGCCCAAGTTGTAGCTGTATAAAAAACAGACTGTATGCAGGGATTTATTGCTAGAAATTCAGCCTGGGTCCAGGTTATACCTTTGGAAGCTACAGCCTCTGTCCAGGTATTTACTGGTAGACATTCAGTTTGATGCCCTGCTTTCAATGTACCATGTAAACTTTGTGAAAAGAAGATTAATGGTGGAGTTACAGGCTGTGTACACAGTGTGAGTGTATCAGCAACAGGCTTGGTCCATGGATTTACTGCCAAAAATTCAGTCTGGGTCCATGGTATGACTCTATCAATAGTCTCATCCTGTAACAGAGGACTTGGGGCTGGAGATTCGGACTCTGTCCAGATATTGACAATTAGAGACTTAGACTGTATCATGGGATTTACAGCTGGAAATTCAGCCTCATTCCAACTGATTGCTTAGATATTTTGTTTAGGTCCATAGTGTGACTGTATCAGGTACAAGTTGTAACCAGAAATTGATTGCTGGGGATTTTGTCTGTGTCCATGTTATGACTGTATCAGCTAGAACCTCTCTCCTGGGAATTATTATTAGAAATACATCCATGTACTTCAGTGTGACTATACCAGTTATAGCCACTGTTAAGTGACTTATTGCTGGCAACAGATCCTGGGTCCATGATGTGACTTTCTCAGTTTTAGACTGGCTCCATGGATTTACTACTACATAAACGTTCTTAGCCAATGGTTTCACTCTATCAATAGAGTATATGTACAGAGATTATTGATTTTAGAATGAGCCTGGGTCCACAGTAAGACAATTTCTGTTTCAAGCTTTGTGAAGGGATTTACTCCTACAGGTTCAGCTTAGTTCTGTGGTATAACTGTAGCAGGTATAGGCTGTGTCCAGTCATTTACTTTTGGGGATTCAGTCTCAGCCCACTGTATGAAGGTATCAGTTTCATATTGTTTCCAGAGATTTATGGCAAGTGATTTGACTTGGTTGCATAGTTTGATTGTATAAGCTGTTGTCTGTGTCAAATGCTTTACTGCTGAAGACTCAGCCTGGGTCCACACTATGAGCATATCAGATACAGATTTGACCCAAGGCTTTCCTGTTAAAAATTCAAACTGAGTCCACAAAATGTGTGTATCAGCTACAGGTTCTGTCCAGTAAACTACTACTGGAGGTTCAGCCTGAGGCCATAGTGTGTCTATATTATACACAGGCTGTGTCCAAAGATTTCCCACTGGAGATTCAGACTGTGCCCATAGTGTGATAGTAGCAGCCCAAGGCAGTAACCATGGAAATGCTGCTGTTAATTCAGCCGCTTTCCATAGTGTGATGGTGTCAGCTATGGACGTTGTCCAGGTATTCACTGACAGACATTCAACCTGGGTCCAAGGCTTGACTATCGAAGGTATAGTCTCTGTCCCTGGAATTTCTGCTGGAGATACAGCCTGGGCCCATGGTGTGACTGTGGAAGTAACATCCTCTATGCACAGATTTACTGCTGGAGACTCAGCTTGTATCCACAGCATAATGTTATCAAATTCAGGTAGTGTACAGAGATTTACTGCTGAAGATTCATCTTGGTCCCATGGTTTGATTGTATAAGAGATACTGTGTAAAAGGATTCATTGCTGGAGAGTCATCCTGAATCCACAGTATAGTACTATCACCTAGAGACTTTGTCCAGGGATTTATGGCTGGAAATTCAGTCTTGGTCCACAGCTTGTCTGCATCAGCTATTGTCTGTGTCCATGAATTTACTGCTAGAGAATTATTCAGGATCCACTCTGTGACTGTATACATTTCAGACTGTGTCCATGCATTTCCTTTTATAAGTTCAGCCTGATTCCTTGGTAGGGCCATATCAGCTGCAGCCTCTCTCCAGGGATTCATTGCTGGAGTTTCACCCAGAATCCATGGTTGAGTCCAAGATACCAGTGGATGTTCAGCATGGGTCCATGGTAGGAATATATCATGTGCCCAGGGACTTACTCCTAGAGTTTCAGCCAGAATCCATGTTGTGAGTATATCAGTTTCAGGCTGTTTCCAATGATGTAATAGTAGTGATTCAGCCTGGATACACATTATTATGACTGTATAAGATATAGCAGAATATATTCATGAATTCATCACTAGTGATTCAGCATTGGTCCCTAGTGTGATTATATCAGTTTCCTACTGTTTCCAGGAATGTGTTGCTGGAGCCTCAACCTGGGTTCACAGTGTTATTGCTTCAGTATGAAACTGTATCCAGTATTTACTGCTGGCAAATAAGCCATGGTCCACAATGAGACTGGATTAAATTCAGATGGGAGTCAGGTTATTTCCTTCTAGATATTCAGGGTGCAATTTTTCCATGGATGTATTGGTAGCATTTCATCAAGAGTCAATGGTATGACAGTTTCAGCTATAGTTTTTGCCCAGGGATTCACTGTTGGAAATCTATCCTGGATCCATGGTGTGACTGTCTTAGCTACACACATCTGTCAAGGGCGATAAGGCTGGAAATTCTTCTTGGTTCCAACATGTGACTTTATCAGATACAGAATGTGTCCAGAGATTCATTGTTGGAGATTTGGCAATAGTTCACAGTATGATTGGATCACTTTCAGACTGTCTTCAGGATATTAATTTTTGAAATTCAGCCTTTGTCCATGTTGTGACTGTATCTGCTAACATGTTGGTCCAAGAGTTTACTATTGGAGTTTCAGTCTGGGTCCACAGTGGGACTGTGAGAATTTTAGATTGTGTCCAGGGATTTAATTCTGGAGACTCTCCCTGCATCCACTGTGTTAGTACAGTAGCTTTACTTTGTACCCAGGGGTCAATTACACCAATATCTTTCTGATTCCAGGGTCTCAAAGTGTCATCTTCAGCTTGGGCCCACGATCTAACTTTAACACCTTCAAACTTGCACCAGAGTCTAAATGCATAAGCTTCATTTGTATCCAGTCTCTTAACTTATCAGTCACAGGTTGGTTCCAAAACCTCAATATTTCAGTTTCAGACTGTATCCAATGGTGATCTGTCAGAGTTACTGGTTCTCTCCACTCTGTGACTGTCTCTGCTTGAGACCAGAGCAAAACTTTGATGATATCAGCTTCAGTGTGATTCCAGGGTCTGGATCTGTCACCTCCAGGTTGGGGCCTGGGTACCACTGTTTCCATCCCAGTTTGGGCCCAGTACCTAACTGCATCTGCTTCTGGTTGGGTCCAGTGTTTTTCTTTCCATTCTTCAGTCTGGGTTCTGGGACTCAATATTTTAAATTTATGCTGAATCCAAGGTCTCATTCTTTCCGTTTCAATATGTAACCATTGTTTAATTGTATCAGCTTTCAGGTGAGTCAAGAGTCTTCTTGATTGAGTTTCTGACTAGATCCACGTTTGGACTATGGCTGTTTTAGGCTGACTTCAGGGTCTGATCATCTCAACTTTGGAGTGAATTAAGGGCTCAATTCATAATAGGATGTATTAAGATTCATGTCTGCCTCAGAGGTTTGAGTATAGTAGCCTCACGTTTACTCAATGGACTCAATCTATCCATTTGATTTGAGGGCCTGATCATACTGGTTTTCTGTTGTGTCCAAGCCCTAATATTGTCACCTTTTGACTAGCACATGAAGAGTATGCAGTATAGAAAAAATCCAGAACTGAGTTGACTCAGGTTCAGTGAGAATCCAGTATCCATCTGTCCTTTCTATAATTTATTGGGGATACAAATATATTCAACACTAGCTGACACCATGGTTCAAAGGTATGGGTTACTGTAGGATGCTGAGATCCATCTTCATTGAGTGATGAATGAGTCCATATTTCAATTTTATTAACTATGAAAGGTACTGGTGGAATCTAGTTGTAAGTTACTGGTTTAGCACCAGGGTTGACTCTATGAGCTACATGATACTTTTGGTTTCTAATACTCTCTTCACTGGATTGAATCTGCATCACTGTTCCTGTTTTATAAGCCAAAAATTGTTTCTAAGTTTCGACTTCAGGAGTAATTTCTAGCCAAGGTTTAGCTACAAGTTGTCCATGAGATGGAACATTAATAAATTGAACTTGAGACTGACCAGTATCCATCTTAACAGGAACTTGAGATCCACCTACCCCACTTGAAAAGAGAAACCAGGATCCACCAGCATTAACTAATGGTAGAGTATGAAGCCTGATTATACTAGCTAATGTATTAATCCAGAATCTTGCTGAATCAGTCACAGCTTAATATTTATAATCCATTCTATTTTTCTCAGGAAAATTCCAGGGTATAGGTTTAATAGCTGTTTGGGAGTTCTGGAGTCCAGAAAAAAAAGGAAATATTGAGAAGTTTCCATTTCTGGGGTACTCCAGCATTCAGCTGTACCAGGATGATCCTATGGTTTGGCAACAGGAGAAATCCAGGATTGTACCATTGGGAATTTGCTAGCTGAGGAGAGGTGACCACTTTGAAAGTGTAATAGTCTATTGGCATGAAAAAAGTCTCTATTATTTGAATGAAAAAAACATTCAGTGAGGGTTCCCATGCTTTCTGTTCACTGGGGAAGTGCTTAATCTTCTCCTACATATTTGTTCTGAGAATCCATGAAAGACCAAATTGTCAGAGCCTGTGTTAGAGCTAAGTGTATTCTGTGGACTATCTTCTACTCCAGGAGAAAAATTGCAGGGTAGAGAAAAAAATGCACCCAGTGGTTTCTGGGATGCCTTGATAAGCCATGTCATTCAAGATATGTATTGGGCTGTCCTGATGACAAGAACAGGATCATAAAGGCTTCTGAGTTATCACTGACCAGGCCTACTACTGAGGTATCACTGACCAGGCAGTGAATGCCAAAGAGGCAAAGAACAGGACAACCTTGCTGTACCCGAATGGTTGGAAACAAAGTTAACCATATATATTAGAAATACATATAGACATGTCGTATACATGTATTACAATATATAATGCATAAATTACATGTACATGCAATACATATATATTAATTATAAAATACACAGATACATATCTTGTATAAGTTTAAGAATACTTATATCTATAAATTAGTTATATAGCTTATATGATTTATATATATGTTAAACTAAAAGATATTAAACTATAAGTATAAATTATACTTTTCTATCACATGTACATTTCATATTACTTGATGGGCAGTAATAAATGATATAGGATATATACTTCAAGAGTTTCATATAACACTTAGGTATAAATAATTCTAACTGTGGTCAAAACAGTAAAATCAAATACTAGAAGGAAATTAGAAGAAGGTTCTAAACAATAAAAATTACCTACATACTCAACATCATTACCTGAATATTACTTATGCCTTTCTCCAAGTAGTCTTACGCAAAGCACAACTTACACAGTCATGTGAAATGACTGTACCACCTCCTCTGCCATTACATTTGTTGAAGCCATCATCATTTGCTTAGTCTCTCTGCTTGATTCTGATGCCTACTTGCAGCTTACAGTTTGTTCTCCTAGTAGCCAGAATTACACTCAGAGTAAAAGCACTTATTCTAAAAGTGACTACATAGTTGGAAGTAAAACAATCCTCAGCAAATGCAAAAGGATAGAAATCATAACAAACAGTCTCTCAGGCCACAGTGCGATCAGACTAGAACCCAGTATTTAAAAATTCACTCAAAACTGCACAACCATATGGAAACTGAACAACATGCTCCTGAATGACTACTGGGTACATAATGAAATGAAGGCAGAAATAAAGATGTTCTTTGAAACCAATGAGAACAAAGACACAGCATACCAGAATCTCTGGGAAACATTTAAAATAGTGTTTTGAGGGAAATATATAGCACTTAATATCCAGAAGAGAAAGTAGGAAACATCTTAAGTTGGCACAATACCGTCAACATTAAAGGAACTAAAGAACAAGAAAAGCAAAAGCAAACAAATTCAAAAGCTAGGAGAAAACAAAAATAAATAAGATCAGAGTAGAACTGAAGGAGACGGAGATATGAAAACACTTCAAAAAAATCAATGAATCCAGGAGCTGGTTTTTTGAAAAGATCGACAAAATAGATAGACCACTAGCCAGACTAATGAAGAAAAGAGAGAAGAATCAGACAGAATAAAAAATGGTAAGGGGGATATCACCATTGATCCCACAGAAATACAAACTACCATCGGAGAATACTATAAACACCTCTATGCAAATAAACTAGAAAATTTAGAAGAAATGGATAAATTCCTGGATGCATACACCCTCCAAATTCTAAACCAGGAAGAAATTGAATCTTTGAATAGACCAATAACAAGTTCTGAAATTGAGGCAGTAATTAGGAGCCTATCAACAACAACGACAACAACAACAAAAAGTCCAGGAGTAGATGGTTCACAGAAGAATTCTACTAGAGGCACAAAGAGGAGCTGGTACCATTCCTTCTGAAACTATTCCAAACAATAGAAAAAGAGGAAATCCACCCCAACTCATTTTATGAAGCCAGAATCATCCTGATATCAATGTCTGGCAGAGACACAGCAAAATAAGAAAATTTCAGGCCAATGTCTCTGATGAATATTGATGCAAAAATCCTCAATGAAACATTGGGAAACTGAATCCAGCAGCATATCAAAAAGTGTGTCCACCATGAAGAAGTCACGTTCATACTTGGGATGCAAGGCTGATTCAACATACACAAATCAATAAACCTAATCCATCACATAAACAGAATCAATGACAAAAACCACATGATTATCTCAATAGATCCAGAAAAGCCCTTCAATAAAATTCAACACACTTCATGATAAAAACTCTCAATGAACTAGGTATTGATGGAATGTATTTCAGAATAATAATAGCTACTCATGATAAACCCATAGCCAATATAACACTGAATGGCAGAACCTGGAAGCTTTCAATTTAAAAACCTGTACAAGACAAAGATACCCCCTCTTTCACCATTCCTGTTCACCACAGTTTTGGAAGTTCTGACAAAGGCGATCAGGCAAGAGAAAGAAAGTGTATTCAAATAGAAAGAGACAAAATCAAATTGTCTCTGTTTGCAGATCACAAGATTGTATATTTAGAAAATTGCACTGTCTCACCTCAAAATCTCCTTAAGCTTATAAGCAACTTCAGGAAAGTCTCAAGATACAAAATCAATGGTCATAAATCACAAACGTTCCTATACACCAATAGCAGACAAGCAGTGAGCCAAATCATGAGTGATCTCACATACACAGTTGCTAGTAACAGAATAAAATACCTAGGAATATAACTTACAAGGGATGTGAAGGACCTTTTCAAGGAGAACTACAATCCACAGCTCAAGGTATAAAAGAGGACACAAATACATGGAAAAACATTCCACGCTTATTATAGGAAGAATCAATATCATGAAAATGGCCCTACTGTGCAAAGAAATTTATAGATTCAATGCTATCCCCATAAAGCTACCATCTGACAAGGGATAATATATTCATCTGACAACAGACCAATATCCACAATCTACAAAGGACTTAAACAAATTTACAAGAAAAAAACTAAACCAACCCATCAAAAACTGAGTGAAGGATATGAAGAGATACTTCCCAAAAGAGGACATTTATGCAGTCAACAAACATGAAAAAAGCTCATCATCCCTGGTCATTAGAGAAACACAAATCAAAACCAAAATGAGATACCATCTCATGCCAGTTAGAATGGCAATCATGAAAAAGTCAGGAAACAACAGATGCTGGAGAGGATGTGGATAAATAGGAACGCTGTTACACTGTTGGTGGGAGTGTAACTTAGTTCAACCATTGTGGAATACAGTCTGTTGACTCCTCAAGGATCTAAAACTAGAAATACCATTTGACCCAGCAATCTCATTAGGAGTTATATACCCAAAGGATTATAAATAATTCTATTATAAAGACACGTGCACACTTATGTTTATTGATGCATTGTTCACAATAGCAAAGACTTGGAACCAACTCAAATGTCCATCAATGATAGACTGGATAAAGAAACTGTTGCACATATAAACAATCGAATACTAAGCAGCCATACAATAGGATTAGTTTATGTCATTTGCAGGGACATGGGTGAAGCTAGAAAACATCATTCTCAGCAAACTAACACCAGAATGAGAAGCCAGTCACCACATGTTCTCACTCATAAGTTGCAGTTGAATAATGAGAACACATGGACACAGGGAGGGGAACACCACACACCAGGGCCTGTCAGGGGTAGAGGGCTAGAGGAGGTATAGCATTAGGAGAAATACCTAATGTGTGTGACAAGTTGATGGGTGCAGCAAACCACCATGGCAGGTTTATACCTATGTAACAAAACTGCACGTTCTGTACATGTACGCCAGAACTTAAAGTATATAAAAAATACATATAGACATATACTATACATGAATTAAAACATATATAACGCACAAATTTCATCTATATGCAATACATATATATTATAAAATATACAGATACATATATATGTTTAGGAAGACTTATGTTTATAAATTAGTCATATAACTTACAGGGTTTATACATACATTAAATTATAAAATATTAACAAACATATAAATTACACTTTTCTATCACATGCAAATTTTATATTACTTGATGGACAGTAAGAAATTTTACATGGTACATACTTAATGAGTTCTATATAACACAAGCATAAATAATTGAAACTCTGGTTAAAAGACTGAAATCAAATACTAGAGGGAATTTAGAGGAAAGTTGTAACAATAAAAAATCACCTATATACTCAGCATCATTATCTTAATATTACTTACACCCTCAGCCAAGTAACTTTTGGCAAAGCACAACTTATACAGTCACATGCAACGACTGTGTGTATCACCTCCTCTGCCATTATGTTTGTTGAAGCATTATCATTTGTTTGGTCTCTCTGCTTGAATCTGATACTCACTTGTAGCTTAGTTTGTTCTCCTGGTAGCCAGAATTATACTCAGAATAAAATCAAAAGGATTTGTCTTTGATCTCACTTAAGAGTTTTCCTTCATTCATCTTGCCACATGATGGGAGTATGACTATCTACTTAATTCTAGTGTCAGAATTATTTTAATGGTTATTTTCTCGCCTGGAATTCTCTTCCTCCAAATATGTTCCTAGATTACTTCCCCAAGGGTTTAGTCTTTGCTCAAGTAAAGCATTTTTAATGACAAGGTGACTTCAAAACACTTCTTCCAACATTTTCCTATCACCTGATTAAATATGAACTGTAGTTGATGTAAAAATGTTTGTAAATGTGCTTACATTAAATGTGCCAATGTTATTGATAGTACCCTTAGTACTTTTACTCTTTGCATGGAAAAGCAATAAAAGTGGAATAAGCTAAAAAACCATCTTTTCAAAGTGGTGGTAGGTGGAGACCACCACCTTCTTCAAGAAACAGAAGGCCTCCAGGAAATCTGAGATCTGCAAGAGGAAGTAGTGGAGGAACAAGAGGGTGGCTTCCCTCACATGAAGGACACTTGGTATTGTTTCAAAATATAAAGGTGGAACCATAGGACTGAAAGAAAATAAGTTTGAAGGTATCAAAATTTCTCAATTTTATTTATTATCATTATGAACAGAATATGAATTGTTGATAAGCACAATTATTTATAATTACTAAAGGTGTATTATAAGAATGATTGAATTAATATCTAAAATTCATTTTAAAATTGCAATAAATTTGCATTGAAATAACACAAATTTCAAACTGAATTGATTTTATGAATGCTGATCGCATGTACTCAACTGGTTTTCTGTAGAACTCATTTATATTTATTATACTTTAGAGTTTTCTACTCCAGGGCCCAGAAATTCACATCAGTTTTATTATCAAAATACAATGGAATATTTAAAATTTTCAAACTGGAAAAAGGTAACTCAGTACTTAAGATTGATTTTTCAGTATTTGTTTTTTTGTGTGTGTGTATACATGTGCAAATATCTATGCAAATGAATCGCTTTGTAATTTTGATACGTAATTTTGTACATTGGCTTGCCATAAAACGTTTTCAATTTAAGAAATGTAGAACTTTAATTTCTGAAAAGAGTCTGTGACTCTGGAAAGGTCTAAGAACTACTGCTTCACACATATCTATGTATCTTTCTTTGCTGGAGGATGAGTCACTGATATTTATGATATCATATGATATCATATGATATTTATGAGTCCATCTCAATAAATAAATAAATAAATAAACCCATTTACTAACTTGTATTATCTATTAACCAACCTTAACAAATGTATCATTTAATTTTGAGTTTTAATAACCAGATTTTTAGCTAATTGGAGATGTTTTTTAAAGTTGAAATTGCAGTGTTTGCTCCATTTTAAGATACACAGCTTTATGATTATTTTGTCTCCACTAGTCTTGAGGGTGAGGTTCAATAATACTCTGCCATGGATAAGAATGTGCATATTCTAACCTGTAACACCGCCTGGCAATTGGCATATATCTACATTTTTGTAGATATATAAAAAATTTTTTTCATATTATTTAATATGCAATTCTTGAAGATTATTAATATTTAGCATAGTCTAACCTGAAAATTAGTGTTTCATAAGGGAATTGTAAGAATTCAGTATCATGTTAACAAATTTTAGAGATAATGTATTTTCCTGATGTGTCACCTTTTGATATTGTAAATATCTGAGTTTCTTTGAATGGAATTTAGTTTATCTTTAATTATGCTTTGAAAATTTTTCCTCATAACAGAATGATATAAACAGTCATTTATCATTTTTCTTTTAATATTTTTATGTATATTATACTTAGGTATTTTATTGATGTATTTGTGCTCCCTGTTCACTCCCCACTTTTCCCACATCTCTCTCTCACACAAATATATTATGATTCTTGAGTTTCTTTCTAGATTTTCTAAATGCACTTTTATTGCTTGAATTGTACTTACTTCATATAAAATGTTAATTTTATTAGTTTAGACAAATGTGAATTTGTAAGATTATAATATGTAGAAAATCTTTATAAACAACTAAAACTTAGCCATTTAAGAAGCAGTGATGTTAGTCAACTAAAAAGATTTTGTTTGAAATACAGATTATGGTGGATACACTCTTGATCTCAACATAAGTTCTTCTAGGGAACACATTCCAGTTAAAGGAGATCCATCTTCAAGAAGTGGAGGTCCTCCTCCTAAAAAATCTGCTCCTTCTGCTGTGGCAAGAAGCAATAGTTGGATGGGAGGCCAAGGTAAGTGCTACCAGATAGAAAGACAGCATTTTTCGTATGACTAAAAATAAGCTGTTTTACTTGGATGCTTAACTTTAACTTCATTGAACAAAAGAGGAGTGACACATACATGGGCATAATTATAGATTGATACATTTTATTATGGTTTCTATATCACTAGGTACATTTCAGATTTATGGTAAAGAAATACTTGAGCTTCTCATTGCAGATGAAATAAGTTATTAGAGTGAGGCCAACAATAGTTTTAATCCTGTGTTTACTACAGAATTCCCCTTAATTCTTCTAAAAGTTCCTAGCAGTATTCTTTGATGGTAGGCTTCTTCATCTAATGAACTCTTCCATTTCCTAGGTCCCCTGGTAGTGGTCCCCTGGTGTCCCATTCTAAAAATTGCTTGTTCAGTTTCTTTGTTGGGTTGGAGTCTTGCTCTTACCAGGTCAGAGTGCATAGGTGAGATGATGACTTACTACAGCCTTAAATTGCTGAGCTCAACCAATTTTCCTGTTTCATCTTCCTGAGTTGCTGCAACTACAGCCATGCAATGCCACATCTAGCTAATTTTTTTTTCCTATATTTTTGTAGAGAGACGATCTCACCACATTGTCAAAACTGACATTAAAGCCTGGGGCTCAAGCATTCCAGGTGCCTCAGCCTTCCACACTGGCCCACAGTGTGAGCCAGTTAACCTGGCCATCTAGATTCTGAGACCTCAATAATTCTAATCCACAAGGCATTTTTACTGCTTATATAAAAATTCAAAAAAACTGCAAGAGCATTTAGCAGAAAAAGAGTCACTGGGCTTACATATTATTTAAAAAATAAATTTAAGGCTTGAAAGTTAGACATGAAGGAGTCCAATATTCTTAAATTAAGTAGATATCACGGAAGTGCAGAGTTGTGAAATATAAGGGGATGTAAATCAATAATTAAGGTTGTAGCTGGATGTTTAAACCTTAACACAAGACCTTAGTGTAAGATTTGAAATTATTTGAGGTGAGAATTTAGAACTAAGCAACAAGAGTTGAACAGTAGGATTGAATAGAAGTAATATTTTTGAAAAGGTGAATTGTAAGATTTCAGACTGAACGGAAGAAAGCAAGACAATACATAAAAGTTATTAGTGATGACTTTTAGCAGAACTAAATAAAATTCTTACTTAGTCCTCCATCCTAATATGGAGGGAATTGAAAACTGCCATTTTTACTTTTACATTTCATGTGTAGAGCATCAGTGAAGTTAGGTATTTATTGAATTCAGGATACACAAGCCAACACATTTCCATAGGAAAATTAGCCAGTGAACATATTACAAGTGAAAGACGGAAGTCTAAGGAATAGCATGTGAAGAGTATATTAAAGGAGAAACTTTTCTATTTTGAAATAACAACAATGTGGTAATGACCCCTTGAACAGTATTGCTTATTGCGGTATAAGTAAATCTCGGTCATCATTAGAAAATCTTCAATAGTATATATTAATTTGTCAACATTTAAGATAGAGCCAACCACTTAGAGATAAAGGAGAACTTTTATGTAAAAGTTTAGCATGCAGTCATTCAAAGGTAGCAGTATTTGTGTGTGTGAGATGGACTGAACAACATGAGCAAATTTACCTTCTTCAGCTGAGAAAGGACAATGTATGTGAACTTTAAAATCAGTGAAGAGTTTGATAGTTTTATATTTTTCCATGCATCATTAGTATTCATCAGTAATTCTATAAAAAGGAAAATAATAACTAAGCAGTTATTAACCATTACAAACGAACTTTTACCGAAGAATTAACATCTGCCTTCAGCTTTGTTAGAAGAACTGGCCTTGCAGGAGCCATGGGATTATCCAAAGCCATAAGAAATATTCACGGTGTCATGGCTTTCTAGTAATTTAGTGAAAAAAGAATGGATTCATAGAAGAAATAATTTTAAAAAGTCGTTTGAGAGAAAAGAAAATAGTGTTTTAGATTTGGTGTTCTTTACATTATGTTCCATCATTTTAATGTTAAATGTAATGGAAGAGAGAATTATGGAGGTCCTCCACAGAGACAGCCAATCTCTTCCTGGAGAAATGACCATGTGTCATCAAAAGATGTTGGTTATGCAACTAACGATAGGTAAAAAAAAAAAAAAAAAAAAATTAAAGAAAAAATAGTTGTTTTTTTGTTGTGGTGATGAAATTCACTTAACAAAATTAAATATTATAAGGTAAACAGTTAAGTGGAGTTAAATACCTTCTGTGTAGTGCAGCAAGTACCTCCATCGAGTTCCAAAACATTTTCATGACTCCAAACTAAAATTCCAACTACTAGTTAAGCAGTCCTTCATTTTCTCCCTTCCCTCAGCTGCTAGCAAACACCAATCTGTATTCTGCCTCTGCACATACCTGTTGTGGGTTAATGGGCTCAAACACTACATGACTTTTTTATCTGTCTCTTTTCCTTCTTCATGATGTCCAGGAGGTTGATATACATCATAGCACTTCATTTCTTCCACAGGCTGTTAACCCATTATTTTATTTGAGTTGTTTCCACCCCAGTATTTCTATGAACCAACATTTGTTTGGGTACACTTATTCAATTCTGGGTATATATAGAAGTGGAATTGCTTGGTCGTATGATAATTATGTGTGTTTTCTTGAGGAACCACCACATTTCTCTATAGAGCTGCATCATTTTCCATTCCAGCTAGCATTGTATCGGGGTTCCAATTTATCTATATCCTCTCAAACACTTGTTATTTCCTGCTTTTTAAAATTTATTGCCATTCCAATGTGTGTGTGAATTATGGTATCTCATTTGGGATTTGAAATGCATTTTCTGAATCATTGATTATGAGTGTCTGTTCCATGTGCTTTTTGGGCATTTGTCTATTTTATTTGGAGAAATATCTATTTAGATGTTTGGCCTTTTAATTTTGTTTAAGTTGTAAGTTAGTTATGTTTTGGATACAAGAAGTTGAAAATTTAAAATTTGTTGCATAAACTTATGCACACAGTAATCATCCAGGTTCCCAAGAATCTAGGGATTATGCTCCACCATATAGAGACTATGCATACTGTGATTATGGTCATTCTAGTCAGGATGAACATTCCTCTCGAGGAAATAGGTACTATAATAATATTTTCTGCATTTCTCAAATACAGTTCTTGAATTGTTCATTCCAACTAACATTGCATCAGGGTACCAATTTATCTACATTTTCTCAAACACTTGCTCTTTCCTGCTTTTTAAAATTTATTGCCTTTCCAGTGTGTATGTGAAGTATGGTATCTCTTTTTGGATTTGAAATGTATTTCTGAATTACAGATTATGAGTATCTGTTCCATGTGATTTTGAGACATTTGGCTATTTTATTTGGAGAAATATCTACTTAGATGTTTGGCCCTTTAATTTTGTTTAAGTTGTAATTTAGGCATTATGGATGATGTAATTTAGTTATGATGGATATTTTGGATACTAGAAGTTGAAAATTTAAAATTTGTTTCTTAAACTTATGCACACAGAAATCATCCAAGTTCCCAAGAAATGAGGGATTATGCTCTAACACCTAGAGTCTATGCATACCATGATTATGGTCGTTTGAGTCAGGATGAACATTCCTCTAGAGGATATAGGTACTATATAAATACTATATAGGTACTATAATGTTTTGTGGATTTACAAAACAGATTTCTTAAATTGTTCATTCTGACAGGAGAAAACTTTTTTTTTTTCAGTTTAGTGATCTTGATGGCTGCAGTGAGGTAGAGATCATTCTGAATGTCCAAGAGGAAGTTCTTACAGAGATGCATTTCAAAGATATGGTATGGGTCCAGGATGGATTTGTAAATTATATAATTATATTTAATAAACCAGATCATTATTTTAATGAAAACTAAGGAAAAGTATAAAGGACAAATATAACATGTTTAAATATTGAGTATGCTTAACAGTATAAAGTGTAGGGAATGATATGAAGGTGAGAATTTCATTTCACATTCAGTGAAATGTGATTCAACATTTACTTTATAATTAAATTTGTTAAGCTTCAAAATACTACTCTTACAGTTCTTTTAAATAAAACCTTCTGACTATTGCAGGCATAATTAATATCTGTAAATGAAGGCAGAGGAAAGCAGATATTTCCAAGTAGTAGTTTAACTAATTAATACTTTAGTGATAGCAGTAAAAATGCTTAAATGTAGTCCAACATATTATTTTATCAACCCTGCAGGGACCTGTCATGGTGTACTACCTGCCCGAGGGCCTCAGATGTCCTATGGTGGAAGAAGCCACCACGATTATAACAATACACGAGATAGATATGGCAGAAGTTGGGAGAGTTACTCAAGAAGCTGCGGTAATTTTTATTCCTGTGATTGTGAGCACAGTGGCAGAAAAGACTGAAGGAATCCATTTTCTCTGGATAGGGTGCACACTGCTCCTCACGAAGCATATGGTAGCTCAAGTTATGTGGCATCTACAGGAAATGGTGGCAGAAGCCGATGTGAAAAAGGAGACTGAAGTAGATATTAAAGCAGGTATTCAAAATAATAGTTATTGCATACCAAACCTTGTTTGCAAATCAAACATTGAAATTTTATTTCTGCCTTGTTACCTGCGTCTTACTAAAAGAAACTTCTTGTTTTTGTGGAGAGAGGTAGAAACGTAGAAACTAACTTACTCCATGAATTTTTTGAGCTATTTAAAGGAAAAGGAATTTTGTTCAAAGTAATTTCATACTTGTTACTATCTGTTAGTTATAATGTCTGGAATAAAATTTTCATAATAAAATTTTACATGTAATGCAAAATGCCTGATGTTACTGCTTAGCTACGCATGCTTAAAAGTGAATTAAATATAACAGTAAATAGCGCTGTGAACACTTTTCTTCATTTCTTTGAACATAAATAGATACAAAATCAGGCATATATTATGTCTCCCTTTCAAGTTGCATAAGTTTTCTAATTAGGCTGTGTTTCTCTTTAAAAAATTACACGATTAAAACATTTGCAAAATCTCCAGAAACACCACAAAACTGTCTGGGTCACCATATCATGTTTATCTTATAGACGAATAGTACAGGTCAAAGGAAATAATTAGATGTGGTTGATACTAAAGTTTAAGACATCTAGAACATTCTACATGAAGCATTCTGTGACTGAAGGGGAATTTGGCTTGAAGATCACTTTAGGTCAGGAGTTCAAGACAAGCCTGGCCAACACCATGAAACCCCATCTGTACCAAAGATACAAAAATTAACTGGGCATGGTGGACCATGCCTGTATTATGTTACAGTTAATTGGGAGGCTCAGACAAGAGAATTGTCTGAACATGGGAGCCTGAGACTGCAGTGAGCCCATATTACACCATGCACTCTAGCCTGGGTGATGGAGTGAGACACCAGCTAAAAATAATTATATAAATCAACAAATATATAAGTAATAGTGTATCTATTAGTTCAACCAGTTATTTCTTTTTTTCTTTTTTAGAGACAGGGCCTCACTGTGTTGTCCAGCCTGGACTACAGTGTCACCATCGTAGATCACTGCAGCCTTGAACTCCTGGGTTCAAATGTGCAAACCTTCCATTTTAGCCTCCCAAGTAGCCGGAATTACAGACACACACCACCATCCCCAGCTCTTCTGTTTGTGCATATATGGTAGGGACAATATTTCGTATATATTGTTCAGGCTGGTCTCGAACTTCCAGGCTTAAATGATCCTCCTTCCTTGGCCTCCCAAAGTGTCGTGATTGTAGCTGTAAGCCACGGAGTCTGGCATATCATTTGTTGGTATAAGTGACATTCCACCTTCACTCTTTTAATTCTTTTGAGGTATACAATAAACCATTATTAAGTGTAGTCATCCTTGGCTACTGAACACTAGATTGTATTCCTTCTAAGCAACCATCATTTAACCCACCCCCAACCCCTCTTTGATACCTCTCTTACCAGTATACATTGCTTGTATCAAATATTGCATAATATTGCATGATATCACCAAAAGTATCTACAAATGTTACGTAAAATTTTTTAAAATAAGTAAAAATAATAATAAAAAGGGTATCTCCATCAAGATGATAAAATAGGAGGCTCTAATTTGTCCCTGCATCCACAAATGCAACAAAAAAGCCACACCCACATCAATTCCCTGTGAGATAAACTCAGAAACTATTTGAAGTACTCTTGCACACATCAGATTATGAAAATATTCACTTAAGAAGAGGTACGAAAAACTGAATCATAAATTTTTTCTAGAGTTTGTGTCTAACACAGTGCCCTAGAGTGAATAGGGACCTATTATTTCACAGCTTCTCTCAGATGACCGAAGTATTAAATCACATATTTAGCATCCCACCTGTTACATGTTACAGCTGCTTCTCCACAAAATGATTCCTAGCTTGCCTATCTCTGGATTCTAACATAGACTTGCCTTCAACTCTCCGAGGACCTCCAAGATAAAAGAGGGATTTAAGTAAACATTCAAGCACTTCTGAAACTGTTTCCTCCTGGTTTACTGGATCTCATGCACTCAAGAAACCTCAGTTCCCACTTTATACCTCAAAGAACATAGATTGTACATCCAATGCCTTGACTTTTTGTTTTCTTTATTCTTTTGAGTTAGAGTCTTGCTCTGTTGCCCAGGCTGGAGGGTAATGGCATGATCTTGGCTCACTGCAACCTCTGCCTCCTGGTTCAAGTGATTCTTCTGCCTCAGCCTCCTGAGTAGCTGGGATTACAGGCATCCACCATCACGCTTTGCTAATTTTTGAATTTTTAGTAGAGACGGGGCTTCAAGATGTTGGCCAGGCTGGTCTTGAACCTCTGACCTCAGGTGACCAACCCACTTCAGCCTCTCAAAGTGCTGGGAGTGCGGGAATGAGCCTCTGTGCCCAGCCTTTTCTTCAGCCTTTAATATCATCTATCTTTGAAAACATTAGCTATTAAAATATTATTATTATTATTATTTGAGACGGAGTCTCACTCTTGTTGCCCAGGCTGGAGTGCAATGGCACCTTCTCAGATCACCACAAACTTCACCTCCTAGGTTCAAACAATTCTCCTGCCTCAGCCTCCCAAATAGCTGGGATTACAGGCAGGTGCCACCCTGCCTGCCTAATTTTGTATTTTTAGTAGAGACTGGGTTTCTCCATTTTCCTGATTATACACCCTAAAGAAATGAAATATATGAAGTTCCAGAAGTTTTACAGTCCATAATTCTTACAATTACCAGACTAATCTTCAAGGAGGAAGTATTTTCATGGTAAAATTCTGGCAAGGTCATCAATTTTTACAGGGTAAGTGTGCAAATAATTTTCAAGGGAGAAGTTACCAACTTTGATTTTCAAGTGAGTTATTCATGATATGAAGTTTTGATTTCATTCACTTATAATGTAGCATTGTGAGGATGAAATGAAAGGATAAAACTCCCTAGTCTTATATATGTTATTGTCCAGGAGTGACGGCTCAGTTCTTTAATTCCGGCTCTTTAGGACGCCTAGTCTTGCAGATCACAGTAGGTCAAGAGTTCAAGACCAGCCTGGCCAAAACTCTGAAGCCCCAACTCTACCAAAATACAACAATTAGCTGGGCTTGGTGGCCCATGCTAGTAGTATGTTAACTAGTAGTAGTTAATTGGGAGACTCAGGAAGGATAATTTTTTGTCTCTGTGAGCCTGAGGCTGAAGTGAGCTAATATTACACCATGCAGTCTAGTCTGGGTGAGAGAGTGGGACTCCAAATCAAAAATAACTATATAAATCAGCAAATATATAAATAATAAATAGTGTATCCTTCATTTCAAGCACTTATCATTTTTTTTTTCTTTTTAGACACAAGGTATCACTCTGTTGTCCAGCCTGGACTGCAGAAGCACCATTGTAGCTCACTGCAGCCTTGAACTCCTGGGTTCAAATGTGTGAGCCTTCCACTTCAGCCTCCCAAGTAGAAAGAATTACAGACACACACCACTGTGCCCCACTTTTGTGTTTGTGTGTGTGTGGTAAGGACAATGCTTCAGATATATTGTCCAGGCTGGTCTCAAACTCCCAGGCTTAAGTGTCCTCCTTCCTTGACCTCCCAAAGTGTTGTGATTATAGCCCTGAAACGCTGAGTTTGGCATATTGTTTCCAGAGTTGGTTCCTTCTGGTAGGTTCTTGGTCTTTCTGACTTCAAGAATGAAGACTTGGACCTTCACATAGAGTGTTACAGCTCTTAAAGATGGTGTGTGCAGAGTTTATTCTATCAGATGTTCAGATGTGTCCAGAGTTTCTTCCTTCTGGTGGGTTCCTGGTCTTCCTGACTTCAAGAATGAAGCTGCACAGCTTCGTGGCCAGTACTGAATCTCTTAAAGTTGGTGCAGACCCAGATCAGCAGCAAAATTTATTGACAAAGCTTCCACAGCATGGAAGGGGACCTGCGTGGATTGCCACTGCTGGGGGGGTTGGCCAGCTTTATTCCCTTATCTGGCCCCACCCACATCCTGCTGATTGATATATTTTACAATGTGCTGATTGGTCCATTTTACAGAGAATTGATTGTTGTGTTTAAAATCATTTAGATAGACACAGAACACTGATTTATGCTTTTGTACAGAGTGCTGATTGGTGAATTTACATTCCTTTTGCTAGACACAGAGCGGTGATTGGTGCATTTTTACAGAGTACTGATTGGTGCACTTACAATCCTTTAGCTAGACAGAAAAGTTCTGCAAGACCACACTCGACCCATGAAGTCTAGCTGTCTTCACCTCTCAAAGCCCCAACTGCTGTTGGGAATTGGGTGATGACCACTCTAGCTACTTCCTGCTGGATAGAGGTAAAGAAGGGGCGTCCAGTGGTAGTGTCCTCCAGAAGGGAACACTCTAAGCCAGCCAAAAGGCCAGTGGGTTGATCCAATTTCCTTGGTAGGAGTTGTTAGTTGAGCTCATTTGGGGTTCCATTTGTAAGATCATCTGTAGCTTGATGGCCTCAATCCTAGAGGAAACAAATTTGACAAGATGGTTAAAAATACAGGTCCTGAAGGAAAGTAATAGCAAGGTGGCTGTCATGGGACCTGAAAAGAGGAGAAGCCATATGGCCCAACTCCAGAGGTTGGTATAAGAGTTTGAAAGGCATTGTCTGGTTTCAGTAGCCTATTCCTTTAAATGCCGGGTGGCATTGTGTATTATCCTGGACTGGTTAGTGTAAAAGAAACACTCTTCCCTTAAGAAGGTGCAGACCCCTCCTTTCTCAGCAGTGAGGATGTCTAGGCCTTGGTGGTTTTGGAGAGCCACTGCTGCCAAAGAGTCTATTTGGGATTGTAGAGAAATGATAGATTTTGTTATTTTTCACAAACTGTCTGAGAAATCCTTTGAGAGTGTGCAGTAGTAGGATAATACATGTTACACTGTTAACTTTTCACAAACTTTACTTTTGCTGAAAATCTTCTAAGTTTGGGATTTCAATTATTCTTTGCTATTAATAAGACCTCATTCAGTCCCTATTAACTTAGAATTAGTATTGATGACTCCTTCCTCAATCTGTAAGTACATTAAGGTTTGGCTGAGTGCAAAGAGCTCGCACATTTGAGCAGACGAATTACTAGACAATTTTCCTAACTGCTTCTACAAGAGTTCCCTATTGTGTCTTTTTCCCTTAATTGCCTGGGAGGAGCCATCTATCATCCTGTCCTGAAGGAAATTCCTCCTAGGTCTGCTTGGACCTTTCTATGGTAATTAGTTAAGACTTAGATCCCCTGTTAGGAAACCTGCTGGGTTAAAATTTGTTGACAGGAGGGCTATGGGTTCTCAGTGGCCTCAGTGCTTTCAGGCTATGCCCTTGTTTACACTGAGAACAAGGTGGTATTGGAGTGTTAGAGGGTCATTGAGAAAATGTTAAATTATCAATTATAGTTATTAAATTTACCCTGGCTTTTAAAGGAATAGGATACACTGTTTTTTCTTTACTACTTCTATCTCTTTCTCTCTCTTTGACTCTTTCTTTGTCTGTCTCTTCCTCTCTCTCTTCACTTCTGTCTTTGACTTTGTCTCTCACTTTCTCTTTCTTTCTCTCTGACTCCATCTTTGTCTGTCTCTTCCTCTCTTTCTCTCTCTCTCTGACTTTCTGTCCCTTCTTCTGTTTCTCTCTCTTCTTCTGTTTCTCTCTCTTCTTCTGTTTCTCTCTCTCTCTCTCTCCTCTCTCTGATGGTCTTTTCATGCCTCTGCCAGCCACTTATGCTGCTGTTCTCCCCTCTCCTTCCCCTTATGATGGCTTTGGCAGTGTAAGACTGCCACCACCTTGGGTTTTGCACAGTGTGCAATAACTCCATGGTTTCCTTGTGATATTTAATGGGGCTTACCCCTGAGGTTATGAACTCATTTTCTTTCCATATTGCAGGATAGGCAGGTAGGATTAGATAAGCATACTTACTATCTATACATATATTTATTCTTCTTCCGTTTCCCAGTTCTCAGGCTTGGATAAGTGCCACTAGTTCTGCTAACTGGGCGCTGGTCCCTGGGGGAAGAGGCTTACTTTCAAGTGCCGTTACACCAGTAAATATGGCATAATATGCCCTTCATATCCCATTCTCCACAAATGAACTTTCACTGGTATATAGGTTAAGGTCACGATTAACTAAGGGAACTTCTAAGAGATGCTTTCAGGCAGCATAAATTTAGACTATAATTTGTTGGCAGTCATGCTTGACTAGTGTTTCCCATCCTCTAAGAGAAAAATGGCAGGGTTGAGGGCTACACATGTGCATATTTGAAACACCTGTCCCTCAGGGAGTAGTGCCTGGTATCTAAGCAGGCTGTTGTCTAATAGACATAAACTTCCTTTGGCACCTACTATGCCCTTTACATCATGAGTAGTCCACAGAGTGAGATCCTTTCCTTGTATTATTTTGATAGCCTCTTACACTAAGATGGCCACCACCACAAATAATAGTAAACAGTGAGGACGGCCTTTTGCTAGTACATCAATTTCCTTACTTAGGTATGCTACCGGTGGGGTTGTCCCATGAGTCTGAGTAAGGACTCCAAGAGCTATTCCTACTCTCCCTGTGACATATAAAGAAAAGTTTTGTCCTGTGGGAAGGCTTAAGCCTGGAGCTTGAGTTTATTTCTTCCAATGCCCAGACTTCAGGGTTGACTCCCTCCTCAAGCAGGGGGATAACATATGGGTAACTTGTTCCCCATATGCACATAGATAGTAGTTCCAGCTTTGGCTAATATGTCCCTCCCTAATAAGGTATTGGATGTTCAGGCATAACAAGAAAGGCATGTGAAAAGAGCAAAGTCTCCCAATTACAACTGAGAAGGTGGGAGAAACACCTGGTTACAGGCCATCCCAGGATTCCTCAGATTGTAACGGCCCTTGAGAACAGCTGTCCAGGACAGGAGACTGACACTGAGAAGGCCACACCAGTGTCCAGGAGGAAGTCAACTTCCTGGCCCTCAATGGTTAAATGTATGCGGGGCTCAGTGAGGGTGATGACATGAGCTGACAATTGCCCCAGACACCCTCAGGCCTGTTGTTGGATCATCTGGTTGGGGGCTTCTGGCCTACAGAACCTTTGTCCTCTGGGGCAGTGAGCCCTCCAGTGATTGTTTTGGCACAGTGGACATGGGCAAGAGGGCAGCTTGTTTCTTGTGGGACAATCTGTTTTAAGGTGTCCGTGCAAACCACACTTGTAAGAAACCCTACCAAGCAATTGGCCTGCTCCATTTTCTGTCCTCTCTTAACCACCAAGGTTTGTTTGTCTGAGGTCCATGACTAAGGCTGCAGCCTTTCCCTGATCTCACTTTTCCTTTTTGGTCAGGTCTTCTTGGTCCCTATTATAAAACACGGAAGTTGCCAAGTTTACTAACACCTCCAGATTTTGTTCAGGGCCCAGCGCTGACTTTTGGAGCTTTCTCTTGATATCTGTGGCTGATTGGGTAATGAAGTTATCTTTCAGGATCAATTGACCCTCAAGGGAATCAGGTGACAGGGGAGTATATTTCCTTAAGGCCTTTCATAGCCACTTGATGAAGGCAGAAAGATTTTCTTCCTTTCCCAGAGTTACAATGGACATCATTGCATAATTCATGAGCATTTTCCTAATTCTCCTTAGTCCTTCTAGAACACAGGTCAACAGATGTTTGTGACTCCAGTCCCAATAATCTGAATCGAGGTTCCAGTGGGAATCCATATGGGGGATGACTTGCTGACTGGTAGGGAAATTGTCCCTTTCTTCAGCTGTCATTCTATCATTTACTTGACTAAGATACCAGGTATCTCCAAACTCTTGGGCTGCAGCTAAAGCCACATTCTTTTCATTAAAGTCCAGGACTTGATCTAACATTAGCATAACATCTCTCCAAGTGAGGTGAAAGGTTTGCCTTAGATGCTGTAGGACATGAATTTACCTATCAGGATCATCTGAAAACTTCTCTAGGTCTGCCTTGATCTGCTTGAAATCAGGGAGGGAGAAGGGGACATGTACCCAGGTTGGGCCAAATTCCCTTCCCCCTACAGCTTGAAGGGGACATAATCGATAGCCCAGGTTTTTTTTTGTGGTCCTTTGTAGATTTCTTTGCTTGTTTCCTTCTGGGGGAGGGGAGATTAGAGGAGGCTTATCACTAGGAGAAAGAGGAGCTACACAGAGGCTAGGATATAGGGGTAAGCTGAAAGGCCCTCCTGTGGGATGTAAATGGCAAGCTTTGCAAAGTTGTGGATTCTTCTTCAATGAAAATAAAACCTGGACATCAGGTATTTCACTCCACATGCCTTCTCACTTACAGAAAAGGTCAAGCTGCAGGATAGGATTGTAATTTATACCTTCCTCAGCTGGCCATTTTTCCCCATCAGTGAGAATATTTGGGCCAGGCCATAGTGCAGAAAAAAAATAAGCCACCTCTTTGTCAGGGTTTGTGGATCAAATTGGTCCCAATGGCTTAGGATGCATTTCAAGGGTGAGCCTGTTAATGCCTGAATATTTCCCATCTGAAAGACAAAACTGCCCACAGTTTTTGTTTGTTTGTGTCTTCCCCTGCCCAAGAACCTGCAATGGTCCCTGGACCTTGCTGATTGGCATAGTTGTGCTCACTGACCCAGCAGCAGAAACACTAGTTTTCCTCCTAGTGGAGGAAAGAGGACTTAGGAAGGTCAGATGTAGTGTCCCTTACTGATGCATTCTCGAAAATCTGCACCCTTTTCTGTCCTCCTAGACCACAAAGAGGACCAAGAAAAATCAGATTTAGTGGCACTTACTGATGCATTCTCAAAAAACTGTTAGAGTCCTAAGCATTCTCCCATTAGTATTGGGACTATAACCCTGTCCTATAAAGATATTATACCTCAAAAATGAAGTGGAGGGCCATACCCTGAGGGAGGGAAGTGTTCTCCATGGTTGGAAGAGTGATGCCTTTTGTCCTCACTTGAATAGGAAGGATATCATTTCTGAAGCTCCCCATAGTGGACAGGAAGTGGTTTTTAGAATCAGGACTAGCCTCAGAGAAGAGGCAAGAGGAAGTTTGTCTGACAGATATTAGGACCCAGGGAGCAAAGGTCAGAGGTCAGGATAGATAGGATAAATGGGCGAGTCTCACTTGTGCAAGGTGACTTTGAGAGTACTACTCATGGCCGCAGCATTAACCAACTTGTTTTTGGGACCATGGAGCTGAATGGCTTTCCTCTCTGTTGACCCTCAGCCCAGCCCAGAAGTACAGGGAAAGTGGAAGCTGGTTCCAGGCAAACCAATACTTGCAACTCTGAACAGTCAGAGGTTGTTAGAGAGCACTTTCCCAGAAACATGACACCCATGTCTTTAGTCCAGCGGCCACGCTAGTTGCTTTTAACTGGCTTACAGGTGGCTGGTATTTAGCCTCCAAATTCTAAGGAAAAATAGGACGGAATAGCAAGTGAAAGGCATCTGATGGTACTCAGTGCTTGGTGATAGGTGATAGTCCCTTTGTGGTCCCATAATGTGTCTGGAATTTATTCCTTCTAGTGGGTTCTTGGTCTTGCTGGCTTCAAGAATGAAGCTGTGTATCTTCACAGTGAGTGTTACAGTTCTTAAAGATGGCATATCCAGAGTTTGTTCCTTCAGATGTTCAGATGTGCCTGGAGTTTCTTCCTTCCATTGGTCTTGTGGTCTCAATGACTTCAAGAATGAAGCTACAGACCTTCACAGTGAGTGTTAGAGCTCTTAAAGTTGGTGTGGACCCAAAGAATGAGCAGCAGCAAGATTCATTGTGAAGAGTGAAAGAACAAAGCTTCCAGAGCATAGAAGGGGACCCAACCAGGTGGCTGATGCTGGGTGAGGTGGCCTGCTTTTATTCCCTTATTTGGATCCACCCAAGTCCTGCTGATTGGTCCATTTTACAGAGTGCTTATTGTTCCTTTTTAGAGAGTGCTGATTGGTGCATTTACAATCCTTTAGCTAGACACAGAGTGGTGATTAGTGCATTTTTAGAGTGATGATTGGTGTGTTTACAATCCTTTAGCTAGCAAGAAAAGTTCTCCAAGTCCCCACTTGACCCAGGAAGTCCAGGTGGCTTCACCTTTCACTAGGACCTCCAAGAAAAAATAGGGATTTAAATAGACATTCAAGCACTTCTGAAATGGTTTCCCCCTGGCTTAAGGGATCTCAAGTAGTCAAAAAAGCTCAGCTCCCACTTTATACCTCGAAGAACTTAGACTGTACATCTAATACCTTGACTCTTTTTTTGTTTTCTTATTTCTTTTGAGATGGAGTCTTGCACTGTCACCTAGGCTGAAGTGCAATGGAATGATCTTGGCTCATTGCAACCCCAACCTCCTGTGATTACCCTGCCTCAGCCTTCTGAGTAGCTGAAAATGCAGGTGACCACCACTATGACAGGCTAATTTTTGCATTTTTTATTAGAGACAAAGTTTCACCATGTTGGTCAGGCTGGTCTCAAATTCCTGATGTGTGATCCCCTACCTTGGCCTCCCAAAGTTCTGGGAATACAGGCATGACCATACCCAGTCATATCATCACTTTTATGGCTTCTGCCCAGGTATCTTACTCCTAATCCTCTGGACTTTTGGATCTGTCAAGGTCCTCTGAGAGCAGGCCCATAGGCATTTCTCATCCTTCTTCATCATCACTCACTCTGACAATATACTGAGCTTCTAATTTTCCTTCCAAGAAGTCAAACTACCCAACTATTGCCCTGACTTCTCAGATTGATGACTAAGAGTTTTAATACTAACTTGCCAATCTCTGAAAGCTAATGAAGCCCAGCATCTTGTAGTCCCAGGATTCTGAAGAGGAAAAAGGATTGTTTTACCATAACTCTGCATGATTTTTAAGCTTGCTTATTTTTATAGTTTAAACATTTTTCCCTCTAAGCCCCAGGTTGAAATGTGGTCGTCCACACTATAAATGGCACCTACTGTGGGGCTGGATGGCTCATAAATGGCTTGGCACCCTCACCACGGTTAATAAGTGAGTTTTCCACTCTATTACTTCCCAAAATGGAATTGACATCCAAATAGGTTGTTCAAAAGAGCCTGATACCATCTCCCCTTCTCTCTCTTGCTCTCTCCACAGGTGACATGCCTGTTTTCCTTTACCTTCTGTCCTTAGTGGAAGCCTCATGAGGCTCTCACCAGATGCAGATGCTGGCACCACACATCTTTTATAGCCTGCAGAACCAGGAGCTAATGAACGCTTTTTTCTTTATAAATTTTCCAGTCTCATTCTTTTATAGGAACACAAACAGACTAAGGCATGTATCTCTGGCTGATAACTTGCCTATATCAGTAAGCAGTGGAGCACAGCATTCACTATTTCCTCTGTTTCATAGATGAAAAAGAAGTGGTTTTCAGTGGTCCCATGGGATCTTCCTTAAATCCAACCCCTGGCTTGCTCTAGCTTTCAGGTTCTCCATGGAAGCACCCCAACGTTTTAAACTCCTCCCTTAGGACCAGTATTTTTTTTTTTTTTTTGAGATCGAGTCTCACTGTGTCACCAATGTTGGAGTGCAGTGGCATGATCCCTCAGCTCACTTTGACCTCCACCTGCTGGGTTCAAGATATATTCCTGCCCCAACCTTCCAAGTAGCTGGGACTACAGGCACATGCCACCAGGCCTGGCTGATATTTTTTCTTTTTTGGTATGTTTAATAGAGAGGAGATTTCACCATTTTAGCCAGGATGGTTTCAACCTCCTGATCTTGTGATATGCCCACCTCATCCTCCCAAAGTGCTGGAGTTACAGGTGTGAGCCACTGTGATCAGCATAGACCATTCTTTTAACTTGCCTGTTTCTGGGGTCTGAAGTGACAGAGTAGGCATTCTGAGATTCTGCTAATTCCTACCCTTTCCACAAAAAAAAAAACCTCAACTCACAAATATCCTTAGATAACGACACCTTAGTGAACGATTCTATAACTTGGGATTGAATCTATGACACATTTTTTGACTGTAGAACTGAGATACATACACATAGGATAAAAGAACAGTTTTAATTTGATGTTTTTTTTTCCTCCCCAAGCGAGCATTCATAGTGTTGCATATGAAAACAATTTCCCTGGACTCACAGTTTCTTCAGATTGGAGAGAGTTGAAAGTGTACATTTAGGCTTTTCTTTTCCATTTTGCAATTCTTCACATGATGTTCTCTCTAGTCTTACCCAGTGGGTAACATTGAGGGAATCAGACAACTGGGGTCAGTTAGAAACAAATTACATGGATGGGGCTTACATTGACCATGAAAGTAATCTTACTGGTGGCTTTGCATTCCAGCCAGCAGAGGTGCACCACCAGAGAAAGTAGGCAACATCATTCTGCAGCAACCAACCATGGTTGATTGGTCTGCCAGGCTCAAATCATTGGCCAACTGCCAAATCCCACCCTGGCTTTCTCTGCAGAACATCCCAGGGTGTGACAAAGAGGCAGCTTGGTAATTACCCACAGAATGTCCATGTGACCCCACCCAATCTAGGCTGTCATACTTTTGACCATCTTAGCCCTGTGTGCTCCACCCAACCCCAGGCTGAATATCAGAGGCAGTTTAGGTAATTTAGTGGTTAAGGATGAAGTTTCTGGCTCTAACTGGACCCAGAGGTCAAGTAGCTTACATAATAAGCCTTGTTACCCCTGGAAGGATGTTCATTTCTGATATATCTAATGGAAATGACTGGGGTGTTAGAATCTCTAGAGCACATGATTTTATTGAGAAACACAGAATCCCAGTCTCAGCTCCAGCTCCTCCCTCTGCTGCTGGGAAACAACTACCATGCTGGGGAACTTGCCTGTCTGAGCCAATGAATGTAGTCTATCCAGGCTCTCTCCAGCAGAAAATGGATCTAGACTCTTCATCCTTTGTTCTCTATTGGGAGAACCCACTCTCAGCTCTGGCCCTTCCCTACATAAGGGAACTATAAAATATTTGAGAAACTTTCTGGGCAAATGCAACTTTCTTAGCCGAGACCAGTCTCTAAATGATCTGTTCAACAGCAGATGTCAAGAGAGCTGATTTTCAAACCCAGGGCCTCCTGCTGCAGGCAGAAAACTAGCCCATCTGTGCAGAAACCTTCCAGTAATCATCACAGCCAAAATTACAGTCATGCCATTCTCTGTCCCACAACAGAATCAATGTGGACCCAGTCTCAGCTACAGCCTGTACAATTTCAATTTCTGAAATTGAATCATTACTAATAAATAACCTACAAGCCAAAAAAAAGAAAAAAAGCCAAGAAACTGATAGATTCAGGATGCACTCTACCATATCTACGAAGAGCTGCATCATATTCCATTGTGTGGGTGATCCTAGCTTGTTCAACTGGTTGTGAATGTATGCTTACACACACACACACACACAAAATGCACACAACTAGGTTTCATGTTCTGTCAAAAAGCAGCAATGGAAATGCCACACTGGCCTCTGGTATTATCTGAAGGCTCATGGGAAGGACCCATTCCTTTGTTTGCATTACATTGTGGCCAGCAGCCTTGTGCACAATGGCAGTTTTTCAGTGGTTTCTTACAGCTCTCTAGATAACCTGCAATTATGTTTATTTATATGGTTTACAATATCTTCGTTA
Organism: Pongo pygmaeus; assembly: GCF_028885625.2. Classification (NCBI taxonomy): domain Eukaryota; kingdom Metazoa; phylum Chordata; class Mammalia; order Primates; family Hominidae; genus Pongo; species Pongo pygmaeus. Next base: position 15,247,993 of record NC_072397.2, on the reverse strand, counting down.
GCCTTTACCTCTAAACTTGAGGCTGGGTACAATGCTAAAGTCTGTAATTTCAGTACTTTGGGAAGCTGATGTTGGAGGATCCTCTGAGCCCAAAACTGTTAGACTACAGTGATGTATAATTCAGCCTGTTGACAGAGCAAGACCCTGCCTCTAAGTAAAT